>NC_090940.1:506789545-507092045 GCF_040938575.1 Ambystoma mexicanum | reverse complement strand
TCTAATAACTGCTAATATGAAAAAGTTATTGAAATGTGTAAATAATTCACAAATTAATATATCTTGTTTATAAGTTTACAATGTGCAGGGCTTTGCTGAATTCAAATCTGTTTTAGTTTCTTAATCGAGCAAAGCGTTGAAATATTGTAGCCCATAAAATGGGTTCATTTTGGTGCCTCCCAACTGAATCCATTTACTTAGTTTTTCCAAAAGACGTGCATTACATATTTATGGGAGTTAAGAATTTTAAAAAATGTGCTAAACAAATGCCTCTGAGACCTTAGCCATAAAGCAGACGCACAATAGAAGATGGCTTATTGCTGTGCCTCTGGTGGAAGCTGTCAAGTTGTGAGAGATATGGTCTCTTGATGCATTATTTTAATAAAGGACAGGACCATGACCTTTTGACTTTGCGTTCCCCAAAAACTATCAAGAAGTTTGTTTTTTGGAAAGTAATCGTTTTCATTTGTTGTATTTTTAAATTTTAAACATGCTCTGAATACAAACCAAGTCTATTCAGCTCAGATAGCTGACCTCTGGACCTTTTTGTTTTAGAGCTGAGCTCTTAATACACACACACACCATATTTAAAAGATTCCAGCTGCACTGACATTACAAGTGTTATACATGCAAGGTGAAAACAATGGTCCTGTTGTACATTTCACTTAAGAAGTACTTAATAATGTATGTCTTAACAAATGTAATTCAATCAGCATAACATATACTGCATTGACTTGTCATTTTCTTGCAGAATATTAGCATATGAGCATATGATATGTTATGATATGGCATTTGCAACGCGCCTATACACGAGTATACACATCATGAAGTCATTTATGCATCATGGCTGCACAGTGGGCTGATGTTCCAGTCGGGGACAATGTTGAAATAATGTATTTTTTGTCTTTTTTTGTAATGGAAAGAAAGATTCTTTGTTTTTTTCTTGTATTTAGGTCCTTCTGCCCACGTCGTACTCTAGGGTTTGCACAGTCTTCTTTTCCTTAGGGGATGGGATTGTTCCAATTTCATCCTTCATACCTCATGATCCTCTTTCCATTCAGGAAATAACCTCCTGATATTTAACTAAGAAAGGAGTAAACAGGCTGGTTTAGTAGGAAGCGTGAATACAGAAGATGGTCATACTTCTCACTAACTTCATAATGTGTTCCTTAAATAATCTGAACATGCAAGTATCCATGCTTTCTTCTAAACATGCATACTGTTTTAATGGAGATTCCATATTTATTCAGTGGTCTCCTCATCACTGGATTCAGAAGATTCCTCTATTTGTCTGGGAACTGAACTGGGATAACCTGTCTTCAGCTGATTAATATAAACCTGGTGCTCCTCTGCTTGATTCCCTTTTGGTACTTTTATGGGCAGCCAGCGATATCTTATCTATAATTTAAAAGGCTCCTCTCCAAGAAGATGACAACTTATGCTCCCTAGATTGGCTCTTTTGGAAATTATAGAAATTGTCTTGGTCACCTATTTCATGTTCCGGTTTTGAGGTCTTAAGATAACAGTACTTTTCATTCTTAACACAGACCTCTCCAGGTTTCTTTGGGCGTAGGCAAATGTGTGTTGAAGGTGTTTACAAAGATTTTCCACATATATATGAATAGTAGAGATATTAAACAACACCCATTCCTGTGTTATTATGACAGATTTTTGTTTGTATTTGTTTATTATTTGTATCGCACACCTAACCCTGAGGTAACTGGGCGCTGGAAAACTTAACATGTTACGGAAACATACTTATAAAAATAGGCATACATAGGAAGTCTGCAGGTAGGTCGACCAAGGTTACACAGAGGTGTGGCAGCCAGATAAATACAGTTAAGGGCATAACAATCAGAATAATGTAGATATGATACAGTTAGGGGCAAGGCAAATCAATCAGAAATAATACAGATATGATACAGGTCCACTGGCAGCTGGGGCTTCAGGTGTTAGACTTCTCAGTGAGCCAGATTTTTGCCCTGGTTTTGAAGGCGCTGAAGGAGGGTTCCGTTCTAATGGTGGGATGTAGGGAGTTCCAATGGTTGGCGGCTTGAGCAGGGAAGCTGGCTCCACCTGCAGTTTTTAGGTTAAACATGGGAACCGATAGATGAGTTTGGGAGGATCTGGTGGGTTGGCTGGCTGGTATAAGGAGAACTTGTCTGAGAGATATTTAGGTGCAGAGTTGGCCATACATTTGTGGGTGATAGCCAAAGCGCGAAGTGAGATTCTATTGCTCACTGGGAGCCAGTTAGATTTCTGTATAATGCTGGTAATATGGCTGGATCTGGGAATGTTTAGGGCTGCTCTTAAGGAGTTGTTTTGTAGGACTTGGAGTCTGTTGAGATTCTGTTCAGAGGTCCCTAGGAAGAGCATGTTGCAGTGATCTAATTTAGAGAGCACTAGAGCTCTAGCTAATGTCATGCAACTAATGGGGGACAAGTATGATTTACAGACGTTGATTAGCTTTTTGGTGTAAGCTGTTGATGAGACAATGGAGCTCACTTGTTCATGTAAGGATAGTGCGGAATCAAGATAAACACCAAGGGGTTTTATCTCCTTTGCAACTTTGATCGGGTGTCCATCAATGTCGAATTACATATACTGCGGGTCCAGTTAAGGTGAGCCTGGGTGCCGACAATCAGGAGCTCAGTTTTTTTGTCATTGAGGCTGAGGCGGTGTGCAGCCATTCATGCCTGTATTTCCGAACAGATATTGTTGATTAGCTTAGAGTCAACATTGTAGCATCCTGGAGGTAATGCAATTTTTCTACCAGTGATGAGTTTAAAACGGGACATTTGGATGGCTGAAGTAGGGTTAGATCTCAGAGCCATCAGAAGTAGTGATAATTGTAAATCCAATCTGGGTCCAGAATCCACCACAAACCTCTTTAGAATTCCCATAATTGTCTTATTATTTCACTCCACCCCTCCTCTAGATGTCAGACGGTAGGCGATATGTAACTTCCCCTTGACGCCAAAAATGTCCCACATCTTGGTCATCGCCACTCTAGTAAAATGACTACCCCGTTTGGACACAATACTTTGAAGAAGGTCGAAAAGAGAAAATATGTGGTTAATTAATAAGGTGGCAGCAGTCTCAGCCTTACAATTTGGGGCATGGGGATATTCAATCCATTTAATAGATAGGCAAGTAATAGTCAACATATATTTGTAGCCGTGGGCAGAACAAATTTCAATGAAATCCATCTGGAGATCCGACCATGGCAATACTATTCATCTTTATTTGAAGAACAGCCCTGTAAATGGGAGAATGTGGTTGGAACTGAGCACTTATCAGACACCCCTTTAAGTAGGCATTTGGGTCCTGACCCATGTGTGGCCAATAAGCAACCTCATGTAGTTTTTAATCCACAAATGAACAGCGGTTGTTGCATCATGGGTAAGATTTAACCTTGTGCTTCGTTATGATGGTAATCTGATTGGGGTTTTCGAACCAGTAGTCATCTTGGATCTTAAACACGTTCTGAAACTTCATCAAGACAAGATTTTGCTTGCCTGGCAATCTTGTTCATGTGGGGCTAAGTTTACAGGATCTTGTAGATTGATAACATTTTCTAATAGTTGGATCCTCTGACACTATTTAAATTGAGATCCTGAGCATCTCTACTCCATTGAAGAGTGAAAAGCTCTCCTTCAGTATGCGTTTGTGATCAGGACACTGGTGTTATTTATATTTCTGAGGCTTGTGGAATCTTCTTAGATCACATGCTGGGCATAGGCCGACATCTAGTGGAAGCTGCAGAGTATTAGTTTGTTTTTCGAAACTTGAAAATGGGCGTCGACACAGGGTGTGCCAGTAATACTATCCCTAGTGTGACGTCCACTGTACCCATGATCCCTCATGCGTCTAGCACTGTCAGATTTTTTTTTTTCCACCATACTGGTCAGAAGCATCCCGCGGAGGTCCTGGCCTTAGCCACAATTTTGCTAAAATATCTTAATATTTCCCCATTTCGCCATCCCAACGTCGAGCCACCGAAGTTCGACACTCGACGTCGGCCCGGAGAAGGAATCAACCGTCAACAGCTGCACGACGGACTTGGGCCTCGGAAGGCCTCTGGCCTCGGCCTGGCCCTTGGAAGGCCTCTGGCCTTGGCCCTGCAAGTAGGGAGAGTAGGGGGTGGCACATACTCCACACTCTTTAATATATAGGTACATCTTCTATATATTCCTACAATCATTAGCCCGCTGCCACACGGTGCGTATGGAGGGTGCCCCTTTCCAATTTTGCCCCAAATGCAACCGCAAGTACCCTTGGGTTGACAGACACGTCACGTGCAACCTCTGCTTGCCGAGGGAACACCCCGAGGCGAACTGCAGAGCGTGTAGTAGGTTCAAACCGAAAACACTAAAGGACCGTTCGATCAAGCTTTGGGCCCACCACGCCCCGGATCAAGAGGCCATGGCAGCGGAGGGTTTCTTCAGCGATGGCAGCGACGCCGTGCTTTCAGACGGCAAAGGCAACATGGAGTCAAGAGACAGCCAAGTGCAAGTCACCGACCTTGGAAGGTCGTCCGGCAGGGCGGCTATGGGGAAAACACCCGGCGACACAAGCGCTACCCACACCACTTCCACCAAACATAAGTCTCACCGAGACTCGACGCGCAGGTCGAGTTCTCGGAAAGAGGCCCACAGAGAACCGTCCACCGAATCGGTGTCCTCTGGGCGTTCTCGATCTAGATCGCTGCATGACTCCAGGCAGCCATCTACTGTTGCCAAGAGTGCCTCGCTCCCTAAGGTAACGGAGGATCGATTGTCGGAAGATGAAGACGACCTCTATCCCCAGGCCGCACTCCAGGAGTCAGCGTCAGCAGACCGCTTAACGGCTGTTCCCGAGTCCCAACCTCCACACTCTAGAGATAGGGACACTACCCCCGAACCTCGACGCCAGATGTCAAATGGCTCTGTAGGGGCGAATAAACAGGGAAAACACACACAACAAAAGAAGCATTCTCTACCTTCTTCCACACCTCAGAAGCAGTCGGACAGGCAAAAACGGACGGACAAGTCTCAGTCTTCTGTCATTTTAAAGACCCCTGCACTAACACAGAGGTCCAGTCAGGACAAGACAGGGAAACTCTCCCAGGAAAGAGTCATTCCCAGCTCAAAGGAATGGTCTAGTGACGACATAGACAGAGTTATGTATAGGATGTCGTCTTTGGCAGACTTCTATGCCAAGAATCCTGAACACTTCCTCTCATATACCCCTGACGGGGCTTCACCCTCAGGTTCTAGGGACCCGATACCCCCAAGTAAGAAGTCCCGGGTTGAAGCACCAACACGGTCTTCGGACCCTTTCTGTATACAGCCCTACTCTCAATATAATGAGGATCCACACTTTATTGAGGATCCTGATTTGGGCATTTTGGGATAACAATCTGGGACGGGCTACTATGGGGATGATGAGGACCAAGAGGAGGAAGAGGACGACCCAGAAACCTACAGAGTAGATTCCCCAGTAGACAAAGATCCCCTGGTTACCGACTCGCTGGTCTACAACCAATCTCTCCTGAATGAAGTTCTGTCCAGAGCGGCAGAACACTTCCACATTGACACCCAGGGAGCACAGGAAGAGAGGGACTTTGCCGAAGAATTAATGGGAGAAAGGAGACCTGTTGCCCAGGCCATCCCTATCCTTAAATCGATACAAAGGAGGATAGACCCTTCCCTGGTAAATCCCAACCTCACCAGGGCGGTAAACACCAGGAGAGAGAAACCTTTCAGGACAGCCCAATCAGACCCACTGTACATAAGGGGGCAACTGAAACCGGACTCCCTGGTAGTTATGAACCCACGAAAGAGGGCGGGAACAACCCTGTCGTCGTCCGAAGCTCCTCCCGACAAGAAGAGCAAGAAGATTTATGGCTTGGGTAGGAAAGTAGCCTCCACTTCCGCCTACCAGGCAAGGATCGCCAACTCCACCACCCTACTGGCGAGTTACAACTGCCACCAGTGGGAGGAAGTCGCGGCACTCATAGATTCCGCCCCAGAACACTTAAAAGGCCAATTGGCACGGGTTGCGTCGGAGGGAAGAGCTGTGTCCGGTTGCATCTTAAAAGCAACTTTTGATGCCGCGGATAACGCCGGCAGATTGATAGCAGAAAGCACTGTTATCAAAAGACATGCTTGGTTACGCCAGTCTGGGTTCAAACCCGAAACACAAGCATCATTAATAGACAAACCGGTGGAGTCAGATCTACTGTTTGGGAAGGCGTAGAGGACGCCCTGAAAAATGCCAAGGATGAGTACGAGACTCTCAAATCCCTAGGCCAATTAACCAACAAACCCCCGAATCAAAGAGGGAATGGCAATTTTTGTCGCCCACGCAGACAAAATTCCCAGAGAGGAACAAACTTTTGCAGGGGCAGGGTACACCATGGAACAACAACAACAAGCAGTCTACCCAGAGTTATGGCAGGGGTAATAAGAGAGGTCGTGGTAAGGGTAGAGGCAGCCCCAGTAGAGGCGACGGCACGCCTCCACCAAAACAGTGACGTTCCATTCAGGGTCCCTTCTCACGCATCCCCAGTAGGGGGACGCATTACCAACTTCACCCAAGCTTGGGAAGGGATCACATCAGACAGATGGGTGCTGTCCACAGTGTCCACAGGATACTGCATAGAACTGTTAGAGCGTCCCCAAAACCACCCGCCACGTCAAAAAGTACACTCATTAGACCACCAGAAGATCCTCCTCGAAGAGATCGCCAATTTTCTAGAAAAGGATGCGATGGAACTCGTCCCGGGACACCAGGTAAACAAGGGTATTTATTCAACTTGCTTCCTTGTGCTAAAAAAAGATTTGACAATGCGCCCAGTATTGGACTTAAGGCCTGCAAACAAGTATGTCAAGCCCCAAAAATTTCGCATGACTACTCTCCAAGAAGTATTCCTCCTCCAAAAAAAGGGGATTACATGGCAACATTGGACATGAAAGATGCCTATTTTCATATTTCCATGTTGCCAGCGCACATAAGATACTTGCGCTTCAAGGTGGACAGTCAGCACTACCAGTTCAAGGTACTGCCCTTTGGGATAGCCTCGGCTCCAAGGGTATTCACCAAGGTACTGGCGGCGGCGGCGGCACACCTACGCAGGGAGGCAATCTCAGTGTACCCTTATCTGGATGACTGGCTATCACGGGGGAGACTCCAGTAATTTGCAGAGCAAACATTCAAAGAACGATCGACCTCCTCTTCGAATTAGGTTTCGCCATAAACAAGAAAAAGTCAAGTCTGTTGCCAAGCACCTTCAAACAGTTCTTAGGAGCTGTCCTAAACACACAAGAGGGGATGGCCTCTCCATCAGAGGAAAGAATTCAGAATATACTGCTGCAAATTCCGCAATATCAGGCCGGTCGCCAGATAACGGTACGCAAAGCAATGCGTTTGCTGGGCATGATGGTGTCATGTATTTACCTGGTCCCACACGTGCGCCTGCACATGCGTCCCATGCAAGAATGGCTGGCGAAACAGTGGTTTCAGGCAAGTGGTCAGTGGGACGATCTAGTGGTTGTTTCGCCAACACTTGTACAAAGTCTTCACTGGTGGACAAGAGAAAATCTGTCCAAGGAGAAACCCTTTTACGATCCCGAAATACAGGCGGTAGTCACTACGGACGCATGCCTGTCAGGGTGGGTGTCAGGGTGGGGAGCTCACCATCTCCACCATATAGCTCAGGGTCTCTGGTCTCACTCAGTGGCCAAGAATCATATCAACCTGCTAGAGCTTCTGGCAGTATTCAGAGCGCTTTAAGCGTTCGAGCCCTACCTGTTGAACCTGTCAGTGCAGATCCGGACGGACAGCACTACAGCCATGTTTTTTCTGAACAAGCAAGGTGGGACTCGTTCGCCAAATCTGTCCAAGCTTGCCCAGAAAATTTGGATATGGGCACTCAGACGGAACATCTTCCTGTCATCTCAACATGTTCCAGGGGATCTCAATTCTCTGGTGTACCCTTTGAGCAGAGATCCCCTCCCAGAGGAATACGAATGGTGTCTACACAGAGAAATCATAGAAGATATCTTCTCTCAGTGGGGTTTCCCCACTATAGACCTGTTCGCCACAAGCGAAAACAGACAGTGCCCAGGATTCGCATCTAGGTTCCCCCAACCAGACTCCCAGGGGAACGCCCTGTGGATGAACTGGTCAGGGATGTTTGCGTATGCTTTTCCACCAACACCTCATCATGAAGGTGGTGAACAAGATGAACAGAGAATCGATGACTCTCGTCCTGGTTGCTCCCATGTGGGCGAGACAACCGTGGTTCCCACACTTAAGCAGACTAGCGGTGTGCGAACCCATCAAACTCCTGGGCTGGTACAACCTTCTGTCCCAGCACCAGGGTCAGAAAGTGCATCCTCAATCCAACTCAATGAACCTGGCAGCATGGCTCCTGAGGTCATATAGTTTGGACATCTCAATTTGCCGCAGAGATGTATGGACATCCTAAGAGAGTCTAGGAAGCCAAACACGAGGCACTGCTACTTTGACAAATGGAGAAGATTTGTTATCTGGTGCCAGAATAAGCAAACAACCCTGTTGATTGCACTCCTTCCACAATTGTCACATACATGCTCCACCTGCTGGACACAGGGTTGGTTTTTAACTCACTAAAGGTATTCTGTCAGCATACACCACCTCCCATAACAAGGTGTTGTTGTGGAAAGTACCAGTGGTTAAAACCTTGATGGAAGGAGTAAAGAGACTTCACCCTGCAATTTCTAACCCACCACCAGGATGGGACCTTAACGTGGTGCTAGTTAAACTCATGGGCCCCCCATTCGAGCCCATGCATAAAAGCAGTCTCAAACACCTGACTTAGAAGACAGCCTTCTTAGTACCAATTATATCGATAAGAAGGGTCAGTGAAATTCAGGCTCTGTCAGTGCAGGATCCTTTCTGTACAGTTCATAAAGATAAACTGGTTTTACGTACACATCCTAGGTTCTCACCTAAGTTTATTTCATAATTCCACGTGAACCAGTCCATCGAGCTTCCGGCTTTCTTCCAAGACCCACAAAGCTCGGCTGAGGTGAAACTACACACTCTAAATGTGCGTAGGGCGGTCCTATACTATATAAACAAAACCAGACCGCTAAGGAAAACAGACCAACTGTTTGTCTCTGTAGCTACAGGCAAAGAGGGAGATTGCGTCTCTAAAGGTGCCATCTCTAAGTGGATTGTTAGATGTAGCCAGCTGTGTTACTCCCTTTCTGAAGAAACTTTACCTTTCACGCCAAGAGCCCACTCTACAAGAGGCATTGGGGCCACTCTGGCTTTCATTGCAAATGTACCCCTTGACACCATTTGCAAAGCAGCTACTTGGAGCTCTATTCACACCTTTACTCAGAACTACTGCATTGACACCCATTCCAAGACAGATACTCAAGTGGGACAAGTGGTTCTAAGACATTTATTTGCTCATGACCCTTCTCACATCCCACCTCCTTCTTCTAACACTGCTCGCTAATCTATGCACAGCATGTGATCGAAGCAGATTCCACAAGCCTCAGAAGGGATACATTACTCACCGTAATCATATTTCTGATGCTTGTATCTGCTTAGATTCACGTACGACCCACCCTTCCTCCCCTCTGAGAGAAGGCCCATGGATGCTTGTAGTCTTATCTATCTATCTGCTTGGATTATCTGTACTCGCGCTACTCCTCATGCTACCACATGTCAGAAAAAATACAATCTGAGGGTCCTAGACGCGTGAGGGATCATGGGTACAGTGGACGGCACACTAGGGATAGTATTACTGGCAGGCCCTGTGTCGACGCCCATTTTCGAGTTTCGAAAAACAAACTGTAATGCTCCGCAGCTTCCACTAGATGTCGGCCTATGCACAGCATGTGAATCTAAGCAGATGCAAGCATCAGAAATACGATTACGGTGAGTAATGTATCCCTTATCCGTGGAGATTTTCCATATCAATGTATTCCCCTTGGACAGCTCCAGTTTCGACTCATTAATTTGCGATATATGTTCTTGTTTTGTCAGGATTCTCCCATCTTAAAATCTCCTTTCATTTATTTGAATAGATGGTGGCATTATTTGATGTCACTTAATCATCTATTGTTTGGATTAACCTCCAGTGTTTTAACTGTTTGTTGTTAGCACACAGCATACCCCTGTCTTTCTAATTGATGGAGTGATTAACAAATCCATTTCTGAAATATTCAGAATCAGTAATAACTAGTTGCTGGAGTTGGTGATTTACATCAGTAAGGACAGCTTTGTGGGGACTAATTTTACAGCCAGCTTGAGGATTCAGTGTTGTCTTTCACATAAGCATTTATGGCTTTGGATACTAATTTCTCCTTTTTATTTTCTGTGATATGGTAGGAACATCCATCCTCTTACTCTGTGCATTCTCTCACAGGGGTTTTCTTCGTATACCAATTGAGGAGATGCTAGTTATGCCTCTATTATAGCTTGTTTTCAATTCTTCATCTAAACAGTTATCCTCAACACATTCATGTAGAATTGCTAATCCTTGAGCCATTGGGCTCTTCATTTTGGCATATCTGACTTGTATAGTGTAGCCTGTATGGACAAAATCCAGAAGTAATCCTTAAATTAGAGACATTTCCAGTCTGCATTATGTCGCCCTGCAAATATTATAGAAGTTGTCGGGAGGTGTCAACTGTAATGTGCTCCCCATGGATCAATGGATGGTAGTTTTTCACCGCCCACACCGTTACAGTAGTGAAACCTACTGTTGTCAAATATTTAAAACTAAATTCTATTCACTCTTCATATCTGCATAATAAATCTAAAAAACATGTAACATGTAATGTTTATGATGATTGTTACTAAAATAACTGTCCAACAATGTAATTTAAAACCATCTGAAATTTCCTTGGACTCGAGTCCCAGAAAGCCTCAAATACTGAGACGAGGAAGAGGAGCAAGAAGTCAATATGGAGTGAATGTGACACCAAGTACAACGTGCAGTCCAGGTGTCAGGATCAAAGTCAGCTGCGTGGGACATTTACATTTGGAAATCAGCTGCAGTATCTTTGCCTAGAAGGAGAGAGGAGAAAAGCTTTGCAGTGCGCAGAGCGGGAAGAGATCCCAGAGTCAGACTGACAGAGACAAGCCGTGGAGAGAGCAGGAAACTTTTGCAGCATAAGGCCTGAAGGCGTCTTGGACCGGAGTAGAGGAATTCCGGTGGAGTCATAGCGAGTGCCCTGGAGGGACCGTTGAAGGTGTACTGATGCGCAGTGGGACCGAAGGTGACGCGGTCCTGTAGAGCAGCAAAAGTTCCATCGGCAAAAGAATGAAAATCCGACACGGGAACCGAAAGAGACTGTGCCAAAAAGAGGAAGCCTGCTTAATGAAAACTCTTCACCTCAGCTTCACGTTACACTGTGGAGTCAATCTAAAAGAGTAGGGGCCCCGGGACGTGCCAACATGTTAATGAACACTTGGGAAGCATTTTTGAATACTGACCAAGTAGAATTGAAAAGCAAGGGCAAAAGTTGTGCAATTCTCCTAATATGAGATGTCAGTTTGGAGAAACCTGGAACAAGCAGGTAAGACAGCAGGCTGCACCAAGAGGGTGCAGAGGGGTGCAACTGCAGTGGACGGCCGGCCAGAGAAACCCAGAGAACCTGTGAGAGGGAAGACCTACGGAAGGCAAAAGCGGAACTCGGCAGAACAGGTCATGTAAGTGACTCCGCACAGATCGAGCTGCAGGAACTGGTGAGAAGAGTTTGGCAAAACTGACGTGTCGTCCAGTGGGAAACATGCGTAAGCTGCTCCTCAACGTTAGGAGAGCCGACCCAACTCAATGCCCCTCCCGTGAAAAATGTCTAAAGGGTATTGGATATGCAGAGGTTCCAGTGGAAAGAGGGTGCGGGTGAAAGAGAGAAAGCAGAAGCACAGCCCAGAGCCAGGGAGTGAGAAGTGAAAGTTGTATCTGTTCGTAGATGTGCGGCACAACAGTCTGGGACATTTTCAGCACAGGTGTTCAGATGTCTGCTGTCACAGAGCAACCGAGGAACATTACGGTTGTAAGGAGAGCCCTTACCTTTGGGACAGAGTATTGCAGGTTTGGTGGAACTGCAGTGGCTTAAAAGGATAGTGTGTGCGTTCCTGCGCTGTGCTATGGATGCAGGGACTGAAATGAGGCGCGGACTGGTGGCGCTGTGTGGAGAGGTCTGTTCCCTTTGGCTCCTGGATTTAAATGATGACGTTTTAGAATGTACGCATTCGGCACAACGGGTGCCCAGGTAGCGGAACGTGCCCACATTGCTGGGTTCTTTCTTCCAGTGAGGGAGCTTCACACTCAACTGTCGCAGCTTTCCTAGAGCCAAATATGAAGGAGGAATGCTCTGTCGCAGAGCATGGGCGGGACTTTGGGGAACGAGTACTGGCCCAGGAAAAGTGTCAAATGAGGAGATGTTGATTGTGATCCCAACAGAACTGGGCAATATTGATGTGGCGGAATTTGAGGGAGTCGTGAGAGCAAGGACAAGGGGCTGTGTTCCCCAGAGGTATTGTGATGGAAGTGGCAGGAAGAGCAGTCTTTGCACGTTTATTTTTATTTGTGAGGATCTTTTACAACTTTAAAAAAAAATCAAATCTTTATTGACATTTTTTCAATTTCCATTCGTGAACAATAACACCAACTGAATCAACATATAATAGTTGCATTTACCCCTCCTTCCCACCAGAGTGTAGTTTGACTAGACCCCTAGCTTCCATGGGTGAGCTATCAACCTTATTTATAAAATAAGGGCAGCCAGATCCCTTCTACGTCTTTCCTTGTCTCATCTAAGAGGTGTGTTGGGTATTCCATGTTGTAGATGGACTTTGCCTTTTGGACCTATTCCTTCTCTGTGGGCACTGTTTCCCTCTTCCATTGTTGAGCTGTACAGCATATCGCTGCCACCAACAGAGTGTGGATCATATGGCCCTCCTCAGCTCCCTCTTACGCCACCCCTAACAGCAGCAAGCTGGGTTCCCTGTGTGCATCTAATCCGTCCAGCCCCTTTAACCACCCCATTACCTCTTTCCAAAATGTCTGGATTAGTGAGCATTTCCACCACATGTGATAGTAGCCTGCCTTCGCCGTCCCCCACACCCACCCCCGACGCCCCACAGAACCAGCAGTGGGCCTTCGCCCCTGGGTACATTTTTGCTAGTGTTGCTGGTGGATAGTGCCATCTATGCAGTAGCTTAAATCTCTGCATTCTGTATTGCAGGGATAGTGTGGACTTTTTCATTCTTCTGCACGTTTTACCCCATAGCTGGTCGGTTATTTCAATCCCGAGGTCTTCCTCCCATCTCCCTGTGCTGGCACCATATCCATGGGTTCACCGGTCCTCAGTTCCCTGTACTGCCTGGATATCCTTCCTTTTTGGTATTGGGTTCTTGCAGTAGTGCTTTTTCAAAGGGGTCAGGTCTTGGGATAGGTTGTCTCCCCTTGTGGGTTTCATCAGCACTCCCTTTAACTGTAAGTACTTGAAGGGTGGGAGTCCCTTCATTCCTAACCAACCCTCCAGTCTGGTTAGTGACATAAATGCCTGCTCCATACCACTATTGGAACCGCAGAGGGTCTGAGATGTGGTTTTGTATTGGTGGCGATCAAATGCAACTAAAGAGAGAGGGCCAGGATGACAGCCAGCGGGTGGCATTTCCCTCGCACCAGATTGACCAGAAAACTTCCAGGACGTGGTGTGTTAATACTTGTTGAGGAATGTCACTCTGTGGAACCCACATCCACTCCCCCTCATTGTTACTGGGCGCAGGACAGCATTGTCTAAGTGGACCCTCTGCTTCATTGTTTTGGGGTCCAGGTGGTCTACCATAATCTGCAGCTGTGCCGCCTTATAGTATGCTCCCAGGTCCCAGAATCCTACACCGTCGTATTCCTTTGCCACCACGTGTACCTTGTACGCCACCCTGGGTTTCGCTCCTGCCCAAAGGAATCTCAAGAGGACTTTCTGGATTGTGGCCAGAAAGTGGCCCGGCACTATCCTGGGGAGCATTTGGAAAAGGAACAGCAGTTTGGGGAGGACTGTCATCTTAGTACAGTTCAGCCATGCCATCCATGATAGACCTATCCTATCCCAATGCTGCAGGTCTAACTTTATCTTCTCCCACGGGGGTGGGGGATAGTTCCTCCGAAATAAGTTCCCCCGCTCCATAGTAATTTCTATCCCCAAGTAGCGGAAGCCCTTCTGCTGCGTCTGGAATCCCCATTTACCAACCCAGTCTGTCTACCTGTTCCCATTTCCCCATCAGGAACACCTCTGATTTGGAGAGGTTGACCCGGAATCCCGACAATTACCCATATTCCTCCTTCCCCTTTAGGAGAGCCGGCATTAATGACTGTTGGTTAGAGAGGTAGAGCAGTGCATCATCCACAAAGAGACTTGCTTTATGCTCTTATTCCACCTATGTAAACTCTGGCTATGTCTCCTGACTGCCTTAGGCTTATCACCCAAAGCTCCATCACCAGGGCGTATAACAGTGGGGACAGGGGGCACCCCTGTCTTGTCCCCCTGTGAAGCCCTATGGTCCTGGACATGTTCCCATCGACAGTTACTTTGGCCTTTGGAGTGTGATACAAGGCCATAATCCATCCCATCAATCGTTCTCCTATTCCTATCTCTTCCAGCAGCGCTTCCATGAACGACCAGTTCACCCTACCTTTTTTCGGCGTGAAGGGAGAGGACCAGGGTGCCACCCTCTCTACATTTTTTGATCATATAGGATATGGAGGGTCTTTCTCAGATTGACAGATCCTTGCCTATTTTGAATAAACCCTTTCTGGTCTGGGTCTATGAGGCCGGGTAGGTGTACTTCCAGGCGGGACGCCAGGATCCTTGTGAAGATCTTTGCATCCACGTTGAGTAACAAGATGGGCCTATATGAGGCGAAGTTCGTCTTGTTGCCTTGCTTGGGGATCACCATTATTAGCGCCTCCCAGAAAGTAGGGGGCATGTCTCTGCCCCCCTTATGGAGTTGAGGACCTTCGTCGGAGGCCCTGCTATCGAGTCCTGAAACTGCTTATAAAAGCATGCTGTGTAGCCGTCTTCCCCTGGTGCCTTCCCGGTCTTCAACTGGCCTATTGCTCTCTTAACCTCTTCCCTTGCTAATTACACTTCCAACGTGGATTTTCCCCTCTGTGGTAAGGCAGGGGATGGAGAGCCTGGCCAGATAGTCCTTAATCTCCTTTCCTTGAGGCCTGGCCGATTGGGAGTAAAGTGCTTCATAGAAGTCTGCAAAGTAGTCTGGGATATAATCCTTGGATCCAAGTGTCACCCCATTCTCGTCTCTTAACCAGTGAACTCTTCTGTCTCCCCTACATTCCCTGACTATGTTTGCCAACAGTGTCCCCACCTTATCGCCCCCTTCATAGAACATTTGTTTGGCTTATCTCAGTTTTTTCCCACTTCCCCTATCAGGAGTGAATGCAATTCTTGCCTCTTGTCCCGCATTGTGTCCAGTAAACCACTTCTGTCTTCTCCCGGTCACGTAAGCCTCATCCTCATGTCTCTCAACTGTTCCCATATTGTCCCCTCCATCAGTGTCCTTTCCCTCTTTTTTTCGTGCCCCTTCTGCTATGAGTAGACCCCTCACTGTCACCTTGGCCGGCTCCCATACCGCTTTTGGGCCTGGCACCCCGTGTCATTTGTTACAAAGTATTGGGTGATTTCCGTCTGGAGGAAGTCCCTAAATACAGGGTCTTTAAGGAGGCCATTGTTAAACCTCCAGCGCGGGCGTCCTCTCCTCTCTTCCTTCAACCACCAGTATGTATGTAACCATCTTGTGTTCCGACCAGGTCACTATTTCCACCCTCCGTGATGATATCATGGCTTCCTGTTCATTTGGAACTAGTAGGAGGTCTATCCTGGTATATGTGTGGCTTGGGGGCGAGAAGGTGTACCCTCCTGCCTGGGGGAACCTGGACCTCCATACATCTACCCAGAAGTGGTCTTTCTGCAATTTAGTGAATTCTTCATGTTCCTTTCCTTTTGTCTTAGTCTTGTTCCCCCCCACCGACCACCAGTCCACTGCCGGATCCACTATTAGATTGAAGTCCCCTCCCACTATTAGCATGCCGTCCCCCCATTCCTCCATTTCCAAGAATACCTTTCGCAGGAATGCTAACTGGTGCGTGTTTGGTGCGTAGATGGATGCATGGGTAATTGGTCGTCCTTCGACCCGCCGCCTTGACTGCCACCAGCCTACCACCAAAACCCCTCGTCACTTGTGCCGCCCTCATTTGCATTGATCTTGACAGGACAATCCCAACGCCCTCTTTTTTGCTTGTGTTTTGAGGCCCAAAAGGTATGTCCCACTGTTAGTCCCTTAAGGGGACGTTGCTGCCCCTGCATGAAGTGCGCCTCCTGAAGGAACAGCACCGCTATGTTGGCTTTGCGGAACATATTTGATGTGAGTGACCTTTTATTCAGTGAGTTTAGCCCCTTTATAGTTAGTGTTGCTACTTTTCGGTTAATCATCTCCCCTTCTTCGTTTTCTCTCTGTGCGCCGACCCATGGTTAGACATTTCCCCTGTGTGGTTGTGGAATTTCACTGCATTCCACCTTCCCCTCACCCACATTATGTATCCTTTTCCCCTCCCCTGTACAGTCCCCCTCCTACCCCTCCCTTTCCCCGTTGGGGCGTTCAGTGTCCCGTTGTCCTGTATCCGGGGCATTATGGCCGAACCACCATAGTGATGATCCTGGACTTATTCTTTCTTGCACCGTACTTTGTCATTTTCCCCATCACACATCCTTTACGGCCTTGGTTGCCTCTCTTAGCCCTTTTTACCTTCCTGGTGTACACCCCATTGGACAATTCCCCCTTCCCCCTCTACCAGGTCTGTGGTTCTCTGTTGTCTTCCCCTCCATTGAACAGTTCAAACAGTAACATGGCAAGTGCCAATAACTTTGTCTTCTCAACTGTATTCATTACCCACCTCCCGCGATTCTCCCCCCCCCCCCCCCCCGGCTTCCTCCATAAACAAAACTTTAACCTCATTAAGCAAGGCCTTGCAACTTGGGCTGCTTGGACCCCTTGGTTTGATCCACTGGCATCAGTGCGAGACATCTCCCTTCAGGTCATCCCTTGCCTGGGAGGGTGTGTGTGGAGCATTTCCTGGTGCCTTGTGTTTTGTGTCTGCCATGATCCTTAGGCTTCTAGGTTCATGTCTTTTATATAGCTCTACTCCTCCTCCGTCCCCTGGTTGGTCTTGGGCCTGTCCTATTAAGTCCTCTGTGGCCTTCTCTATATCCTCCTCGTGCACCAGGTGGTGTCTCTCTCCCCCTAGTTCAAACATGAGTGTGAAGGTGTAGACCCAACTGTATAGTACCCTTTTTTCCTGGAGCCACCTTGTTAGGGGACCACATTTTTTGTGTCTCAAGAGGGTTTGCGCTAACGGGTCCTGAAAGATGGTCAACTTGGAGTCCTCGTAATCGATAGCCCCCATTCCTCTAGCTTTATCCAAGATTTCAACCTTGTCTCAATAGTAGTGCAGTTTAGCAAGCACTGATTGTGGTCCCCTGGAATCCCCTCCTGCCGTGTGGACCCGGTCTATATCCAGTTGCTTGCCTTCTTTGCCCCCCCGGACCATTCTCATTATTTCCTGTATTTTTCTTTCAAGTCTAGCCGCAGATTCCCCCTCTTTTTCTTCCAGTCCAAAAAAGCAGAGGTTGTTGCGCCCTCACGGTTCTCTATATCTTACACTTTGACTCCTAGATCGTGCTCCCTCCTTTCAATGTCAGGGAGGCGGACCTCTATTTGGGATTCCAGCACTCCTGCTGATGCTTGATTCGCTTCCACGCCCTATAGTCTTTCTTCCAGGGTGACTACCTTTGCGGATAGGTCTGCCACTTTGGCCCCAATGTCTGTACGCATTCCGCGGATTTCCTCCAGTATTATTTGGATGGCACTTTTTATGTGCTCTATTTCCGTGGAGCATGGGTGTGATCCCCCTTCAGCTTTTGCTGTCACCAAAACTGCGAAAAACTGCTGTCACCAAAACTGCAGACCACCTGCCACCACCTGGGCCCTGGCCTGCTCTGGCCTCTGGCTGCCACCACCTGGGCCCTTCTGGACCGTGGACCCCCTGCCACCACCAGGGCTCTTTCTTTACCACGGGCCACCTTCCACCATCCTGGCCCTTCTGAACTGCAGACTGCCTGCCACCACCTGGGCCCCCTGGTCTGCTCCGACCCCCGGCTTTGATCTCCTTGGACGGTTAGCTAATTGCTACCTGCTCCGATTTGGCTGTGGCCCGCCTGTCGCCTACGGGCCCCTCAACCCACAGGCCACAGGCACCTAGGCCCCACGGGCCGCCTGCCACCACCTGCACCTTACTGTCTGCGTGCCCCCTGCCTTCACCAGGGCTCTCTTTCCCACGGCCCGACTGGGACCAACTGGGCCCTTCCAGTCCGCGGACTGCGTGCCACCACCTGTGCCCCCGGGCCTACACCGGCCCCCGGCTGCATTCTCTTTGGTCAGATAGCTACCTCCTGGGACCCGGACCTACTCAGGCCCTCTCCTCCGGACTCATCAGGGCTCCGCAGACCCTCTCCACCCTGCTCAGCCTCCTACAAACTGCTCTACTCCTCCATTGCTTGCTACTGGGATCCAGACCTCTTCTGGCCGTCTGCCCAGGGCTCCTCACCCCTAAGGCCTGCTTTCTGCTGCTTAGGACTCACCTCCTCTGAACTGTTTTTCTCATCCACTGCCTGCTCCTAGGACCCGGACCGCCTCAAGCCCTCTCCACCCTGCTCGACCTCCCACAAACTACTCTTCTCCATTGCCTGCTCCTGGGACCCGGACCTACTGCACTCTATTTCCCACCGCTGCTACTGGAGCTACGCAGGCCCTCTCCTTCATTGTCTGCTCGCCTTCTGCCGCTTGCTTCTTCATCATTGTGGGTTATTGTCCTCCCGCCTCCTACAGCCTGCCTCATCATCTCTGTGGTCCTACCAGTTTAGTGCACATGACTGGGTCTAGTACTATCCCTCTGCCCACTGACGCCCTCTTCCTCCCCTTCGCTCTCTCTTCATCACAGCACTCTCTTCTCCCCCTCTGTCATGCGCATTGCCAGACTCCACTCGCGTCTTCCTCCTTATTCTTCGCTCTCTTCCCCCTCCTTCCCTCTCTCCTTCCCCTTCTCCTTTCCCTCCCCCTTATCCTCATGACCATTCCCTCGCTCAACCTCCTCCCCCTTTCACCCCATCCCTCTCCAACCCTCCCTTATCGTCCTAACCTCATTTACCCCCCTATTGTCCAACCCCCCAGTCTCATCAACATTGCTCTCTGGAATGCTATATCCCTGTGCAATAACACTGCAGCTGTCTTGGACATTTTCTCCCGACTCAACCTTCATTTACTCTGCATAACCGGAACTTGGATTCCCCCTTCACAACTCTACTGTTCCTGCCTCTCTCACCACCTCCTCCTCCTCCTCCTCCTCTCATGTCTCTCGTTCTTCTGGTCGTGGTAGTGGCATTGGTCTCCTCTTCCACCCTAAATGCCTGTCCTCTACCTCTTCAATGCCTCTTCTTACCTTCCCTTCTTTTGAAATACCTGTAGAAATCCTTTAATTCCCCTCACCCTATTTCCTTTCTAATTATCTGCAGACCTCCTGGCCCCTCTCTTCCTTTTACGATGACCTTGACCATCTCCTCTCTCTTATCTCCCCCTCCCCCTCTCCTCTCACTGTACTCGGCGACTTCAACCTTCACCTCCTCACTCCCCCTCAACCTCTTCTTTCCATCCTTGACCTCCTACCTCCTCTCTCCTCTCCCTACTTCCCCTACTCCCCTGTGTCTACCCTACCCAACTATCTCTCTGATAATGCTCTACTCTCCTTCTCCCCTACTCCCACTCTCCCTTCATGCACTTATTCACCCTCCCCCATTTCCTTCTCTCGACGAGAGCTCTGTAACTTTAGTCCTTCTCTCTTATTCGATACTTGCTCTTCCTCTCTTTCCTGATATCTCTTCTCTCTCGGCTAATGAAGCTCTATCTTCTCTGTCCTCCTCTCTTCCAGTCTCGATCAACTATATCCCCTCTCTTCCTTCCTTCCTACTCGCACACCTTCTCAACCCTGGCTTTCCCCTCACCTTCTGTCCATGCGCCGTCTCCTCCGTCGCCTTGAGCGATGCTGGCTCAAATTCTGTGCTCTGTCTAATCAAACCTCCTATTTCTCTTACCACCCACTATGACTCCTACCTCAGCTCGGCTAAACGTTCCCACTATTCTAACCTTCTCCACTCCCAAGCCTCTCATCCTCGCCGTATCTTTCAAACCCTTTTTCGTCTTGTCTCCCCGCCCACTCCTGACCCCTCAGCTACTTCTTCCCTCTCTCCTTCTGACTTTGCTGACTTCTTCTCCTCCAAAATTCTCTCTCTCCGCCATAACATTAATCGCTCCCCTTCCTATAACCCTCCTCCCCTTTCTCTCTACTCCCCTTCAGCTTGCATGGCTGACTTCTCTCCTGTCACTCCTTCTGACGTTTGCCTCCTCCTGTCCAAATCTCATCCTACTGCTGCCCCTTCCGATCCCTTTCCCACCCTCCTTATTCTACAGATGTACCCTCTTCTCATTCCCTACTTTACCTCCTTCTTCAATATCTGTCTCTCCTCTGCTACCTTCCCTTCCGCCATCAAGCACGCTACCATCATCCCGATTCTGAAGAAACCTTCTGCTAATCCCCTTGCATCCAACCTCCGCCCAATCTCGCTTCTTCCATTACTCTCTAAGATACTTGAACGCTTAGTCTATTATCAGCTCTCAGCTTTTATCACTAATCTTTCTTTCCTTCCCCCTCTCAATCTGGTTTCCGCCCTAAACACTCCTCTGAAACTGCTCTCACTTACGTTCTCAACTCCCTCCTCACGGCTTGCTACTCTAAGCAATCCTCAGTCCTCATCCTCCTTGACCTCTCTGCTGCCTTTGATACCGTCAATCACCCCTTACTTCTCAATACTCTTTCCTCCTTTGGTTTCAAAGACTCTGTTCTCAACTGCCTCCCTTCTTACCTCTGGTTCCGCTCTTTTGCGGTCTCCTGGGGCGGTCGTACCTCCTCTACTCTCCCCTTGGATTATGGTGTATCCCAAGGCTCTGTACTCGGCCCTTTCCTATTCTCTCTTTACACCTCCCTTCTCACCCCTATCATCTCGTCTTTTGCAATTTCTCACCATTTCTATGTCGACGACACCCAGCTTTTCCTTTCCTTCTCTTCCTTCACTCCTGACCTCCACCTTAATCGCTCTTCCTGTCTTAATGCCATTAAAAACTGGATGTCATCCCACTTTCTCTCTCTCAACACTGATAAGACTGAAGTGTTATTCTTTCCCTCCAACACGCTTCCCCCAACATCTCCCCTCTCCTTTTATTCACTTTCCCCCTCTAATCTTCCCATCTTTGCCCATGCTCGCAATCTAGGCCTTCACTTTGACTCCTCCCTCTCCTTTACCCACCAGATTTCTCCTAACTCTCACGCCTGTCGCCACCACCTCTTCAATATTAGTAAAGTCTGTTCCTCTCTCATCTTCCATGCCACTAAACTTTTAATCTGCACCCTCATCTTCTCTCGTCTTTTCTATTGTTCTACTCTCCTCTTTGGACTCCCTGCTTCTTATCTTGCCCCCCTCAAATCCCTCTACCACTATTCCATTCGTACCCTTTGTCTTCTTGTTCCTCACGATTCCATTTCCTCTTCGCTTTCTTACCTTGGCTGGCTTCCCTTTCACTCCCAACTTAAATTTCACTTTGTCCATCTTGTCTTTAAATCTCTTCACGATCTGCTCATCCCCCCCTATCTTTCCTCTCTCCTTTCATTCTACACTCCCTCCCGGTCCCTCTGATGTGCCAATCTTTTCCTACTCACTGTTCCCCCGCCCCATGTGCCTCTTCTCGTTTCCGCTCCTTTCAGCTCCTTGCACCCTTACACTTGAACTCTCTACCCCTTTCTGTCTGCTACATCCCCACCTATTCCTCCTTCCGTGCTTCCTTGTAATCTCTTCTTCTCCATTCCCCACCATGACACCTCTTATCCCCTCCTTTCACCTCTCTCTCACTCCCCTCATGTCTTCCCCTATTTACCTCTCCCTACCTGCTCCATTTCCTCTTACGCTTCCTCCCTTTCACTTTCATCTTCATTATATTCCCCATTCTGTCCCCCTCATCTCTCCTCTTTCTTCACACCCCTCTTTTTCTCATTAATCATCATAGGTAAATTGTTCTGCATACTGTTTTACTGGTTTGATTCATGTTTTGTAATTTGCTCTATTGTTATCATCTTCTCTGTATTCTTGTTAGAATATAAAGCGTTTTGCCATAAAGTGCTATATAAACATAATAAATACGAATACCATTGCCCCCTTGTCTAGGTAATGGAACTTCGAGAGAGCTACCTTCCAGTTCGTTCACTTGGAGTGAGACTGGTGTCACTGGGTACCCTCCACTCTGTTCTCACTTTGGTTCTCTTTCCTCTGTCTGAGTCCCTTGCCATTCACTTTTCCACACTGGACTGTGGCAGGCACTTGGAGGGGCCTTCTTCCTCCTCTCTGTGTCCTCTGTCTTTCCCCTTGTGATCTTCCCAACCACTGACCCTTAGCGGCCTCACCGTGCTGCTCACTCTGCCACACTTGTAGTTAGCGTTTCCTGCATCGCGCTCAAGGGGGGGCAGCCGTCTCTCCTCTCCTGGTTCTTACATGCCACCTGTAGCTTTTCCCAGGGGCCCCACCACCACTCTCTGGTCTTGCTGCTGGTGGCTTTTGCGGCACTACGGTCACTCCTGTCCCCATTGACCTGTTATGGGCTATTGCCAGGCCTGTATATTCCCATGCCGTGTGTTGATTCTGGCAGATCTGTAGCTGGCCTCTGTGTGCTTCTCGTGCCTTTCCCTGGTGCACCCCTGTATCACTCTGCGCACCTCTTCATCCAGTGTTCTGGGGCGGGCCCTGTCTCACTGGGGTCTCCATGTCACCCTCCTGATCCTCCTACCCCCTCCGTGTTGCTTCCTTTATGCTCTTCCACAGATCTGCTCTGCTCTGAGGCCGTTCATTCGTGTCCCGGGGATGCCTCCTGTGCTCCACATCTGGGGTCCGGAATGTTGCCGCGGTCGCCTGCGTCCCTTTTACCCAGTTAGGGGTTAATGCTTGGCTCCTGCGCTCTACCTCCTTGTTTCTCCTCCTGGCTCTCACCATCCACCCTGCTCTGTGTCATGGGGGGCTGCCTCCCATTTTCGGCCCTCGTGCTTCGCTGGTGTTTGGGAGGGGGTCTGTACCTCCCCCACTCCTCCTTCCACTTGCTGCGCCATTCCCTGGCAGTTCTGGAGCTGGCCTGCTGTGGGGCCGTTCGCTCCTGCCACCTGTGGGGCCGCTGAGGCTCTCTCCTTCCTGTGTTCCCTTTCCCCCCCACAACCACAGCTTCTCCCAGCAGGGGGAATGCACTGTCTCAGTAGCGGGCTGCTGCCCTGTCGCTGGTCGCTCGCTCTACCTTCTTCCCCACTGCTTGCTGGGCCTTAGCATCTGCTGTGTCACACTCTTCCTCCTCCTGGCGTGGGGCTCTCTCACCCAGCCAGGCTGTGTCACTGTGCGAAGTTTGCCCAGGGATCACTCCGGCACATGTCCCAGCTCGCTGGCCACCTCCAGGCTCCCGCTGTGTTGGGAGATCACCAAAGTCCTCTATGCTGCATGCTGCCTCCTCCCCGCCTCCACTGCTCCTCTCGGCGGGCAGGCTCTCCACTGCGGCTGCGGGTCGCTGCGCCGCAGTTGGGCCTTCACTCAGCATTTCTACTTCCCTTTTTGGCGGCTCCCTGCTTCGGAGGCGTCCCCCTCCGTTCCCTCAGGGTGCAGGGCTCTCCCCTTTAGTCAGGGTATGCTGCTGCATTCACTCTGCTTGTGGACCCCTCCAACTACAGTCCCGGGGTTCGCTATCCGCACCAACTCTCAATTGTCTAGGACAGGGACCGGAGCTGCCAACTCAGGCATCCATCTTGCCTGCGCCCCCTGGTGACCACCCATGTTACCACACTTAATGGTATATCATCTCAGTGCTAAAGAGCATAACTAGCTGGTTGTACCTAGTTGTCTTGTGTTCAGTTTTGCCAGTTTCATTTATTTCAGTAAGAGATTAGAAATTGTAATGTGTGGCCTGTTGGAATGCAACATCTGTGTGATGTGTTGGTGGTTCTGGATGTCGTGGCCTCCGTTTAGAAAGAGTTAAAGTGCATTTTGCTATTTGAAAGTGTTGAGATTTAGAGTGCACAGGTATGCTTTAACAATGTTATTTTACAGGTTGGACATTTAATGTTAAAAGTTAGATAGGAGACACTTACATTTGCTAATGGTTGTCTTTATAGGTTGGATTTTGTGTTTTGCTAGGAATTTCTTTTTTTCCTTTTGCTTAGAACTATTTCATATGCATGTGTATTTAAAGGAGTAATTGAAGTACTGCCATGTATTTGGTGAAGTGTGCTGCATTGTTTGGTGCAAGTGTCATGAGGTGTGTGAGTGCTTAGGTTCCTTTACTGGGGTGGTCAAAGTTGTCGAAGGCGGTCTTTCTGCACAGGTGTTTTAAGGTGTTGGCATCCATAGTACTGGAGTACTTCATCAGTGGTTATCGGGTGACCGGTTACTTGGAGTACCCTGCTGTAATGGTAAAGGTTCACATTCTATGGCGGGCAGCGATTGAGTTGCAAGTGGAATGGTTGATGTGGTATTTGGAGCCTCAATTGTGTTTGCGAGGTGAGTTGTAAGTATGCAGTTGTTCAATGGTTTTGTTGTGGTATCCTTTGTTCAGTTGCTTGGTCTTTGTCCCTTACAGTTAGGTAATTGGAAGAGGCACTGCATTTGAAGTGTTGTCCCACTGGGTGAGGACGATTTTAAGGTTTTGTGTGGGTGCGTAGTTGAATGGTCTAGCTTGAGAAGTTGAAGGAGGAACATGTGACGGGTTGCTGATTGATTGTGCTTAATTGCCCAGTAGTTATGTGCCTGACCAGGTTGTTGAGTTAGGTTTTTGTTGTAATGAGAGGAAAATAGTTGTGTTTTTGCTTTTGGTGTTTCTCTCTCACTCAGTAGAAAGGGAGAGGGGCGCTGTTACAGTAAGATGTGGGAGTCTTTCTCCTACTCAGTAGAAAAGGAGAGTTTTTGATTAGTGGACTGGTGTTTTTCCCTGTTGGGTCCCTCTTTTACTTGGTAGAAAAAGAGAGTTGCACTGTCTGGTAATTGGGTTTTGGTTGTGTTTGTCATGAAAACTCATAGATGAAGTTGATGGATGTACATGTGTTGCGCTGCATGGGAATTTGTCTGTTGCTTCTTGGGTGTGTCTTGTGTTCTTAAGGGGGAAGATGTGTTGTTTCTTGCCTTTCCCTGCTCCTTGCCCTGTATGCATGGAATGCTGTGAGTGACTGACATGGAATGCTGTGTGTGAGAATGTTTTGTTCTGAATGGTTCTGTGAGTGTCAGTTGAGAGGATGGGGTTGACTGATAGAGGATGCGGGTGAATGTCTGTCCAAGTTACCTACCTTATGTGGCCTTTTAAATATATACCTTTACCTGGAGCTGGAACTTAGTAAAGGGGTTTCCTGTTCCCACCATGATGTCAGTGTCTTGCTTGGCCAGGAAACCAACTTAACAATTGGCTTGTCTGATTTGAATTGTCATTTGCTGCTGTTGCAGATTGTTTATTTTTACAAAAAAGACCAAGTCCAGAAATAGAGAGTCTGTTATTTTGAATCCTAGTTAAAGACCAAGTCCTGCCTCCATGGTCTGTGGTGTACTAGCTTTCCCTGCAGTGAGTGTCTCCGTGCATTTGCAAGTCTGCAACGGGAGATGAATGCTAGCCTTCTGAGTCAAACCACTGATTTATGCTGAATGGTGAGAGGCAGGCTGACCCAGCCCCCCCCCCCCTCTTCCTGATGTCTCTACTTGACATTTCTGAACCTAATGCAAACTCCAAGCAGATCCCGCTTGTGAATGTCTGTTGCAAGTTGGAACAGTCCTAAGCATTGGTTCTTCAATAGGTTATGATAACTTCACCAGTATTGGGCAGGGGCAGGGTGTTATGGCCTGACCATTAGGGTTTACCTGCAGAAGTATTGTGTTCTGGGATATAAGGGAAGAGTTAGGAAAATGACTGCCACACAACAGTATAGAGAGTTGCTGACTAGTCTCAGGACTACTCCTGGCTCTATTTCACATAGAAGAGGGTATCACTTTGGCACCCTGGCTTCCTCTGCTTCTTCTAGTAAACCTAAACAATGGACATCATTACAAAAATTAGAGGGGTGGGGGGGCAGTGAGTAGTGGGAACCTGTCCCAAAAATGACTTGGGAGGTTTTGGAACACAGACCCAATGTTAATCTGCATAATCCGTTAACAAATCTTTAAACCTGTACTTATTGTACAAGTAAAGTTTATTTAGAAAATCTTACTTAAAACTCAAAATAACTCTAAAATAAACATGCAGTAATATTCTCATGCAACCATATAAAAAATCAAATCACATCCATGAAATATGAAACATAATAAGAATTATATTAAGATATAACTAAAATATTCTAAGTCTTTAGATCACCATATCAGGACACAACCTTCGTTTATCCCTCTTTGCTAACATATTATACGAAGTGCATATGGATTAAATAAACTAACCATCCGAGCAAGTAAAGCTATCATGCTTTATACAATTTAATTTGATACATGTCTCTCTTAAAGGCCATACATACAAAAAATGAATACACTGAACATGTGCATATAATATCATATAACTGTCGAATTACATTGAATGCTTCCTTACATGTTCTTATTTACATAAATCTTCAAATAGGAAAAAGACACTGTATTTTCACTGCCAAAGGGCATTTGAGCATTATATGAAGCCCATTTTTATTTCCATTAAAAGGTGGCAACAATTTAAATAATTTGTTGACCAATAAATATTAAAAGTAGCTAAAGCTAGCCAGAAAAGGCAATTTTGAAAAAGAATTACAGTGGTTAGACAATGGTAAAAAATCTGTAAAAACCTTCATTGTTATTTTGGAGGTAGACCAACCCTTTTTATTTTGTATTGCGGCAGCTATCACTTTTAATATCAGTAGCCAGATGTTAAAATACTACCTTAGCATACATATGGGCACGTTTACTAATTATTTTAAGGTAAATGTTCACTAAACTTAAAATAAGTTGGGTCACAAATATTTGAACGTGTATTTGTTTCATTTGTGTTTTTGAGGCAGCCGTTAGGTTTCAGTGCCAAAAAAGTAACATCTTTTTTTCCATGGCTTAGCATTTTATTTTTAATTAATGCATGTTAAATCTAATAATTTGTATCAATTTGTATAAATACATGTTTTCTTTTTTTGCAGATGGGCAGTTTCCTCAGTGATGACTCGACAGAATCAGATTCCCACTGAAGATGGTTCACGTGTGACCCTCGCCTTGATTCCGCTGTGGGATATGTGCAATCACACAAATGGACTGGTAAGGGTTCGGCTGAATGCCCTGCTTGAAATGCAATGCTTTGTTATTAAATGTAGTACATTATGCAAAGAATGCTTTTCGATTTAGGATTCCCTTCCTTTGATGAGAAAGCTACTGTCATGGCGAGGAATGGAGCAGAAAACTGACGCTTAAAGATTGAGATAGAATTTAAAAAAAGAAGGCTAGGTTCTCCAAGTAATGATCTCAACACTAACTAAGCAGGCCTACTTGGCTGGGACAGGAAGGTAATAGCAGTAGTCAAGATTCAGGTGACTTGAGGGTTCTAGGTCTGTTGTTCAACCAGTAATAGTTGCTCCAAAATAAGGCCTTTTGACATCTTGACCCTCTCAGCAGAGGGTTCCACCCTCAAACTCCTCTCTTCATGTGCCCCACCTCTGTTCTGCCTCGCCTGTCACCCCTGTCCAAACCCAGTTCCTGCTACCAGGCCTGCCTGACTTTTTCCCTTTACTTTTTCTTGATCTACCCACTTCACACCGGTTTCCTTTTTCCCTGCTCTTAGCCTTACCTGCCCCTCTCCCATCTGTGCATGTTGCTGCTCCCTCCTTTGCTGGTGTGTGGTTATGTGGTCAGCATTTCCTGTGTGTTCTCTTTTGTGGCCAGCACTGGAAACACAACCTGAAAAAACCCCACATGGACTCAAAGCTGGACAGTCCACAGGATCAATGGTACAGGTTCTCCTAACTGGTGGTTCCCTAGAATTCAAGTTCCCTTTTTCCCAAGCTTTAGGATATGGATGGGGTTAGAAAGGCCTATCTGCTAGGGGTTGCACTCAAAAAGATAGGCTTCATGAAAACAGTGGGAGGTGGGAGTGATACTGATGTTCTGTGAGCACCTTTATGTGCCGAGTCTAATCTAAGCTTCAAAATCCTGCCAATCCGTCAAGGACATTGGGTTTCAAAGTCATCCACAGTCAGTTTTGAGTGCCCCAACAAACCTCTTTGTTACCTTCGTCATGGACTTTGATCTTGGTCTTTACCCTGATCTTTGTCATGAAACTGCCACTTTTTCCCCTATAGGTTTCAACAAGCATAAACGGGACAAAACCTACAGCCCCCGACCCCCCTTCCCCGAGGATTGCAGGTAGATAGAGTTCTACCCCATACTTGTATACCTCTGGTGGGACTTTTCCCCCTAACCCCTAAACTAGCCTTCTCGAATGTTGCAAGATTGTTTAATTGGGCTTGTGGCCTTGCAGCTGCCACCAACCAGTTTGGGCTAAACCCCTCCTAGGGGCTGCCAACTGCTTTCTCAAGGCCTGGCTCATGCAAGCCTGTGGTCTCGGGTTCCTTGCCGGGTCTGAGGTCTAGCACTTTCTTTCTTCTTGCCCATGAATTATGGTGTGGCTTATGTGAGGAGTCAGAAATGAGGCAGACATGAAGTTGCAATATTTTCAACAGCAGACATGTTTATTAAAGGAAAGGGGGTTGGATAAAGCCTTTGTGTCCCTATCCTAAAGAGTGTTTCCCTTCCTAGAAAACAAAAAATCAGCCTGTCTCATTGTTATAATTATGCAAACTGACCTTGTCTCAAAATGTATCTGACCCTCACACAAAAACAAACAATAAAAGGTGTAAGGTAAATATCTTTGTTTTGATTTAGCAAAAAGTGTGTAAAAACCAAAGATTTGAAAATTCAACAAACAATCCTTGAATCTAGGAGGTGGTTCTCTTGCCCTGCATAGTTTCAGGTACAATCAATAATAGTGTACTCTTCAACCAATAGTTCCTTAAGAGTGTCGGAAATGTCTCTTTCACACAACACTTTCTTCCGATGGCAAAGCAAACATCTTTTGGATGAATATCAAAAGTCTCTTTTCCACAATAACTTTTAAAAGATGACCACAATGTCTCTCTTCCACAGTAACCTCTAAAGGATGCAGATCCCCTGGTATACTCCCCTGCTAGGTATCTTTCAACAATGTTTTTTCATTTTGATATTGATTACCTGGTGTACTTCCCTGCCTGGAATACCCCCTCTGGGTTTTGCATATCCCCGGGTATACTTCCTTGCCAGGTATCTTTCACCAAGACGTTCCACAGTGTTCTCTTCCAGTATAATACAGTTTTACTCCTTCACTGTTTATACTGCCTTCACCGTAGCTACCACTTGTTTTAACTTTCACTGATAGTAACATCTCATATATGGAGACTTGTACAAGTTGTGTCTGTTAACGTTTTCACTGGTAGTCATTTGCTTGTGGCAATGCTTGTTCCAGTTTTCCCCTAATTGGCATTTCATACATGGAGACTTGTACATATATTGCCTTTCAACTTCCTCATTACTGTTCATTTGCTGGTGATAACATTTACTCCAACTTTCCCCATATTGACTTCTCTTATATGAGGACTTGTGTAAATCTTGTCTTTCAAATTTACTTGGTCGGTATTCAAAACAGGGTTTTAGCTGTCCATATCTGTCTGTACGCCCCTGCGTCTCCAACTCCAATGGGCAGACACACCTGTGTTTGCTGGCGCTTCTGACCCGTGGTACACTGTTGCAGAGAAGTTTTCGGACTGGGAAAGCTTCCCCTGCTAGGCAGACCCTTGTTTGTTTCTCTTGCCAGCTTTGCAGCCTCTCGCCGGCAGAACCACTGCTTTCCTAGGAGACAGCATCTCCAGCAACCTCACTGCCAATGCTGGTGGTGTAGCGGTCCTTTCACAGCACTTGCTGTGCTTCTTTCGGTCTCCTGCTTCTCAGGTAAGTCAGGCTCGCAAGTGGTTGCTTGTAAGAGTCTGTCTCTTTGTACGGCCTGTTACCATGTACTGGTGTCTCTGCCTCCAGTTCTGCTTTGCATTCTTCCTGCTCTGCATATCTCGTCTCCGCCTGTCAATGGAAGGTATTCCTCTGGTTTAAATGTCCCACACGGCTGATTTTCATTATGACAACTAGTCTGCACGTTTGGCTTGGGATTTCCTTCAATCCTCCTTAACTCCTTCCTCCTCTTCCTCATCTCAGTACGTGAGGCTTTTTGGGAGTTGGAGTCCACATGAACTTTAGAGCTTTTAAAGCTGAGTTGTTTTGGATCTTTGTTTGAATCAAACAGCTTATAGACAGGAGAGGTTAAATGAACATTATGTGTACATGAAGTATAGATGGGGTTATGTTTGGATTTTTTTGCAAGAAGAGGTTTTTGAGTCTTACAATGAGAGGGATTTTTAAAGTGACAGCAAGCCATCAGGAATTTAGGATTTATGGGGTGGTCTTCCTTTAGAAAGGAAGAATACTGCATCCCTCCTGATGAGGTCACCCCATCTCCCCAACAGCCGCCTCCTCCCATGTGATCCTCCCTCGCAATACCACTCCCAGGATCAGGGTAACCACTGCTTTCCCTTGGCCACATGGGAGGAGAGTTTAGGCTGAGGATAAGTGATAACTTAACAGGATTCATCACACTCCTCGCTACTCTCCAGTTGGGTCTTCATTCTTTCTCTGCTCCAACACAGGTTCCAACTCTTCTCCTTTTGCCTTCCAGACTCTCAACACTCAGGAATGCCATCTTAACACCAACACAGTCAAGAGGCTTCTGCCCCTTGTTTACAGTTACTGATAAGAGTCATCAATCTAATGAGTGTTTGGATGTAAGCATCTGTTTTCCTATTGCTTCCTTTCTTTGTGATATGTCTTTCCCTAATGAGTCTGCTTCCTCCCGATCTTTGACTTTGAGTTACCCTTCTCAGCTGTTATCACTTTCATTAATGGTCGTGGGTCCATGGTCCTAGTTTACAAAATCACCTGGTCGCCAGGTTGGGATCAGGCAGCGTTTTAATGGCATACTCAGGCTTTTGTGTCCTGGCCCTCCTGCTAGTCAGTAAATGTGTTCCTTTGCGCTGTGTTCAAATGCTTGCATGTAGTCCTTTCTGTGTTGCCAGTTGAATCCCGCTCTGCAGAGAGCTGTGTCTGGCGGTACGACGTCCTTTTGCAGACAGTAGTTTTTTGATGACATTTTACTGAAAAATTCCATCTAAAGAACTCATTGAAATATCTATATGGGCGGGTAAGTGGTTATAAGGGGTTGGGAGGGGGTAGTGGTGGGGTTAATAACCTAGGGAAACAGAGTTTGGAGGGGAACCCCCAATTTAAAAAACAATGTTTTTCGATTGATCTTTTTCAGTAAGAAATCCATTTAAATAAATGACTGTCAGTGCAACAACATAGAAACGTGTTTGGCAATAGGCCTACACAACAAAATATTATAACCTAATGTCGCCAACACTTGTCCTGGGCCTTCTTTTCTTGAGTCATTTGAGACTGGGGGAGTGGCTAACCCCTTTAGACCCTTCTGGATCCTGGATTACTTGCCTTATACATTTACATATTTTTCCCTGGGGGCTCTGAGTTTTGTGCGGCCCAAGATATGTGACCCCTTGAACTCATCTAAGGGAAGACTGAGCGAGCTCTGGGGATCCAACATGTTCCTACTTCAGGGACCACATCACATACTCCCTCTGGCCTATAAAGTTGTCCAGTCTCCTCTCCCTCCTTGGGCAAAAACCAATGACCTCCTTGCAGTTCTAACAAATTGCCTACTTCCTTGAATGCAGGAGATCTCAAAATCTGTACAACTTTCCTCCAACTCTTTAGTTCACAAGATGGTGATTTTCTTTTCTGTACCTGATTGCACTAATTGAACCTTGGTTGAGCTATTTTATGTTGAGATGTAGTTTCAATATAATCAAAACTATGACGAAGAGGTGATTGAAAGGTATCCGTATATTTCTCGACTGGAGCATGGAGTAGCTGTAGCAAAACCAAGACTGTGATTTATCATTTACTTTGATCCAAAGTGTCCGTGTGTACACACACTGACACGTACAATTAAAATAAAGACTCCTGTGGTTGAGTTCAAATTACATTTCTCCCCGAATGACATGGGCGTGTAACCCCACATATTTAGTTGAGGGTGGAAGGTTTTTGAAGAACAGCATTATTGATAACTTTTGGCTATCTATTTTGTTTATGTGGCATGCATCTGTTTCCTTACTTCCTTTTTTAAGTTGAACGTAAAGTATTTGTACTTGCCTTCAAACAAATGTCCGCTTACAGTTTACACCTGGCGTTTAAAAGTGCCAATGGATTTTTGAAGCTGAATTATAAAAAGCTGCGTCTTGACTAAGTTGAGTAATTACACACGCACAACAAAGATCTTTAGAAACATTCCACAATGAAGTCTTTAAAGCTATAGTGGACTGACTGGTACATCCAAAGCTGGTACGCACTTTCAAATGCTTTCTAACCCTAAGTGCCAGGCTATTATGCAAGTCTACGCAAAAAGGTCGAGCATACTCGTCCTTGGCACATTAAGCAAGCTCTCTACATAGGGACAAAGTCTATGAAAAGCAATTCCACATTTTCAGGTTTACGTGCAATGCTGAATCGCCTGGAAGTTTTTAGCTGGGAACATAGTTTGCTTTTTTCCCCAGAGATACCTGGTCTAGTGGGTTAGGATGATGCCTCTTGGGCCTGGTCTCACTCTGACTGGCTTACTTGTTCTGACACAGCTTTGGAAAAGAACATTATAATTCCCTCTTTCTTTTGTGCTGTTGCTCTCTGTCTGTAAACACTGACCTCTCCTCTGATTTCCGCTTCACACCCTCTAGCATTTTTCAAAATCCTTTGCTTTTCTCTCCTTTCTGTCACCATGCCTCCATGGCCTGTAGCCATTAACTTATCTTTAAGTTGGTCCTCCAGCCATCATTTTCTCTATCCCACTTTTGTTCCAAATTAATTTACTTTCCTCCTCTTCCAACCTAAGCTTTATCCCACCTCCTCTTCTTTTCAACAGTTTTCCTCTCCCTTTCCATCTCCCAACCTTACTCATTTCCACTCTTGCATGATTGATCTCTCTAGTTTCTTCTCTTATCCATTCCTTCCATCCTCATTTAATATGTTCTCTTTTCTTGATTGTTGACTTCTGCATCTCTTTAGATTCCTGCAACACTTGCCTCAATCCTCCCAGTTGTGCTTTAGACTTGCACCGCTTTTTGACTGCTGCCTTCAAGAAGGTCCTGCTAGGTACATAGCCCTCTCTCCATTATGTTTTCAGATTTAAGGTTTCCATGCCCATGTGGAAACGTGCTGCAGGATTCTTTGCAACTCCTGCAGCGTTTCATGGAGAGGAGTGCAAAAGCTGGCTGGGGCTCATCTTCCTGCTTAATAAAGGGCCTACAAAGGTGCCCAAAATGTAGCCCCAGTATGCAGGAAAACAGTGCTGTATACCAGTGCTCACTGTACCCACAAGGTTTCAGCCGGAGGACACTGTGACGAATCTGAAGATGTCACCCGTTCTCTAGGGCAAAACCTCTCCAATAGGGCCAGGGCGGTGCATCCACAGTACAATAGTCCCCCTTGGGGGTGGTGCGTCGAGGGAGGATCACATGGGGAGGGAAGCCCCCTATGGAATTAGGGACGATTACTGTCAGGGAACGCGGTATTCATCTGCCTTGAAAACCCCAGCCCCTTCTTCAAAAACAAATCCGGCCCCCTCCCCATCCCGCCACCCTTGTAGGGACAACTAATATACTCTGTTGTATGGTTTACCATCTTGATTATGTGAGGGGTCCGAAATGTGAGGGGTACAACTTGGTAAAGGTTTTTCACAAGTAGCCATTTTATTAACTCAAAAGGGTGTGATACATACCCCACTATCCTTAGCCTAAAGGGGATTTCCCTGCCCATCCAAATAAAAATAAAGGAAAACACTCAGAAGGAATCTGTCCCTCACACTTATGCATATATTAAACTCGTAAAGGTAGGCTAATTCAATTCAGGTTTGACAGAAATAACAGTTAAATTGACGATAAACTTGATAACAATATATAATTATAGCCTTGGTTGGATCCCCTTTCCCAGGTTTTAAAGCAGGTTTTCCATTCAAAGTTCCATATAAGAAAGTTCCTTGTTTTTGTATAGCCAAGTTCTACTTATAAAGTTCTCCTTACTCCAGAAGTCTTTCACTTGACAAAGTTTACAAAAAATTCAATATCACTTCTTCTTGAAAAAAAAAAAAACGTTTTACAATTCTTCCACAATTCGTCTTGATTCACAACACTGTTTCTGTCAGGATGGTTTTTACCATAGTTCATCAAACACAATAGTGGCCATGACACTTCCTGTCTTCACAAACTTCAACCACAATATAGTGCTTCAATGTCTTCGTCCTGGTCCACTAACTTGCTAGGAGTACCACTAACAATCCCTTTCCTGGTATACTCCGCCGCCAGGATCAAAACTACTAACACTGCTATACGTACTCTGTGGTATGGCTTGTTTCACACGTTTTTGAAAAGTCATTGGGCCTCATTACACGTTAGGCGGTAAGGGAATAACGGTACCGGTAAGGGATTACCGGTATCGCTAAATTCCCTAGCTAATCACGACGCGGACTGGCCGCTATTAGCGGCACCGCTAAGAACGGTGCCACTAATAGCGGCCAGTCCGTGGGCGCGCGACCCCTCATGTCGGAAATAGCGGCATGGCGCTAATAGCACGCCATTACAAGGCATGCGGACATGCTAATAGCGGCATGGTATTGGCCGAAGAAGCCCATACCGGCAAGGACGAAATACCGGCATCGCGAACCACACGTTAAGAGAGCTGAATAGTGTCCCCACCTGCCACAGGTGGCCACAACACCACAGGTGGAGGCAATGGAGACTGGGGCTGCCCAAAAGGAGCACGCACACCACACCCCTTCCCACACCAAGATGGTTCCAATACTTGAAGCATTACATGGGCTGGAGGACATGATTACATTGCAGCACCAACAACAGGCAGCACAGAGGAGACGCAGGGGGAGGAGAATGGCGATACTGGCCCAGCAAGCTACACCAGTGCACCCAGTCATACCACAGAGGCAGCCAGCAATCCCCAGGATTCTAGCCATTCCATTCAACCTAACCCCTGTGCAGATACACACCCTGTGCCGCCTGGACCGGGATACCATCACCACCATGGTGGATATGAATCACAACGACATAGTGAGCCACATGCACATCCGTACTGACATCCCCCCTCTACTGAAGGTGGTAACTGTGCTCCACTACCTGGCCATAGGCACCTACCAGCATACGGTAGTGCAGATGCATGGCATTTCACAACCAGTATTCACACGCACGCTGACCCAGGTGCTCGATGCCCCCCTGAAGCACACCAATGAACACATATCCCTGCCACGGACAGCCCAGGAGATCTCCAACGACAAAGTTGGCGTCTATTCACTTGCATGCATCCCAAGTAGCATCGGGGAAATTGACTGTACCCATGTGGAAATGGTGCCCCCACATCACAATGAGGCCGTCTACCGAAACAGAAAGCATGACCACTCCATCAATGTCCAAATGGTATGTGACTCAAAAAAGAGAACAACAGTCGTGACCGATACCCCTGATCAACCCATGAATCAATGGTCCTGCGGAACTCAATGATACCACGCAACATGGAGCGCCATGCTGGACAAAGTTTGTGGCTATTTGGTGAGTAGCTGGGCAGGCACATGGCAGTGTGATGTGGGGTGTGTTTTGGCGGGGGGGGAGATGCATACTCCAACAGGTTGTGGACTGTCGTCCGTACAATAAAGGGACATACAGATGTACGCCAATGTCCACCAAAGTAGCACACAATGGAGAGGACACAAAACCACATGCAAGTAGTAAAATGCACAACAAAGGCATCAATCCATAACGCAATAAGTGACACATCTATCCACATTGCACATCAGACCATACCCTACATGACACAAAGCTACTACATGCAGCCAATATGCATAATGTAAATGTGCGTTGAACAACATCACAACAGATATGCGCCCTTGAGTGCATGCAAAGGGATCACCTGTAGCCATTGTACAGAACCACACCCGTACACCAGTACTGATGTGCCGCTTCACAGCATGGGGACATTGGAATCATAATGCCAGTACACTAGCAGTGTCGTACAAAGGTTGCCTGGGCCCAGGATCACCTAGGACCTATCCACACCCAGGACATTGGAAATACTGCCGGAGGCATGCATGGTGCACGTCCACTTGCAGGAACTAGCTTACCTTCTCACATTGCAGTTACACTGATCGTCTCCATGCATGCTGGGAATCGTGGATGCTAATCAGAATGCTAACAGAATTAGTGTGAACTGTCCAGGTTGCAATTGAGGTGACCAGTAACAAGGCTCCAATGTTCCAGCCATGCAGGTGATGCTGGCTATCCCCTGAAGAGTTGGCTCCTTACCCCTATACGGAACCCACAGAACAGGCACGAAGAGGAGTAGAACCTTGCACAGAACCGTACCCGCGTCATGATTCAGCAGGTATTTGGTCTTCTGAAGACACGGCTTCGGTGCCCAAGCTGGCCGTGTGATGCTCTCCTGTACGGCCATGACAAAGTGCCGAAGACAACCATGGCATGTGTCATGCAGCACAATATGTGTTTCAGATGGAATGTGTCTATGCCCCCTGACATTGACATGCAACCACCTGATGAAGATGATGTTGATGGGAATGAGGATGGGGGAAATGGGCCACCAGGAAATGCAAGTGGCGATGGCCAGGAGGCACACGATGTGCGTCAGCATCTGATTTATCAAATATTCTGAGAGACAAGGGTCAACTATTTTGGATGGAGATGGGTTGCCCTGCTGTATGTGGTGAGGCGCACAATGGACCCTGTCCCCAATAAAGTACACATACACAATGAAGAAGACCAAGCCTGTGTCTCAACTTGTCAACAGTGTATTATGATTAATTCGTGAACAAAAAGTGCATGGCCCCAACTGTGCAAACACCCTTTCCCCCCTCCCCCACAACACTCCCAAAAACACCCTTTCCCTCCCTTTCCCCCCCTCCACCCACAACACTCCCAAAAACACCCTTTCCCCCCTCCCCCCACAACACCCCCATGTGTGGCTTGTAGTGCATAGGTGTCCTGCTGCACATGTGCCAGCTAGTTCTTGCTGGCCCTACTTCTCATGGCCTCCACCGCCATTGGGAGGTTGGGATGGCATGCGCCTCATGGTGCGCAAGGAGCGGCGGCGGGGGCTTGTCTGACGAGAACTCGCAGAGGAGGAGGTGCCCAGTTGATCCTGGGGTTGGGGGGCGGGGGGAATATTGTCGCTTCATAGCGTCAGCTATGCGTGTGAGGTCCTGCCTCAGTTGGGCCATCCCCTCGCATAGCCTGTTTGTGCAGGCCTTCATGCCCTCTCTTGTCTCGCTTGCATTCGACCTAACCTCCTCCCTCAGATGGGCTGCCTCTTCCACATGCTGGCCAACCAGCGCTGTTCTTTCCACCTGCCTCTGGCTGATGGCTGAGAGGTCATGGTGACTGCGTCCAGCTCTTGGGGTGGCTGCTGCGCCCTGGTCCATGCCTCGGCCATCAGGTGAGGACACCTGAGGGCTCCAGCGCCCTTCCACGGTGTTGGTGCCAGATTGTCCATGGCTACTTGATTGCGATGGTGGCCATGGGCTTGGCTCAATGGATTGCGGGGGGCTGGGGGTCTGCCTTTGCGTTTCAAGGTCAATGGTCTCCTCAACGTCCGACAGCGGCGAGGTGGCTGCTGCCTCACCAGTGGAACTGGTGGCAGCAGAGAGCGGGCCCTCTGTGCTTCTTTCCAATGACGGGGGGAACACTGCCGTGGGTGCAGCTATTGTAGCAGCCGTGGCTTCAGGCCGTGTTGAACTGGCGCTCTTGCTGGCTTTTCCCCTCTGCTGGTGCTCACTCCTCCCGGTGCCCCTTGAGGTGGTGGCGGTGTCCCCTGTCTCCTGTGTCCTGGGCTTTTTCTTGGCTGGGGGAGCATGTGTCACAGTGCCCTGTTCATCACTGTCTGTCTGTGATCCTGTGGGGGACAAAAATAGGGAATATCATTGGGGATGGTTCTACATGCCTTATGCAGAATGGTTACGTCATGCCGCTCTATGCATTGGGACCTCTTTAGTTGGGAATCCGGTAATGGGGATGTCGGGAGGGTCATGCATGAATGGGTCTGTGTTGCACGTGTATGTGGTGATGCGTGCATGTGTGTGTGTTGGGGTGTGATACTCACATTGGCAGGGTTGTGTGCATGTATGTTTGTGGCTGGATCCATGGGCTGGTTCTGGACTCAGATTTGGGGGGCCCCTCACCCTTCACAATGCATTGTTTAATGTGTACACTCACCTCCATCTGATAAAGTGGGCGCACCACGCTCCATATCTCAGACTCCCTCGATGGATTCCACGCCAATAGTGCTGGCGCAGGTCTCCTCCCACTCCCGGAGTTTTATTGGTGAATCAGCTCCACCTCCTGTGGCCATAGCAAGATTGCGATTTGCAGCCAGAATGCTGCGGACCGGAGCCGTAGATCGTCCCACCGCTTTCTGCCGTCCTTGACAGTGCGGGTGGTGGTGCCCACCACACTGACTTTGTGGGCAACCTCAGCCCAGATGGCCTTCTTCTTCACGAGGGTCTCACGCCGCATGTCATTGGTGAATACAACATTGGCATTTGCGGCAACGGTCTCGGTTAGGATGATCAGCTCCTTGTTGGTGAATTTTTCTTTGCGCTGCCGATCCGCGCCTTTCTTGATGGCCTTTGGCATCTTCAGGGTATCCGGGATGATTTGGTGTTGGAGTCGTGTGGAAACAGGTCCTGGCTGCTGAGGATGGCAATGGATTGTGTTTTTAAAGATGGCTGCTGTGCTCTTTCCCGTTCCTATGCAATGACGCTATTTCCGGTTCTGCAATTTTACGGTCACCGCTAATAGCGGTGATCGCTAATAGCGGTCTCCGCTATTTGCATGTAGCGGGAGGTCGGAAGTGCTATCAGCGCTTTCGTTGAAGCCGGTAAGGGACTTTTTGGGGTCTTTTGCGGCATGGCGGTAGTGTAATTACCGGCATGGTGCTGTGCTCATGTCCACGTACTCGTAATGCCACGCTATTAGCAGCATCATGCAAAGCCGGACACATTAATAGCGCCATGCCGATAATGGCCGGATTTTACTGCATAACGTGTAATGAGGCCCATTGACTTTTAACAACATTAAGATTCACACCTTTGTCTGCGAAAACACAATACACATTAGTGCAGTTTGTTCCACTTATTTATTTGCCACAGGCAATGTAGGTTATCTTCCTCTCCTCCTTGATACTTATGACAAGGAAGGTTTCCCTCCTGCCCTCGTCACTTCTTACTTTCACATCAAACAACTACTGACAATGTCTATTTATCATTTACATTTCTTTGGCTTAGGCAATGCTTGTTGATAACTGGCTTAGTTATTGCCTCTTCCTTACTCTAGGAATAATGGTTACAATGTGACTGTAATCTTGTTCTCTTGGTATTTTGCCAGTGCGGGCTATATGTTTTATGAAGTATTGCCCCCTCTACTTTGGCAATGCAAGTTTTTATATGGCTGCAATACTGCCCCCTCTTTGTCTTGGCAATAATAATTGTAACCTTTGCTTACTGGCTTTCATTTAAAGTGAGTATATCTCCCATGTAACCTTCTTGCATTAGTTCGGTATTCAAAACACTCATTAGCAGTCGGCGTTTGACTATGGAGCGTACTGGGGTTACCCAAAACAGGCCAACTCACCGGTTTCTCTGCACGCATCCGCCGAACCACTTCCTCTGCTTCTTCTGTGGACTTCTGAATGTCAAGCACATTCGGTTCCATTCCTGCTGCCTGCACTGTTCGGGAAGGAAGCCTGCCTTGCTCATACATTCCGGTGCTCGCTAGCCACCAGGATAAGTTATGTAATATGGAGAGCTTCTCTCAGCCACGGGACCGCTGCATAGAGTACTGCGTCAAGCTGCATGACCTCTACAGGTAACGGTTTGCACTCCGAAGACCCTCTCAGGACCAAATTCTGCTTCACAAACAGCAGCGGATCCAGCGTCTTTAATTTTCTGCTTCTGCTGCTGCAACTGCGGCTGACACCTCCTGCGGATGCTGCACCTTCTTGTTCTAATGGCCTGCAGCTGAGAGGGCTTAAATATTCAAAGGTCCCTCTCAGGTGTGGGTCATTAGAACCACTAGACTGCATATTGCAGTTTGGTGCCTCTAAGTCCCTCTTCCTCATCCCAGTACTTGGGGCATTGTGGGACTTGAAGTCCTCAATGTTCAGATTTCTTTTTGTATCAAAGGCCTCAATTTTGTTATCACCCATCAAAACTGTAGGATCTCTAGGGAAGTTAGAGGGTTCTCCCAATTGTCGTGACCGGAGTCCCCTCTCATGTAATCCTCCCGCAGAACACCATCCCCAGGGCCAGGATCAGAAAGTGTCTGCCTTTCCCTGGCCACATGAGAAGGGTCCCAGGCCAGGGTTCTTGGGATAATCACCTCTGATTAATCACAATACCCTTGACAAACCCGAAATATCCAAGGACTCCTAAGTATCCCGCTTCAGAGGGGAAAACTAGTACTGGGACAAATATGATCACTTCAAAGAAACAAAGTGAGCAGTCTAGTTTATTCCGAGATGTCAATTGCCGGAACGGAGGCAGCTGGCCGACGTGGGAGTTCAAAAGGAACCCACCTGTCAAACAGCTGAAAGATGTGCCTGAGGGAGACCAGTCTCCCGAGAACAAGCCTCGAGGGCACTGTTTTCTGAGAAGGCACTGCAGATTGCTTGCACCAAGTGAGCAGAGGGAAGCCGAATGGTAATCCACTGAGCGAGGTAGAGGAATGTCAGACGAAGGTCCAAGTGCCTTGGTGCTGACACTTACCTTGAGGCTACCTGAGCTACATTGAACCACTTGCAAGGCAGGACACGCAGCCCATTGAAGAGACGCCGTCCGAAGCGCTGTCGAACCTGCTCTCCCCAAAAAGTTGTCGGAACCTTTGTGTGCAACACAGAGACTGGGGAAACGCTGGTACCGCTCAAGAGGAAGAGCACAGGTATGCTGGTTTACCAGAAGTAGTTCGAGGTCCATGGAAGCTTGAGAGTAAATCTAGTACCCAAAAACGGAATCAAAGACAGTTACCCACTTGGCAGGAGAGTGAACCAAGGGGGAGTAACGCCACTGTAAGAGTCTGGGACCCGCACCCAAACGAGAGGGTGTGGGAACCGAAAGAGAATCAAAACCAGTTTCTCACTTGGCAGGAGATTGAACCAAGGGGGAATAACGCCACGGTATGAGTCTGGGACCCGCACGCAAAAGAGAGGGTCTTGGACCCGATTGAGAATCAAAGCCAGTTTCTCACTTGTCAGGAGAGTAAACCAAAGTGGTAACACCACCGTGAGAGTCTAGGACCTGCACCTAAAAGAGAGGGTCTGGGACCAGAAAGAGAATCAAAAACAGTTGCTCACTTGGTGGGAGAGTAAACCAAGAGGGAGTAACTCCACTGTGCGAGTCTGGGACCTGCACCCATATCAGAAACCAAGGTCAAAAGACAAGAGGATCTGTAAAAGAGGCATTTATTGAGAATTACCCAGTTTGGCAAGAGAATACGCCAAACAACCTTTGCAGGTCTGGGACTCGCACCCACTTAGAAGATTGGAAACCAAGGGGCAAAAGACCCTGGGAATAATAAAGTGAATCCTATACTTGGCGGAGAGGGATCCTGAGTCAGTAGGATATATAGACTGGGAATATAAGTGACTTTGCCTTACCTGTGATCCAGCATCTTGATAGAAGAATAAATCTAGGAGAAAGGATCACTCGCCAAGTCTTAGAACTCTGTGGTTTTGATCATTTCTTTTCATCACTTTGCTACCAGCGAACCTGGGCACTTTTATGTTTATTGAGAACACCAAGAACATAGTTTCTTTTAGTAAACAACAGCCTTGCACAGTTAAGTGTTAAGGACAGAAGTAGGTTTTTGACACAAAGGTGACAGACTTTTTACTTTCGGACTTCCTGACATTATCATTAGTTTACCCCACACAGGATTTAGGGATAGACCGGGTCGGACTGGGACAAGAAATAGGCCCGGTCACCCAATAAAAAAGTGGCCCACGCCTCGCCTCGCCTCACGACCCTTGACCTCTGATGACATCACCAGATGTGATGTCATTTGACCCCACCCAAAGTGACATCCTGGTAAGTGATGAAACACAACCTTTCACCCCATGACCAAACAGGAAGTGGCATCAAATAGCATTGTTCCTAAGTACACTAAATTACTGTGAATCCAAGCAGACGCCCAAGGCTAAATGATAATGTTATTGTAGAGCACTTATGCTTAAGCTCTTTTTTTATAGAACAAATATGCATACAATATCACCCAACCTGTGTTGGTACTCATTTATCGACCTAAGAAGGAGGAACGGGTTTTTGAAAAAAAAAAGAAATTGGAAAAACTGGCCCAGGCCTGGCCATAAACCGGCCACCACTCCTCAGTGTAAAGACTGGAGGGGGGTGTCTGTACTTCTGCTCACTATGTGGCAGAGGAGAGGCACAGAGGACCCCAGCCAAGATTCTTTATAGGGTAGCGCTGGTCGAGCAATCCAGGCCTAGCGTCTCAGGAGGTGATGCAGGCAGGTTCTTAAGGACAGTGTAGTCCACAAGCCCCCACAAAGGAATGTCCACACACTGTATTAGTTACAACACAGTCCTTATATATAATTAAGTTCAAAGTTATGTACACAATCACAATAACTCACTTTGTGCTCAGTGAATCTACAATGGCAAATGTATACAGTTCTAAAGTGGTACCACAATTATTATCAGATCTCATTAAAGTGCATCAACTACACTCTTGTTAAATGTCACACAGATCCCTTAATAAAGGCAACCAACAATAGACATAGGAGGAAAGCAGTTTGTTGGAACAATTGCCAGAATAATGGCCCCGTTACCTAGACACAGTTCTGTGTGGAGATCCCCCCCACCTGGGCAACAACCTGTAAAGTAAAGATATATCACAAGCCCAGTCCATATATTGTTCTAGAAGTCTTATTTCCTTCTAAAATAGTTCTAAAACCCAGTGTACCTGTAATAGCAGAGTTTGTCATCGGGTCGTCGACTGATCTTTCTTGAGCGGCTCCCTTTAAGGCAGGAGCCACGGATCGTCGAGATCCCACGAGGAAAAGGGTTGAACGACGATGGTGAGGTGGCAGCTTCGTTCCAAGTGGTGTTCGTCGACGATGGAGCGTTGGCGTCCTGCAAGGAAGAAGCGTGTGGGGCACCTCAGTGATGATAGTTCAGGACCGCAAAGAGTTTGAAGAACTGTGGCCCAGCAAGGGCGTCGCGTTGTCAGCGTCTCTGTGGTCTTTAGGTGGCGGGAAACCCACCGGTGGATGCTCCTCGGCACGTCAGTGGCCTCGACTTTCTCTGACGGGGCAAAGCGGTCGACTGTGCAGGCGAGAGCGTCCTTGGATTAAATGTTACTTAGGCGAAGGGAGCACGGCGGCTTTGGTTGGCGACGGTGATGGACAACAATGTCCAGGCGCTTCTCCTTGTGATTCTGTGGCGGTCCCCGTCTCCGGTTGGCAGCCTGTCGTAGGTCTGTCTACCAGGGAGCACTGGCAAAGATTAGCAGTGCACAATGGTCCCTCGTAGCTCGGGAAGAGGGTTTCTAACCAGGTCCTCTCTGTGTCAGTCCTTGGAGACATGGCAACTTTCAGATTGGTGAAGTAGAGCAGCAGCAAGACTTCTCTTCCAGCAGGGCTTCAAGGTTAAGCTTCAGTTTCAAAACCAGTTTCTCTTCAGCTTCTGGACAGAAATTCTAGCAGTGAGAGGCCCCCAGATATACTAGTTGATCTCTCATTCATACTGCTGGGTGACACTCGGGCAACCAATCGGTCAGAAGGGCATTCATGCAGGCAGGCAGCCAATCAGGTGCATAGTACATTCAGGCCATTCGCTTCTCTCCAGGCACTCACAACAAGTTATGTGTATTGGGACGAGTACCCAGCCATTCAACAATCCACACTGCATTCATACCAGTTTCGGGCAGGGCTGTCTCAGTCATTGTGTCAAACACCAGAAACCAGACATCCACAACAAGAAGTGCATATTGGTCACACACTCCATTCACCCAGGTCCTACCCACAGGGTGTACCCACAACATACAGTCACTGGGAAGGCTCCAGCCAGTCTGGCCTGGACTTCACAACAACACCATATATGGAACTTACACCCAGCAGCCAGTCAGGGGGAAGGGACAGAGTCAGAGCTTCCCAGGACTTTGGGAAAACAAGGTAACATGCAATAGAAAGCAAGAGGTCACAGGGGCCATCTTCTTTCCTATCAGGAATCAACTGATTCAAATGGCAGGGCCTGGGTATCCCAAAATGGAGGATACTCAGAGCACCTGTCAAATTCAGCATGGAGCTGCCACCAGTCCATACCCTGCTCTGTGGGCCACCCACAGGTGCCCAAAAACATGCACTAGGGGCACAGGGTTGTACCCTCCACCCATGGGTGCCATAATGGTATCCCATGGGTCTGTACACCAAGCCAAAAGAGAGAGCTGCACCGCCAGGAGTCCCACATGAACTCCTGCGTGGAAAACACGACAAAAGCAGTAAAGGACAAGGATACGGAGGCCCTGTCCCTCCGATGTATTTCCAGTATCACACTCGGGGACAGTTTCGGGCCGGCCACGGGCCGAAAGGCTGAAAGGCCGAGGGGCCAATCCGACCCTGGGGATAGATTTGTGTTCAGAAAAGTCTTTGCCCCAAAATATATCACCACTTTGTCCGACTCAAACGTCTGCACCCTTATAACACCCTGACTTGAACACTGATGTACTGTCTTCACTGACTAATCTCCGTGTGGCTTGATTGCAGCCACTCCTGTATCTTGTTTGTCTAATGGCTTCTTTGCACTCAGCTAGGCCCCCCAAAAATGTGTGAGGGCCAAGGTGGGCCGCTGCTGCCTCCTTAATTCACATGCTAATCTGTTGATACAGGTCTACATGCTACACAATTACACCCATTCTAATAACCAGTCATTTCAGCAACTATTCATCTGTAGGGATGTCCCTTGGTATGCATTTTCAAAAGTAGACACATTTTTTTCCAATCTACTGTATACTTGCTAGTTTTCAGCTGGGGAAAAGTTTATACATTTTTCTGTTTTAATGCACATGATTAAAGATAATGTGAACACGAAAGCTTATGATTGGTCTTCTGTGGAAACATTGCTGTAAATGGAAAATGTTTCCCCAAAGCTGTTCTGTTGCAAAGCCATTTCCCTGACACAATCTCATGTGGGCCTTTATGGCAGTACTTTATTTGTTAATATGCATATTGCCTGTTTAGAAACCTTTGTGCAAACAGATGTCTTTAATGTATATTCTAGAGAGCCCAAGAACTATTACTAGCAGGATTTCATCAAAGGTCCATTGCTAACCCTGTTACGCCAGATGGTGAGGAGCATCATGTTGGCTACTGTTCATTAATATTCTATAACACACAACGAGGTACATGGGCTTCAAATACAACCTCATAAAATGCAATAAAACTGGTTTCCTTGTCTTGCACTAGATCACAACCGGGTACAATTTAGAAGACGACCGTTGTGAATGTGTAGCACTGCAAGATTTTAAGGAAGGAGAGCAGGTAAGGAAATAAGTCGGAACACCAGTATACTTCGTGTTATGCTTTGCCCTGTTTGTTTTTTGGAAAGTTGTACACTTTACTTTTCTTTGCCATGCACTGAATGCCCGCAGTTAATACTCGTCCAGTTGCAGTGAACATGTATCTTCAGCACTAATCCCCCATCATATGTTTTACTGGAATTTCTAGTTCTAATACGAAGAAATACTAATCTGTATTTTATCTTCTTTGTGTAAGTAGTCTTGAATTGACTATTTTTAATTATTGATTCTGCAGGACTCTAATGGTGCCAGAGTTAAGGAGGAGTTATGGAATTTTCAGAACCATATAAAATAAATTTCTGATGCTTGTGAATCTACTTAGAATCACATGCTGTGCACATAGTCCGACATTTACTGGTAATTGGAAAGTATTGCATCTTTTTTTTCAAAGATCAAAAAGGGACATCGACATGGGCGTGATTGTAACACTATCCCTAATGCGACGTGAGGTGTACCCAAAATCCTTCACATGTCGAGGTACCCCAGATTGTTTTTTTCCACCTTTCTGGTCGGTCGCTTAATGAAGAGCTCGTCTTTGAGTTTATATTGCTAGTGACTGCGTCTGTAGCTCACCTTCCGTCAGACATCAACGACTGTTCGACGACTGTTCAACGACTTCTCGACGGCTGATTCAGTTTTGCTGATTCTACACCTCCAGCGTCTTGACAGCAGTCCCCACACTCCCTAACAGTAGGGAGTGTGGGGACTCCTTTTGTACTGAGTCTTCTCTTTGAGAATACCATTTCCTTGCCCCTTCCCTGCTTTCTGTCTGGCTGCCTTTTCCCTCCATTATGGAGGATACTCCGTTAAAATGTTGCCTGTCACGTAACTGGTACCTCCCTCGTGACCATGACAAACAGTGTTGCAAGGCCTGTAAGCTCTTTCAGCCTAACACTCTTAAGGACAGGTGTTCCAAGTGATGGGCGGCCTATGCCATGCAGGCCTTGCATCACTCTCACACCGTCGCTTCGGCCGAGGAGTCCATATGCAGCCGTGGCTCCGATTCGGAAGTAACTGCAGTGTCTACCAATTCCCGAGTGCCCGTCCCTGATGAGCATGCCGCCGGCAGTGCGATGTGGACTTCACACCACAGCCACAAAGACACACGTCCTTTTCATAAGGGCAAGCACACAATCCCTCTGCCTTTGTCGACGGATTAGCTGAAGAAGCCATTAGCGCCCATAGGGCTGTCAAAGGTTTTGGTGGGGCCTACTGAACCTCACGGTTCAAGGCCCTCTGTGTCACCGCCATTGCAACAGGCACAAGGTCCTAAGGCTTCGGCTTCTCCCAGGTGCTGTCCCTAAAACTTCGGCGCACGTTGCGGTGGTGGTGAAAGACGCATCAAAATGTGCCTCACTTGCCAAAACACTTCCAAAACTCAGAAGCTTTCTAAGGTCCCTTCTCATGGCTCTGACCCCAAGAAGACCACCCCTTTACCTGAGGGGTATTCTCCAGCCTCTCCAACTCTGTCACAGGCCTTACAACAAGACCCTGTTCCGTTTAATCCGCCTTTCCCTCCCCTTTATGAATCCTCTTCCTCTGCATGACAAGGGAAAGAATTGAGGGCTGAATGGAAAAAATTTCAGAATGTATCACATTTTCAGAAAAAACTTGATGAGGTTCTTAAAAGACCACAGCCTATGGATAAATACCCCACGCCTTTAAAGTCCCCAAGACTTCTCTCTCCTGGGATTCATTTTTACTCTGTCTAGGCAAAGGCATCGCTCTCCTGTGGCTCACTTTTACCCTCCGCCTAAGGAGCATTTACCTGATCCTCCTGAGGATATCTTCCAGGATGATCAGTATGACCCAGATGATATCTATTATGTCCCGGATCGGGAAGAAGTCTCACAGGACGTGGTTTCTCAAGACCCAGATGCCTGGACCCCCAATGATGACATGGGTACTTAGTCCACTAAACCTGCCCATGACACTTAGCCAGACAATGTATTCCTGGACCTTCCTCCCGTCTCTCAGCCTTCAGAGGCTTCATCAATTGGTGATCAAATGTTGTTCAACACCTTCCTCAGGAAGACTGCAGACCACTTTAGGATCGTGACACAGGATACCATGCCCGACTCGTATTTCATTGAGGATATCCTCAAGGAGAAGGTCCCCTTCAGCCAGCCCATCTCGCTACTAAACTCAGTTAAACGCCTTGCACCACCCCTACTTACACCCTCACTCACTCGGGCCATCAACCTGAGAGTCGAGAAAATATTTTGCCACACGCAATCTGGTCCTTTTATATATCAGAGGACATGCTTCTCCAGACTGCCTGGTTGTGATCACCACCAGGAAACAAGCAGGGTCTCATTGTCCTCGTCTGAGTCACCTCTCGACTAGGACAGCAAGAAGCATTATGCTCTTGCAAAACATATTACTTCCTCAGCTGCTCTCAGCACCCATATAGCTAATAACAAAACTTCTGGCTAGCTATAACGATGTACAGTGGGGACTAGTGCACAAAGGACTGCAAAAATGTTCCAGAACCTACTCAATCACAGCTTCTGGCTGTGGTGAACAAAGGGCGTCAGGTGATGCAAAACATATTGAAGAACACCCTTGACTCTGCAGAGACCGCAGGACAGGTCCTGGCAAAGTCACCCTGTAAAAGTGCCATGCATGGCTCAAAAACTCTGGGTTCAAGCCTGAGATACAGGCTTCATTTATTAACACACCTGTGGAAAACTCTGTCCTCTTTGGCAAAGCAGTTGATGAGGCCCTCGAAACCGCAAAAAAGGAGCATGAAACGCTGAAGTCACTAAAATAGATTTCGGTCAAGCCGTTTGTTCAATGGGGAGTCTTTAACAGCCACCGGTCCTTGCGCGCAATCCTTTTTCTCCTCATCTCATGGTGCCTACGGAACAGGTGAGTCTCCCTGGGATTCTGACAAGGCACTTCCAGCAGCTTTCAAACCCCTCAACGGCAGCGATTTCGGCGTAGCAACGGTAGGGGGAGACATTCAGCAGCCAGAAGCTCCCCTGCCCCAGCCAATAAATGACTGTCGTACAGGTCCCCCCACTCCAATGTTTCCCCGGTTTTGTGTTTGCTATTTTGTAAATATCGGCTAGCAGAGGAAACGCTGCCTTCAACGGGTAAACGAGAATATCCCCATCTGGAACTCAGTCACAGATGAAAGCTAGCATCCTCACTAAAAGACAGACAGCATAGATTACAGAACCCAGATGTAAACAGACGTCTCTGTTTGCATGAGAGCGCAATCTTATTACATTTACAATCAGCTAATGTTTATTTTACATGAGTTCTTGAAACCAGTCAGCATCCTGTTATATAGTACTCATAAGCGATATAACATTTTCTGATGCTTGTTAATCTGCTTAGAATCACATGCTGTGCATAGTACGACATCGAGTGGTCACTGCGGAGTACTGCATTTTCGTAGTCGAAAAGGGGACGTCGACATAGGCGTGTCTGTAATACTATCCCTATAGTGACGTGCAGTGTACCCAAAATCCCTCGCGCGTCAAGGTCCCTCAGATTGTTTTTTTCCGACCAGAATACTGGTCGCCTTAATGCAGAGCTCGTTAGAGACAAATTGCCAATACCATTTATTCGACCCTTGGTCGTTTTTTGTAAGTTATCAATAAATCCTAACCCTCCTTCGACGGCTAAGCTGTTTTCACCGCCGATCAAGATCTTCGACGGCAGTGATTTCGACGGAGGCGATCCTTCGGTGCTGTCGACACGTGGCCTGGCCTCGCCGGCCTATACAGTAGGGAGAGTGGGGGTCCGTGGGGACACTTCCGTTTCCTTTCTAGAATGCCTTTCTCTTTCACCCCCCTTTCCTTCGGGGTCGTTATCACTTACAATTCTATCCTCAGCTATGGAGAGGACTCCTTTTAGATTTTGCCCGCGTTGTAACTCCAAATTCACGTGGAAGGATAAGCATAAGCGGTGTAACCACTGCTTACCCCAAGACCACAACGAGGACGGCTGTGCGGCCTGTAAACTTCTTCGCCCAAAAACATTAAAGGACCGCAGGGTCAAGAGGTGGGCAGCCTATGCTATGTCTAAGGCTGATTGCTCACCCACCACCGTCGTCGCCGAATGTGACGAGGGGGACAGTGATAACACTACTTCCGTATCGGAGGTAGTTGACCTCTCTAAGGAGCGTTCCCGCTCCTCCGCGTCTGTGCCCGGACCCGACAAGTTCGGCTTACGCCCTACTTATGGGGATGTACACCCCAGTGACGCCGACGCACATAGAAGACATAAGGATAAACACACAACCCACGGCACTCCTTCGACTAAGTCGAAGAACGCCCCAGCGCCAACGGAGATGCCGGACCTACCGGCAGCCTCTGCCGATCGTAAGGGTCACAAGCCCTCCCCGCAGCCGCATACGCGACTAACGACTGGGCCGTCCACAAATAAGGGCGCTACCACCAAAACGCCAGACAGCACGCCTCGTAAGAGAGCGCCCGTTGGCGAAAATGTCTCGGCACCGTTTAAGACCGTGCGAGAAGAGCCCTCGACGGACAGTTTAGTCGTCGAGAGCTTGGCTAGAATAGTCTCCACTGACGCTCAGAGACGGATGGCGAAGGAGTCGCCGAGCCCCGCTCACAAGGCCAGGGAGATGCCAAAACAGACGGAAGGCAGGCAGGAACCTCCCCCTCCGTCGAAGGAAAGATCTAGCCCACGAGAAAGTTTCTCAGAGGGCGAAGGGAGTATATCCTCCACGCTATGGGAGAGATCTCGACGGCTACAGGCGGAGGAGCTTCCCTTTACGCCTCCAGACCGTTCAGGGTTACCCCAGTGGACTTTAGAAAGATTTCAATCATGTATGGACAAACTAGATAGGTTTATGTCCACCCCAGAACATGTAACACCCAAGAGATCAAGAGAGATACTTCATGAAGACCCCAGGGCCAAATACCCAAGACCACTTCAAGAGGAGGTTAATACATATGACCTCATTGAAGAAGACTCTCACTTTCAGAAGGATGAAGAGTTCCTAAATATTGAGGATCAACAAGACCCTGAAGAAGGTTTTGAGGAATACCCAGACATGGGTGGAGGGGGCTTCAAAGAAGACCCAGACGGAGGTGGCTCACAGCCTTGGCAGTCTCCCAGAGCGTCAACAGACCCTGACATTCTGGATCTGTCCTCTCCTCAGACCACACCAGTCAGCCCCGTCACCTATAGATGACCAACCCACTTTCAATGCGCTGCTACGTAAAGCAGCAGCACATTTTAAATTGATACAGGGGAAATTATTCCAGAAATAGACTTTGTGGAGAAAATCAGTAAGGAGAAACCACCTACTAGCCAGGCTATTCCCCTTCTCGCCTCAGTCAAGAGACGACTTATTCCATCTTTATCAACACCTACATGGTGGTGATAGAGGGGTCAACCCAAGAATTGAGAAACATTTTAGTCCCTCACCCTCGGATCCATTATACATTAAGGGTCACTCAATACCTGATTCCTTGGTAGTAACCACCACAAGGAAAAGGGCAGGGGTTCCGCTATCTACTAGCGAAGGACCCCCAGACAAGGTGGGAAAGAAGCTTTACGCCCTAGGAAAGAGGATTACAGCCTCGGCAGCTTTCTCCACTAGAATTGCCAATAACAATACCTTACTGGCAAGCTATGCTGATGCCCAATGGGGAAAGTTACGCCAAGATCTCGAGGGAGTCCCTGAGCCCTTACGAACTCGTTTGTTAGCCGCTGTAAAAGAAGGTACTCTGGTTAATCAGAGCATCATTAAAAACACGCTAGATGCTGCGGAGACGGCTGGCGGGTCTTTAGTTCAGGGGGTACTTCTCAAGCGTCATGTCTGGCTCAGGAACTCTGGTTTTAAGCCAGAAACCCAGGTGTCACTCATCAACAAACCAATTGAGGACTCAAACCTGTTTGGTAAGGTGGTGGGCGATGCACTGGAGACAGCTAAGAAGGATTTTGATACCCTAAAGACTCTAGACCAGATCACAAGGCCTCCTAATAAGCGAGGTTACGGCAACAGATGCTTTTTTCATGGCCAACGACAAAGCCAGAAACAACAGTACTCCTCAGCAGGCAACTGGTCCTCCACTCAAGGAACCAGCGGACAATACGCTCAAAGAGGACAACGTCGTGGCAAGGGAAGAGGTCGGGGCCCCACTCCTAGAGGCTCCCCGGCTACCAACACCAAATGACCCTAAGGTTCGTTTCCCCTCCCATGCATTACCGGTCGGGGGCCGGTTAACATCTTTTCTACCAGCATGAGAGGGTATAACAGACCGCTGGGTATTGTCAACTATAGCCCGCGGTTACTGCATAGAATTCAGTCGGTCCCCTGCGTTCAGACCCCCAAGAGGAAGACGCCTAACACCAGAGCACCTCGCCATCCTTCTTCAAGAAGTCGAACTGCTACTAGAAAAAGGAGCAATAGAGGTTGTGCCTCTATCACAGGTAACGGAGGGTATTTATTCAGTGTACTTCCTTGTACCCAAAAAGGATTTAACCATGCGCCCTGTACTAGATATGCGCCCAGCGAACAAATTTGTCAAACTCAAAAATTTCGTATGGTGACCATACAGGAGGTAATTCCCCTGCTTTCACATGGAGATTACATGGCAACACTGGACATGAAAGATTTATACTTTCATATTTTAATGTTGCCAGCGCACAGGAAATAACTCAGGTTCATGATAGAGGGCAAACACTACCAGTTCAAAGTGCTACCTTTCGGCATAGCGTCAGCGCTGAGGGTATTCACGAAAGTACTGGCAGTGGCAGCGGCCCACCTGCGCAGGTTGTCCATCCCAGTATACCCTTACCTCGACGATTGGCTCATAACAGGGGATTCCTACGAGACATGCTTCTCAAATTACCAAAAACCTTAGACCTTTTGTTCCAACTGGGCTTCTCCATCAACAAGAAGAAGTCCAGCCTAGAACCCAGCCAGGTCAAGCAATTTCTAGGGGCTCTAAATCGAACAAAGGACGGCCTCGTGTTCCCCCTTCAACAAGAGGGTCCAAAATATGCTGTTTCAGATCCCTCAATATGTAGCCGGTCGAGAGGTGACCGTACGCAAAGCAATGCGATTGCTAGGAATGATGGCATCATATGTATATTTGGTACCTCACACGCGATTGCGCATGCGTCCAATGCAAGAGTGGCTCAACAGCCAGTGGTATCAGGCCATCAGACAATGGGGCAATCTAGTGGTGGTCTCACAGGCCCTGGTTCTCTCGCTGCGGTGGTGGTCGAAGGAAAACCTTGTAATAGGGAAACCATTTGCCACCCCCGCAGTGGAAGCCACTCTAACCACAGACGCATCCCTCCACAGGATGGGGTGCTCACCTATCCCATCAGACTGCACACAAGAGTTTGGACTCAGAGTGTAGCATCCAAACACATAAATCTGCTGCAACTACTGGCGGTCTTCAAGGCACTGAAGGCTTTCCAGACACACCTTCAAGGGAAGACAGTGCTCCGCCAGGTACTCCCAGAACCGCTCCAAGGGGAATGGTCTCTGGATAACATGGTCAGGGAAATGTGTCTATGCTTCCCCCCTCCCCCTCGACTCCCCTTCTCAACAAGATAGTGCACAAGATGCACCAGGAACCAGTTACCATGATACTAGTGGCCCCAATGTCGGCCCGGCAACCCTGGTTCGCTCACCTAATGGAGATGTCACTGTCTCCACCGGTGAAACTACCCTGCCCGTACAACATGTTGTCACAGGACAGGGCCAGAACGCTGCACCCATGCCCACAGACCCTGAACTTAGCAGCCTGGCTCCTGAGGTCATAGAATTCGGACATTTGCAATTCCCTCAGAGATGCATGGACATCCTTAAAGAGGCAAGGAAACCAAACACTTATTACTGCTACTCTAGCAAGTGGAAATGGTTTGTCATCTGGTGTAGGGCTAAAAGCATCAACCCCGTTGACTGCTCTCCCACACAAATTGTTCTTTACGTAACTCACTTATTAGACTCAGGGTTAGTCTTTAATTCTATTAAGGTTCACCTAGCTGCACTTTCCGCATACACTACGTCTCAACATAAAGTGTCATGGTGGAAAGTTTGTTATCAAAGCCTTCCTGGAGGGAGTGAAAAGGATCCACCCTCCTATATCTAACCCAGCTCCCGGATGGGACCTAAATGTGGTACTAACCAGGCTTATGGGCTCCCCATTCGAACCCATGCACAAAGCAACACTTAAGAACATCACTCTGAAAACTGCTTTCTTAATAGCTATCACCTCCATTAGGAGAGTAAGTGAACTACAAGCGCTCTCTATACTAGACCCCTTTGTACCAGTTCACAAAGATAAGGTAGTTCTACGCATGCATCCTAGGTTTGCATCGAAATTCATTTCTAAATTCCATGTCAACCAGTCTATAGAACTACCAACGTTCTTTCAAAACTGATGTGCAGGGGGTATCCATTAGTATGGCGGGTGATGGCTCGGGCTGAGGGGTATCACTGGGTACAGGTGGCACCTGAAGCAGATCCCACGGACTTGGGCAAACATAAAGACTTGAATATAGCACAGTGTATATATGTGTTAATTGTATAGTTAAGTGTGTTGAGCTTATAGCGAATAGGAGTGGCAGGACGCGAGCACCCTATCCCTCCATAATGGTCCTAGTAGGCTAGCCATTAGGGCGGCCTTACCCTGCGGAGCATCGAGTACAGGCAGAAGCCAGAAAGTGCTAGATGCGGGGGAGCCTGAGATCCAGGGATGGAGCTGGGCAACAGTTGGGGAAGGGGTTGGGGGGGGTTGGAAGATAGATTGGGGGGTGGGGGGTGTGGGGAGTTGGGTGTGGTTGAGCGGGATAAGGGGAGGGAGGGGTGTTTGGGGTGTGTGTAGTTAGAAGAAGTTTGAACTGGGATACGAGCCTAAGTAGAGGAGAACGAGCCAGAGTGGGGGATTGCGAGGCCGGGGTGGGGGTTGGTATAATATCAGGCCATGGGGGACCTTAAAATGATCACGTGGAATGTCAGGGGTCTAAACAGTTATTTGAAGAGAAATAAGGTTATGCTCTACCTGCGCAGACAAAAGATAGACATTGCGTTATTACAGGAGACTCATTTGACAGAAGAGAGACTGGGTATGATTAAGAGGAAATGGAAAGGAGTGGTGGTGGGCTCAACATACTCCGCCTATGCTAGAGGGGTCCTAATCTGGGTGGCCCCGCATGTCCCCTTCCATGTGTTGCAGGAAACTGCTGAAGCGGATGGGAGAATGGTCATACTCGGGGGATTGGTAGAGAACAGAGAGATACGTATAATCAACACATACGCACCCAATCAGAATACAGCGACGTATTTCAGAGCCCTGAGTGCTAACCTCGGTGTGTGCATGGGAAGTGCGGTAATCTGGGGTGGGGATTTTAATTGTGTACTAGATCCAAGGGTGGATGGATCAGATCAGAAATTGGAAAAACCTGTCCCGGCGGCACGTGTGTTACAAAAGCTGCTCAATGACTTTGACGTGGCAGATGTATGGAGAATGAAGCACCCTCTAGAAAGACAGTACTCTCACTACTCGGCCCCACAACAGCTGTCCACTAGACTATGTCTTTGCTACGTCAGATCTAATAATGGAAATGGTGCGGGTGGAATATAAAGCGAGAGTCCTGTCGGACCACTCGCCCTTGTTTGTCAGCTGGCAATACTGCCCTCCAAGAGCAAGGATCCCGACATGGCGGCTCCGAGCGGAAGCGCTTAAAGACCCTGTGTTCAAAGAAGAGGTAAGGGAGGAGATCATAAATTACTTTGAGGAGAACACGGGTAGTGTGGATTCAGCGTGCACGTTATGGGAGGATTTTAAAGTAGTGCTGAGAGGCGTAGCCATAGCAAAGTCCCGAAGTCTGCAGGGCGGTGTCCTGGCTGATTTACAAGCGGCTGGGAGGGAGTTGGAAAAAGCGCAAAGGGAGGATGGCGATACTGGTTCGAATGCGGAGCTGATCCTTCAACTACAACAGTTGTGTGGGGAGCATTGGGATAGGTTGTGTAAACTGAATTATAAGAAATACATAGAGAGGCAGCACGCGGGTGGTGACAAGACAGGACGGCTTCTGGCGTGGTTATATAAGAGCGAAACCCTCAGACTCACCATGAGGGCAATAACGAGAGACGATGGAAGTGTAGCTGACACCCAGTTGGGAGTTAATCAGGAATTTGCCACGTACTACAGGAAAATGTATGAGGATGTTGGGGAGGATAATCAAGAGAGGATAAAAGACACGCTCGAAGACATAGGACTGCCTAAGATAAGTACTGAAGAGAGGGAAGAGTTGGACGCACCAATTACCTTAGAGGAGCTAGAAGCGGTGATGAGACAATTGCCCACTAGTAAGACCCCAGGGGCGGACGGGTTTCCGAGTGAGTTCTATAAAGCATACATGGCAGAAGTGCTCCCTCCGTTGCTGAATATGCTAAATGAAGTGTTTGAGACGGGACAGCTGCCAGAGTCGCTCAGGGAAGCAATTATAATCCCGCTTCCTAAACCAAATAAGCCTGGGCACAGTTGTGGCTCCTACAGACCACTATCAATGCTGAACCAAGACAGCAAGATACTAACAGCTGTCTTGGCTGGCAGACTGCGAAGAGTCATAGACAAACTGATACACCCGGATCAGACAGGGTATGTTCCAAACAGGAACATAACTCATAATCACAGGCGACTCCACCGAGTCATTGAATGGGTGGGGGAGAATGAGAGTGACATGGCAGTAGTGTCCCTGGATGCGGTAAAGGCTTTTGATTCTGTCAAGTGGCCATGGCTGCTGTCGACTCTGGCGGAATATGGGATGGGGCCCGGATACATAAGATGGGCACAGATGTTATACAGTGCGCCGCTCGCTAGAGTTAAGACGGGAGCTGTTATTTCAGAGAGATGGCGGTTAGGCAGAGGTACCAGACAGGGATGCCCATGGTCCCCTATGTTATATATATTGGCATTGGAGCCTTTGGCCATATACCTAAGACAGCAGTCTGACACCATAGGCATCGAAGTGGGTGGAGAGCAACATTTGATCTCCTTATATGCAGATGATATGCTATTGTATCTGAAGCACCCGGAGGAGAATCCCCAGTATATTTTGGAGGTTATGGATCGGTATGCAGGGCTGTCTGGAATAACTGTGAATCCTCAGAAGTCTGTAATTTTCCCGTTGGGTAACTATCAGGGACCCCCCGTAGAACAGCTGCTGGGACTGCAAGCTCCTTGGGCCTCTGCTACCTTTCGGTACCTTAGGGTAGATGTGTATCATATGGTTGAACAAGAACATACGCACAACACGGAAGTGGCCGTGAGAAGAATTGAGAAAAGTATGCAATTTTGGGGGAAGCTGCCACTAGCTATGATGGGACGTAGTGCAATGCTTAAAATGGTGGTCTTGCCCAGACTCCTGCATTATTTCGGAAACTTTCCATACCTCATACCTGGGAAGTTCTTTGCCAAGCTCAATAGTATATGTAGGGACTTTTTGTGGCAGGGAACTAGATGCAGGGTGGCATTGTGGAAACTGCATAATTACTATGAAAAAGGGGGGATACGGCTCCCCAACTATGAGGCCTACTATGTAGCGGGCCAGCTGCAGTACGTTGCCAAGTGGCTCTCGGATGAATGTACCCCTGAATCCAGATTGTTTAGTGCAGACTGTGCCCCGTTTTACTTAAAAGAAGTGATCTGGTTATCCGAAACAGAAATGCAGGGGCGCCCCAGGAGGATGATGATGATGCTTGGGTGGAGGATTTGGCGCTGCGCGTGCAAGATGATGGAAATTCTGTTTCCGTGCTCCCCGCACATACCACTGGTGGCACTGGCTAAGGGAGACGTGCAACTGCGTAGGATGATTAGAAACCACTGGGAATCAATGGGGTTGCAACGGTGGGAGATGTTTGGCGGGAGGGAGCCAGCTTAAATTTTGAGGAGTTGGGCAAGGAAACAGGTCTGCACGTAGGTCAATATATTACATATCATAGACTGGCGCGGGAAATTAAGAAGACTTGGCCTGAAACTATTCTTGAAGCAGAGCCTGAAGGTAGTGCAGACGCTATATATGACATAACAGAGGGAGGGCACGAGATTTCAAGATTGTATGATATGCTCATGCTTAGGATTGGTAAAGAACCAACACAATTTAGACTAGATTGGGAAATTGAGTTGGGGGTCCCGATGGAAGATGGGATGTGGGAGCGAGCTCTGTGGTATCATCAGAAGGTGTCGAGAAACGCAAGGTTGAAACAAATACAATTATATATTACGCATAGGGCGTACATGAAACCCCTGAGGATATCAAGGTTTAAAAATGCAGGTAGACAAGCACGTCCCAAGTGTGATGAAGAGCAGGCGGACATGGTACATATGTTTTGGTCTTGCCCTGTGGTTGGGCGCTTCTGGAGCAAGATAGCGGCGAAACTGGCGGATAAAGGAGTCACACTGGTTGTGGAGTCAGCGTGGGCCTGCCTATTGGGGGGGTTCCCTAGATCGCAGAAGCTGAAGCATGTTAACAAATTGAAGGACCTGGTATATGTGTTGGCTAAGAGGAGGATCGCCATGGGGTGGAAGGCTTGTCATAAACCGCAGGTGGAGACATGGTGGAAGGAATTGCAAAAGTGGGCGGAAGCAGAGACCATGGCATGGCAGTAGTCCAGTGTGATGGGAGGGGTAGAAGAGATAGGAACCCTGTTGGCTTGGAAATCACTGATAGCGGAACTATTTGGAACGATGCCAGATTTGGCGGATTCCAATGGAGAACGGACCTCACCGCGCAGCGTGAATCCAGAGTAAGCAGACTTGATGGGCTCGTAAGGGGGGTGGGTTTCGGGGAACAGGGATCAAATTGTATAATGTACAAACCTGAAAGTGCAATGTGGCATCCTGCACTGTATATTTGGTCTGTACTGTTTTGTTGGTTGAAATAAAATAAAAAACGTTAAAAAAAATAAAAACAAAAATAAAAAAACGTTCTTTCAAAACCCATCAAACTTGGGAGAAAAAAGCCTGCATACACTTGATGTGCACAGAGCGGTCATGGTTTATATGGAAAGAACTAGACCGATGAGAAAGACTAATCAGTTCTTTGTCTCGGTGGCGGCAGGAAGAGAAGGAGATGCAGTTTCAAAATCCACTATATCTAGATGGATTGTCCAATGCATCACTCTCTATTACACTCTTGCAAAGAGAGAACTACCCTTCAAGCCAAGAGCGCATTCTACTCGAGGCACTGGGGCTTCCATAGCATTCATTGCAAATGTCCCTCTTGAGTCCATTTGCAAAGCGGCAACCTGGAGTTCTGTACACATCTTTACAAAACACTACTGTCTAGATGCCCATTCTAGATCTGATTCCCAGGTGGGACAAGCAGTATTAAGACATCTTTTCTCTACTGTTCCTTCTCACAACCCACCTCCTACTCCGGGTACTGCTTGCTAATCTATGCACAGCATGTGATTCTAAGCAGATTAACAAGCATCAGAAGACATGCATTACTTACCGTAGAAGCATTTCTGATGATTGTATCTGCTTAGATTTACATGCGCCCACCCTTCCTCCCCGCTCCGCTCGTATGGAAGGAACATAGACATCTTATTACATTTCTCTCTTTTCTGTACTCACTCACATCTAAGAAGGCTCCCTCAGGGCAGAAATAAATACAAACAGAGGGACATCGACGGGTGAGGGATTTTGGGTACAATGCACGTCATTATAGGGATAGTATTACAGGCACGCCTATGTCGACGTCCCCTTTTCGACTACGAAAAACAAAATGCAATACTCTGCAGTGACCACTGGATGTCGGACTATGCACAGCATGTGAATCTAAGCAGATACAATCATCAGAAATGCTTTTACGGTAAGTAATGCATGTCATCCCATCTTAAGTACAATAATTCAACCCTGGAAGAAGGCCCTGTTATTTAGACAGGACTTTCACGTTGTGGTACTTTAGTGCAAAGCATTAAAAAGTGGACAATACATACTGGACAGTATGGCATTCGCTTTCTGACTGCAGCATATCAACCAAATGGAATATGAACTCAAGAAAATGCTCTGACTATTATCTTTCTATTTTCAATACATTTTATTCACATAACTGTCCGCCCACTAATCATGTCTGATTTAAACACCAGGATGTTATGCAAGACATTTGTATATCCTATATGGTGAATGATCTAAACCACACCTCACTTTCACAGTGTGACACAGTGTGAAGTACAGTATTAAAGGACACTTTATTTGGGACCAGGTGGTAAGTTAATACCACATAACTGCTCTCCTACCATATGATTTAGCATAATTCAGAAAACTTTTGCAATTACTCGTGTACCTAAAGCATCATAAATGAATAGCAAGGCTGTGTACCATGTGAGAAACCTGAAGGTGTCTCCCTAGCTAGTCTCCGGGGATCTGTCATCCAGGGGCACGGCCATTGCAATTGGATCCAGTTCCTGGGGGTGGATCAGTGAGGGAGGATCCCCTGGATGTGGGTCCTCGGGGAGTGAAACACGGACAGGGGAGACACAGTATCCCCTTCCTTTGACTCCTTTCCCCCTCCTCTCACGTAGTACATTCTAAACCACTGCCCTGCCCCCTTTTCCAACACAAACACTTTCACACAGCACAAAGGACAACGGACTAACACCAGAGCCGCTTACCTGATGTGTCCCAATGCAAGGGTCAGGCAAAGTCAGGCAATTGTTCAGAATCGCAGAGAGCACAGTACGAGCACGGCAAACAGCACAATGAGACGGCTAATCAGGCGCAGCAGTTCAAGCAAAGGATAAAGGCGGCAGGAATCAAGAGGGTGGTGAGGAGAAAAGTGACCTTGCCCTTTTCGTCCCAGACCTGTGGAACCTTTGTGGAAGAGAGCCCAAGACTGCAAACAATAGCACAAGTGTCTTGCAGCAGATGTCACCGGCACACAGGGAAAGCCTACGACGATAAGCAGGAGTGAGGGAAGCTACTATGACCGTGGTACCGGCCTTGACTCTAATGACGTAGAAAAGCCAAGCGGTTTAGCACAGCCGGTGAGTTGAAAGGGAAAACGATAAGAACCAGGCTGTGTTGAGTGAGAATTGCAAAGGGGCACATTTGAACCAAGTTCAATGGACTGTGTAAAGAACTGTAACAAGTATTGAAGGGGAGACCAGCTGCAGAGGGAAACCGACAGCACGTGGGTGCTAACTCGAGAGACTCTGGTCGAGCCCCATATGAGAGAAACTACAGATTCCAGAAGGCCATAGGAGATCCAGCGGAATAGGTCAAAGTGTTCATACTGAGGGTCAAGCAAAATCCCTGTACAATCAAGACTTAGATCTACAAACTAAGTGAAAGAAAGGGAAGTGAATCCCGCAGTGAGAAGAAACAAGGGAGGCGACTCTCAAGAGGGGCAAAGTCTAAAGTCCCAAGCAACAGTGTGTTTGGATTTCTTTAAAAAGACATTAAGATTTGTGGAATACGATACAAGAAGGGTCAGTGCCCAGACGAGGGAGATCCAGGGGTGAACCCGTCACCCAGCGAACATTGGAAACTAACTTTTCATTTGTTAAAGGAACTTTTGTTATTTTATTTGAACACGTCGGGTCCTTGCAGGCAAGAGACTTTCAAGAGAAACGAGATTTGGCCATTGCTGGCCCTGATAGCTGAAAGCTCGAGAGTGTGCCCTGAGAGCTGCCATTAGAACTGTCGTCTCGTGCTGGAGAAGCTGGAGACTGTACTGTACTCTGCTCCAAGGTCCCACTTTACCCCATGCTCCAAACATGGGGAAGGGAGACCCAAGCTTCCTGACATATTATTTGAGCACACTTCTTTCTTTTCTTGAGAAGTCTCTTATAACCCATTTTTGTATTAGTTGTGAGGTTTAGCAATAGGTTTCTTAGTATAGGCCCTTTTATTTTGACACAACACTAGGGCTGCCTTATTTTTCATTTGATGGTCAACGCTTGCTCCCATCCTAGATTTAGTTTTAGAATAGGCGTTTTTACAACCTGCATACAGCATTCCCTTGTGTTGCCTCACCACTGCCCCCTGCCCCCCATCCTCCCTGTGCCTCAGTACATCAGTCTGGCAAGTGTCTCCTTCCCACTGCAGTTAGCTATGTCGCTATCTATCTCTCCTATCTTCTCTAACTGCTTCTCTATCTCCTATCCCTCTCCCATCACTAAATCTGTCCGGAAGAACTAAAGAAGGGCATACTGGGCTCCAACCCAGGCGTTCTATTGCAGACACCTATGTCACTGTTTCCGCCAGAGAGACTCTCCTAGACATCCTCTTTTTCCTTAACTCACCTGACCTATGGACTCGCTACATGGTCGTCTTTCTCTTCCCTATCGCCACTTCTCCCATTAATGTTGGAACTCGCTGGGAGTTTCTCCTTGACCTCTTCGCCATTTCCAGAGTCATCATTAATGTCTATTGCAATGGAACCATCATGTTTCAGGGTCTTCAACCCAACCTTCTTTGAATGGATTTTGTCCTCCAACGCATTCCGCATCTTTGACATGTAATGTCCACAGCTGTGCTGCTTCGGAAATTTTTCGGCAGAGGGCATCCTGCGTCGATTGCGTCTGGTCAATGTCCTTAGAAGACCTCCGAGGTGACGTCATCGGATGTTATAAGTAGGACGCACTGCGCCTGTTGCCTCAGTTCATTTTTTTCTGGAAACCTGTTTGCCTCGAGAACTCGACGTGCCTCGTGTTATCAACTTCGATGATATCATCTTCTTCGACCCCTCCGACCCCGCGGTTGGGCTTTAAAACGTGCAGGGACTGTAAGTCCAAGATATCCATCACGGACCTGCGCCGTATCTGCTTGTGGTGTCTAGGTGAGAGCCACGACACCGACGACTGCTCGAAGTGCCAGTTGTTGACTGCCAAGGCCTTGCGGGAGTGTAAGGGGAAGTTGCAGGTAGGTCGGGTATCCAAACCCCTTAAATCCAAGAAATCTGGTCTTTCCACTGACAATTCGAGACTCCCTGTCGGAAGGAGTCCAGGGAATCTCGGTCCCAGAGTGGTTCTCGCCACTCGTCCTCCTCGTCGAGGCACTCCCGGTAGCGGAGTCACAGTTCGCCTTCCCCGTCCTCTTCTGATGATGGCTCAGCAAGGAAAGTGGCTTGCCCCACTAAATCCTCTACTACAGAAGAGTGGGAGGCATTCATGGAGCACATGTTGGAGATTTTTCAATCTCAGGGTACTGCCCTGTCCAGGCCTTCGGTTGAAGCCGACAGGGAACGGTCTCGTTCCGACGTTTGCGCGCCTTCGGGCCCGGGCGGTCGGCGCGATAATCATCAGGAACCGTAAAGGTCCTGTTTGGACAAGGCTCCGGTAGATCGCCAGAGACGTACCAGATCCAGCTCGAGGTCCTTGTCCCCGGCGAGACCGGCCTGGGAAGTTGTTGAGGAAGGCGTTGACCACGTCGGCGCTGTGCTCATTGAGTGTGGCTGTCGAGTCCTTGCTCTCGACCAGGCCCTCAGAGTCCTCAGCGCCATTGTCGACATCGACCCCGAAGCCATCGGGGCCTACAGGTATGAATTTGCCAGTGCAGCCCCCTAGAGCTGTGGATCCTCTGAGAAAGGCTCTAGCTAAGACTGTGAGTCCCCCTGTGGACACCAGGTCTACTCCTGTACCTAGAAGGGAGTTATTTCAATCTCTAAAAGATATTTCTGAGGATGAGGAGAGGTCTGATGTGGAGTTTGAACCTTTTGCTGCTCCTGGTGACACTCCTGCAGCTCCTGACATGGTCATTTCGGAGGACAGTCAGCTGGAGGATCTGAGGCAATCTTTACATGATACCAGTGGCCTGGATACATCTCCTGAGATGGAGTTTGGCAGGCCTGGGGTTCATGCTGAATCCTCCTATAGGAGGTTGATGTCAAGGGTTACGGAGTACCTCAAGTTGAATTTGATCAGGATGACCTGACGGACATTTTAGATCAGGGTCCATCCCAGTGTTGCCTTTTCATATGGCATTACAGAAAAGGGTGGCTGCTACATGGAGCACCCCGGAGTCTCTTCCGGTGGTCAACAAGTCGCTGCCTAAGAAATACTGCCCATATAGTAGCGGTCCCAGCTACCTATCCACAAACCCCACTGCGGAGAGTTTGGTGGTTCGAGCGGCCACGGCCACCTCGAGGCAGGCAGCGTACTCTACCATCCCTCCAGATAGGGACGACAATCGCTTCGATGGATGGACACGCAAGGGTTTTTCGGCTGGGAGTATGGCCCTTAAATCGGCCAACTCCACCTGTGCCTTGGCCACATTTTTGCACACTCTGTGGAATTGTCTCTGCCGGCTGAGCATATTCCCGAAGGGGAAGAAAGGGATGGGTTCCTTGCTGTTGTGCAGGATGGCAAGGATGCCATGTGTGAATCCCTTCAGTCTGGGTTGGACACGGCGGATAGTGTCAGCCGGTCCATGGCTGCGAGCACCGTGATACGCAGGTTTGCATGATTGCAGAAGTCAGGCTTTGCACATTGACGGGCATGCCCGTCTTCTCAACATGCCCTTTGACGGCTCTCATTTGTTTGGCAGCAAGGCTGACGAGAGCCATGAGAGGTTGCAGACCTTCAAAGCTGCTGCATTATCTTTGGGCGCAGCTGTATGTCAACCTCTGCCTTTTCGTCCTAGGGGAAATCAGTGGAGGGTTTCCTATCGTTACTACTCCTCTTTTGGTAGAGCGAGAGGAGTGGCCAGTCAAAGGTGCCACCGTGAAACTATCCGTGGTGGATGGGGAAGAGGTGCCAAAGCCATTCAGGCAGCTGCCTCTTTGCCTTCAGATGCTGCTGCAGCCGCTCCAAAGCAGCTATGAGGCTAGATCCCATTGTTCGCCGGTTGGGGGCAGAGTGTCTCAGCATCTCGAAGAGTGGTGAGCCATTACTTCAGATGCGTGGGTTCTGGAAACGGTTCCATGTCATTTCATTGCGGGATGTTTTTTTGCAGTGTTTTTTTTGTTGTTGAAAAAACCCATCAAATTTTTTTTACATTTATTTTTGGGGAGCTCCCCCCCCCCTCCAACACTCCCATTTTCATTCATTTGTATTTATTCCCAAACACCCATACCCCATATATATAATTTACTAATCGCCCCTAAAAGATTCGATGGGTTTTTTCGAAAAACAAATTTTGCTGCAAAAAACCCTGCAAAAAAACATCTCGCGATGAAAGAACGTCGTACCCTGGAAACAATAGCCCACGGCTACTGCCTACCCTTCCTAAATCGGCCTCTCGACAATCCACCGGGGAAACTCTTTGAAGATTCTGGATCCGCTCCTTGTGCAGGAAATCTTGACCTGCTGGAGAAAGGCTTTATAGAACTGGTGCCTGTGGTGGAGGGGAACAAGGGCTGGTATTCCCCATATTTTTTTATTCCCAAGAAAGACGGAGGACTGAGGCCCATCTTGGACTTGCATCGCTTGAAAAGGTTCCTCAGGAAGGACAAATTCAAGATGGTCACTCTTTCTCGGGTCTTTCAGGCCCTTCGACTTCAGGATTGGTTGGTGTCATTGGGCCTTCATGTGTAATTCCATCCAAAGCACAGAAAATACCTGAGGTTCGCCGTTGGCAGCTCGCACTTTCAGTTTTGGGTCCTGCCATTCGGGTTGACGTCTGCCCGAGGGTCTTCACCAAGCTTATGGTGGTGGTGGCAGCGTAACTCAGGAGAGGAGGGGGTCCACTTCTACCCCTACCTGGACGACTGGTTGATCAGAGTGCGTTCTCCCGGACAAGCCTTGGATCATCTCAGTCTCACCTGCCACTTCCTTCACAAGCTGGCCTTCTCCCTCAATTTCAAGAAGTCGCATATGACACCTTCCCAACAGCTCCAGTACATCGGGGCTGTGTTGGACACATCCTTGGGGAAGTGCTCGCCACCCAGGGTGAGGGCTCATCACATTGTCCAGATGGTGAACAAATTTCAAAATGCGCAGTCTCTCCCGGCTTTCGAATTCTTAAGTTTGCTCTGCCTCATGGCATCCTGCATTTTTCTTGTGCCAGAGGCCAGACTGCGGATTAAATCCCTTCAATGGGCCATCAGGACGCAGTGGTCCCAATTCTCAGGCAAGATGTCGGATCCCCTTCAGATTCCCCTCAAAGTCTCACAGGATCTTCTGTGGTGGGCCAGCGAAGGGAATCTGATGAAGGGAGAGCCGTTTTGGCAGCCGTGGCCGGAGGTGACGGTAGTGACCGACGCTTCCCTCACAGGATGGGGGGCTCATGCCATCGAGCTGACTGCTAGCGGTCGTTGGTCTCCGTCAGAGTACAGACTTCACATAAATCTTTTGGAGCTGAGAGCCATCAGGCTAGCCCTGAAGGCTTTTCTGCCAATTGTGCGCGGGAAGAGTGTCCTGATAATGACGCCAATACAGTGGCCATGCATTACCTCAACAAAAAGGAGGGTGTAGGGTCGCTCCCGCTGTGCAAGGAGGCAATGCAGCTCTGGTTCTGGCAAAACAGCACACTATCTCACTCTGTGTGAAAACAGAAACAAAATATCGAGGCTGAGTACCCCAAAAGGAAATACACCAAACACAGGTTGCAAAGGAACATACAAAGTACTTTATTCTCTATCGAATACAATTACAAAACAGTGCAAAGTCAGATAGCTATCGGCCCTCAGTACAACACAACGAACTCCAGCGTGGTTCAGTGTGTTCAGTGAGAGACTGTACATTAGAATGCATTCGCTTTTTATACATTTTGTGAGCGCTATGGCCAACCCCTCCTCGGGTTAATATTCTACTTTATGCCTCACCAATTCTAGGGTTCGTTGCCGAGTCACAAATAACCGCATCTAACTGGTTTTGTCCTTTATTACATGTAACAATAAGGGTATGCATTAACTGTGTATTCTAAGTTTCGTATTGCAGGTCTTCTTAAACATTAATACAAAATAGTAAAACAGACGTTTTTTGTCCAATGTGTAAATACATTATCATTATACATACTCGTGGATTGGTTTAATTGCGCGAGTAGTCCTTTTACACATAGGTGAACGTAGGACGAGGTCTCAGTTCATGACCTCAACAAGTAGCCTGCAGGCAGATTACACATTAGCGATGTACAGAGGTCAAGACGACCATGTTGTATTTTGCAATGACATTGTCCACCATTTTAGCTCACAGGGTGACTTTTCCACATAAATCCTAAAATGGCGGCCTACATGGATTAAAGGTCAGGACCTTGCAACACAGATCTCGCAAGTGACTTTCGAGCAGCTTGGCGTAGGCCAATATTAATATATTTATTACAATAGGAGGCACGCTATACTTTTTATTCCGACATCAGCAGTTCATCTGGCCGGAGAGGAGAATGCGGCGGCGGACGCTCTGAGCAGGCAGAGGATGGTTTCCCATGAGTGGGAGTTGGCTCAGGAAGTCCTTCAGGAGATCTTTGACCTTTGGGGAACCCCTCAAGGGGATCTGTTCGCGACCGGTGCCAACCACAAGTGCAAGAGACATTGCTCAAGGGAATTTCCTCCAAGAGGAGTTTTAGGGGATGCGCTAGTGGTGGATTGGTCATTCCCACTTCAGTATGCGTTTCCTCCGGTCCCCGTCATTCCTCGTGTTCTAAGTAGGTTGCGGAGGTTCGGGTCCCACATGATCCTAATTGCTCCGGATTGGGCCAGAAGAGCCTGGTACCCGGACCTTCTAGAAATGTCCATCTGATTTGCTCTCCCGCTAGGGGGGGGGGGTCAAGTTCTCCATCCAGAGGTCAGGACTCTCAACCTTTACGCTTGGTTATGGAAAGGTTGAGATATAAGGATTGGGACCTCCCGGATGACGTGATGGAGGTGTTGCTTTTAGCCAGACGTCCGGCAACCAAATCCCTGTACCGTTGCCGTTGGTTTAAGTTTTGCGACTGGTGGAGAGGACAAAATGTGGATCCTTTTCAGTGTTCCATTCCGATGGCTCTTTCTTTCTTGCTTTCTTTGGCCCACAAGGGTCTTCAAGTGGGTACCATTTAAGGTTACCTGGCAGCGCTGTCTATTTTCAAGTGCTCATCTGAAGAATGTTCGTATTTTAAGATTCCTTTGATTACCCAGTTTCTAAAATGGCTCACAAATGTGTTCCCGCTGTCCCCTTTTCAGGTGCCGGTTTGGGATCTAAATCTAGTCTCGACATTCTGGATGTGTGCTCTGTTTGAACATTTGCACTCTTGTCCTTTGAGACTGTTGACCTTTAAGACAGTTTTCTTGATTGCAGTTACATCTGCTCGCAGAGTGAGCGAGTTGCAGGCACTTTCGTCTAAGCCACCCTTTACTGTGTTCCATAGGGATAGAATTTTACTGAGGGTACGGCCTTCCTTTCTGCCTAAGGTAGCATCTGAATTTCATTTGAGCCAGAAGGTGGTACTTCCTGCTTTCTATCCTCCTCCTCATCCTGGTAAGGAAGAGGAGAGACTCCATTGGTTGGACCCTAGGAGAACTTTGAGCTTTTATATTTCTACGATGTCCAGGGTCAGAGTGGACAGACAACTTTTTGTGAGATACACTGGACACCGATTGGGCCAGGCTGTTACCAAACAGACCTTGTCCTTGTCCAGGTGGACTACCCTCACCATTGATGAAAGTTACAGATTGTCTAGCAAGGACCCTCCTGAGAGTTTGCGAGCTCACTCCACCAGGGGCGTGGCTACATCCACAGCCCTACAACGGGGAGTTCCTGTTAAAAATATTTGTGAGGCTGCAACGTGGTCTTCCATCCACACCTTTGTCAACCATTACTACCTGGATACTTTCCATGGTCAAGATGTGGCTTTTTGTAAAGCAGTGCTCTATTCTGCTTTCTGGGTATATCCAAATTCTTCTCCCTCCTCCGTACACGGATACTGCTTTGGGAGTCTGTCAAAGATGTGGAATACATTGGAGGACACAATGCATTCGAAGAACAAGTTACTTACCAATAGTTAACGTTCGTTCGACTGGATGTTCCTCCAACGTTAATTCGTTGTAACAACGTTATTCAACATCGCCCTCCCAGCCTGCCCCTCTGAAGAATTTCCCATGCTATTGCAGCTTACGTTCCCACAAGGCTATGTGCAGTCCTGGAGGCTTGGTGTGCGGTTGTGGCACACATTGTGGTGGGAAAAAACATGATCAGGGGCGCCCTCTGCCGAAGAATTTCTGAAGCAGCACAGCTGTGGACATTACATGTCAAAGAGGTGGAATACGTTGGAGGAACATCCAGTCGAAAGAAGGTTACCAGTTGGTAAGTAGCTTGTTCTTCTCTTTGGCAGGCTCCTCCCTCGCCTCTCTAACCTTTCCTCTCCCTCTTGCCAGGCGCCCTTGCCTTCTGTGCTCACTTCCTCCTCTGCACAGGCTCCCTTGCACACTAGGCCTCACTCCTACTCTGCCTAGACTCCCTGTCAAGGCGTGTTCCAGTCCAGCCCTGAAGCAGCACAAACTCCTTCCTCCCCCTGGTGGTCTTGGCGCCTGGATTGTACAAGCACAGGACACTGTGACCCCCACGAGGAAAGAGGGTTAAGGTCCACGGATTGGATAGGTAGGGAGAAGTAGGAACACCGGATTGAGGTTTACAGCGTGGTAATGGATGGGTAAAGGGATTTTAAGAAGGGCATGCTCCTCGGCTCTTATGTTGTGAGCCTGTTCTGCAGTTGTGCTGGTAAGCTACTAGGTCAACTCCAGCACCTTGTACATGTACATACATCCATTGCATCACATTCATACATTCAGTCCTTTTTGGGGCACAGCACTCAGTTATTAGATCCGCACTGAGTTTACCCCATGTAACATGCATTAGCACCCTGCAATTATAAACATGCACTGAGCCTTTTTGGATTCTCACAGCATAGTGCTTCCTGGCTACTCCTTATGTATAACCAATGTCAATGCACAGCCCCAGTGCAGCTTGAAACTGTACCACAAGCCTTCTGATGCACCCTGAGTGCTTGTATATAGAAACCCCCTAAACAACAAAAGCTCCGTGCTGTGACAAAGAGACATAAACACAAAAAATAAGAAAAGCACACTTAGCTTTGGCTTCTCGGCACGTCCGTCCTCTTAAGTTGTCTGTAGTTCGTGGCCTTGTGAACCTAGGGCCCGTGGGCGATGAGCACCTGATGAGAAGGGAAAGAATTAGTACAAGCTTCTCATAGCGCTTCAATATGCATTCACTTTAGATTCAGGATTAGGGGTGTGCCCGCAACTGTATGGAAGCACACTGCATGCGGTTAGTGTTAGTTCTTGGATCAGAACGCTGTTCCAGGTTAAAACACGTTTATCCCCATGCATCCGTAACTCTTCCTGGCACCCCACCCTTGTAGATCAGCGGGTAAGTAACTAGATTAGCAGGTAAGTACGAGTGCTCCGATCAAGAGAAGCTTATAAAGCACTTATCTTATGAGGAGCGGGGCCATAAGGTGGGTTTGCAGGCGAGGATTGGCCCCGCAATGAGCAGCTGCACTGGAGCTCTTCCGGAGACGTCCACTCGGTAAGGAAGTCGAGCGCGAACAAGCGTGTGAGGTGCACGCATGCGCAGATACTCCTCTACGCATACGCGGTAGTCCGGGCGTTGGCTTGGCCGTTGTCCTGCGAGTTTGTAAGCCCTGTGAGCCTAATCGGTTTAGCAGTAGGATCCGGGCACCTGAGGTTGTAGTACTTGGCACCAGGCTTGCTGGGAAATGTAGTCTTTCCCTTGTTTTGTTCATTTTAGGCCTTTTGCCACACCAAAGGCGCCTGCAAGAGGGACAGAGATGGCATCTACCTTGTAATATAGTCCCCATAATGTGTCTACTTGCTTTTCTCTTGTGTTTACCTTTGGGATCCATGACACTCCCTTGTCTACTGCACCTACTTCTTCCTTGACACAGGCTCCCTTGCCCACTTTGCCTTCCTCCTTCTCTGCACAGGCTCCCTTCCCCACTGTGCCTCCCTCCTCCTCTTAACAGGCACCCTTGCCTTGATGCACTGTCCTGCTCCCTTGTCGGCCTTGGCACCTATGCCATCCTCACTATCTCTCTGGCTCTCCTGCCACCCTGGGGGTGGGGGGGTGCAACCACCATCCCAAGCGCCCCCGTGGAAGACCTTCAAAGATGTCAATCTGCTCCATATTGCCATGCTAAACGCATGGATCTTGATGTGCTCGCCATCACGGAGACATGGCTCAGGGACAGCTCTATCACAATCTATGACACACTCCTACCTGAAGTATACAAGATCCTCTCTGTGCCCCAACCCAAGGGATCATGGGTGGGGGGGGAGTGGCGTTGATCTTCCCACACTGGATACCTGTTCCCATCATCCCCACTCAGGCCTACTCCTCCTTCGAGTGCCTAGTCTGCAGTTTCTCCCTCTCTCCTAAATCCTCTTTCCTTATGGCCACCCTCTTTCGACCACCAGGACAGTCCACGCTCTTCCTCTCAGAATGGACTGACCTGGCCTCCTCTCTACTCTCCTCCTCCTCGTAACTCATCCTGCAGGGTGACCTCAACACCCATCTGTTCTCGCCCGACTCCTCAAGTCCTTTACGCAACCTATGTGACTCTCTCTCCCCATCTTACCCTCTGGCCCTACGCGCATATCAGGCCACACTTTGGATGACCTCATCTCCACCGACATCGCTCTCTCTATCCGTCTCATTACCCCTCTCTCTTGGACGGACCTTTCAAAGTCTGTAAGGAACTGGCCAATCTTGCAGCAGTCTGCTCTACTGTGCACGGCCCTGGCCCCACACTTCATTGCAAAAACCCAAGACATCCCTTCCTTTCTCACTTCCACACCACATCATACACTCACACCTCTGGAGCCTCCCTTAGCTTCTCCACCACTTTTCCTCTCCTCTCTTACTCCTTTTACTCTTACTCCCATCACACATGATGAGGTCGCCAGACAAGTCTGGTCTATGAAGGCCTCATCTAAATGGGTGGACCCCTGCCCCTCCAAAACTATTAAGGACAACATTGACTCTCTCGCTTCAGCTTTGGCTGATCTCGGCAACCTCTCTTTTGCCACTGGAGTTTTTCCATCTTCTCTTAAGCACTCCCTTATGCACCCTCTGATTAAGAAAACCTCTGCCGACCCCTCCAAGCCGGCAAACTACCTCCCTAACTCTATCACCCCATTCCTGGGCAAACTCCTGGAGACGATGGCTATCTCTCAGCTCACCCTCCATACTGAATCTGCTGGTTGCCTCCACGACAATCAGTCTGACTTTAGAGCAGCCAGAAGCACGGAAACTGCTCTTCTGAACACTTGTGAAGACCTGCTCTCAAATGTCGATACCAACACTCCCTCTGTCCTCATTCTTTACAACCTCGCCTTTGACACAGTAAACCACAACATCCTGATCACACATCTCTGTGACAACCTGGAAATCACAGTTCAGGCTCTGGTATGGTTAACCTCTTTCCTTTCCCACTGACCATCCCAGGTGGAACTTGGGTCCTTTGTCTCTACTATCAATCTCTCAACCTGTGGCGTTCCCCAGGGCTCTAACCTGCATCCTTGCTGCTTCGATGTCTACATGGCTGCCTTGGCATGTGTGATTGCTACTTTCATCTCTAACTTCCAGTGTTATGCGGACGACACGCAACTCTCCTTCAGGCTACCCTCAGCCACCTCCTCCACCTTGCTCATATCTGACTGTCCACAATTCAGTTATGATGTGCCGCAAATGACCTCTGCCTCAACGCCATTAAGACTGAGATTGTTCGCATTGCACTCCTGCCTCCGCTTTTCCACTCTCACTCTGGCCGGCCCCCTTGGCCCAGCGCCCGCATTCACCTGCGTGGTAAAAAACCTTGGGGTTATCTTTGACTCCACTCTCTCCTTCTCCTTTCACATTTTGGACATCTCTAAGCAGTTCAACTACCAGCTGCACCTACTCAGAGGTACTCTTCCTTTTCTCACCTTCCCCCAGTGGCGCACAATCTCCAGAGCCCTGGTTCTTTTAAGGCTGGACTACTGCAACAGCCTCTTTCTTAACCTCCCTGTCTCTGCTCTGCGCCCTTTGCAACTCATCAAGAACAGTACCGCAAGACTTATCCTTGGCCTCAAGCCCAGGGACAGCATCTCTCCAGCGCTGAAATCCCTCTACTGGCTCCCCGTGGCTGCAAGGATCAAGTTCAAGACCCTCTACATTATCTACAAGGCTTTCTTTCATGGGCAGGTTCTCCAAGCAGAAATTTGGAGGGAGATCTTTATCCCCTGCCGCCCCCCGCCTTGAGCCCGATCTCCTTAAGTTCTGGAAACTCCTTAAGACATTCCTCTTCTATTCTTCCTTCTCTCTCTCTCTACCCTGCTAACCTTTCTGTCTGCAATATCCCTCTCTCCCTCCTTTTTCCCGTACATCTTGCTGACTGGCTGCCTGGTGTACCTCAGAGTCTCACAGGTCCCTGGCACACTCGCCAGTCCTCTCACACTTACCTGCGGCCCTTGCACTTGCCTCATCACCACTACACTTGGTCAATGATCCAAGAGAGGTCATATCTGTGCACTTACCCCAGCCTTCACCGACTGAGCGCACTTGGACCCCCTTGCACCTGTTCCCACCCCTCCCCTCCTCTGTAACCGTCTGTGCACTTGCGCGATCTGAAGTCTACCATGCCTGTAGATCGTATATCTGTTTTGCCCTCGTCTTTCCCTCCCTGCATGGTGGAATCGTTGTCAGACCATATTGCTGTTATCTCGACTGTCAATTTATTATATACTCTCACTCTGCCTGTGCAGACTTGTATCGTTTCAGAATTTCAAGGGCCCTGAACGACTGTTGTTTATCCGCTTGTTCCAGCCCTCCTTGAGCGCTTTGAAACACTTGTTTTGTCTATAGTCGTTATACAAATGAACATTACCATACCATTCCATTCATTGTTCAACAAACACCCTTGAACTGCGATCACTTGTCTGCCTTACTTGTTGCCACCATGAGTTCCTCACAACCACATAGCAACTAAACAAATCAGATTAAATACAAAAAGCAGGCACAACAGTTGACACAGCTCTGTCTGCACTTTCTTTCAGAGGCACAATTAAGGAATGTGCTGAATCCATGTCCTTATGTCCCCATGTCCATGAAGAGATGGCTAGGAGTGGTTTTGGATGGTAAATCTTATCACCCACTGAATTTAATTATATGGAAGCCCAAATCCTCCCCAAGGCTAGGTCACGCTGTTCCTTCTTGTGAGCGACCATAGAAAAATTCCCTTTTTAATAAGGATATATGGATGTTTATCATTCTCCAAGAACAGGGCTGCACGTTGCACGTTTTATCATTGCAGTGCAGAACGGACAGTTTAGAAATACTGAACATTACACTTGGGGCCTAAGCTTTTCATAGTGTGTGATGTACCCTTCCAGTATATAGTGCTTTCAGGGTTTGCCTGTCTCTGTAAGGCACTATGCTGCTTGTACCTCCTGGCACTTGATTATGTATAAATCAAATTACTTTGAGAAGAATGTCAAATCCATCTTTATACATAAGACTTTTAAGCCTGTCTAGGTATAAAAGAGGGGAAGGAAGGCAATGGTGGCTCCTCACCTGCTCACTACCCCTTTCTAGGGTATGACTTAATCGACCCTCTACCGATTACATATAATTTGACTAACATTTTTCACCCACGCGTGGGATGGCATCACCTCGGATCAGTGGGTCCTCAAAAACGTCAAGTACGGCTATATTACAGAATTCCTCAACCACGCGTTACCACCTGCCGAAAAGCAGACTGCTGTCGCCAGAACATCTACACAATCTTCTAGAAGAAGTCCAGATCCTGCTGAAGAATGGAGCCATCGATGTTGTCCCAGATCTTCAGGTAAACAAGGGTATTTATTCAATATACTTTTTGTACTTAAAAAGGATCTAACCATGTACCCTGTTTTAGATCTGCATCCTGCAAACAAGTATGTCAAACCTCAAAAGTTCAGGACGACAACTCTACAGGAGGTAATCCCACTGCTTCAACATGGGGAGTTCATGGCCACCTTGGATATGAAAGATGCATACTTTCCTATTTCAATGTTGCCAGCGCACAGGAAGTACCTCCGGTTCAAGATCGAGAAAATGCAATCTGTCACGACCCTCGCCCAAAACCCCCTCTGGCAAACCCATTGGCCAGGTGGAGTCAGGACTCCGGCCTCTAGAGCCTGGCATCCTCTTCAAAAGCCCTCATGGGGCCAGTCCTGGCGCCTATGGCGCCAGGCTCATACACCATGAAAAACAATGTGCTTGGGAACTACTTTATTGTATTGTCAGCCAACATGGAGGCATCCACATAGCTTGGAACCTAAGAACCAAGCTATGCGGTCTAGTGTTTTGGGTGTGGTAGCCTAGGGACTACTTAATCTGGACTATTTTGTTGGGGCTATTTAAACTACACCCAAGCAAGACAACACGCTTCGCGTTACTTTGCAGCTTGCAACATGACGCTCACCGTGTCCAGCTATTCCCTCGAACCTCGGAGAAGCAGAACCTGCAAGGATACAAAAGGAACATCATTAGCAGCAGTTTCTTACCTGCAGTCTTCATCTTTAAACACTCGCAGCTACTGAGAACAGCTTCCTCGAATCTGCACGCCTTCCGGACAGAACAACCTGTAAGAGGAAGATAGAGGCAACATTAAAGAAAGCAGTAGAGACATTTACAAATTACGAACTGCTCAAAAGGCTTACCTGGCTGGTCGCCTCTCGGCTGGCACCACTCCGGACATTCCACTCGCGCTGAAGAACACCACGACCTACAAGGAAGGAAAACACAGGTTAGCAAAGGCAAGACTTCGCAGCGCTGCGCATAGCGCTTACTTACTGCATCATAGCGCTCTTAATGCGCCATCATTTACCAGCGGGGCGCAACCAAGCCAGTTCGCCGCGCTGAAGCTCCGCATACCTAAGGGAGAAAAAAGAGACATTTTAAACAAAGAAAGGCATGCAGGATAGCAACAAAACTAAAGAACAGCAATAAGACCTACCTGAACAATATCAAACGGGCCGCGTCAGTGAAGCAACTGGACCACACTCGCACATGAAAGACAACACGCCCCTGCAAAGAAGGCAGGGCGGAGAGGGAGGATACTTACCCCAGTCGGTCAGTCTTGAACATAGTCCTCCTGTATTTTTAGGCAGAACCTTCCCCGCAGATCACATCAGGGCAAAGCTGAGAAGCATACCAGCGAGTAACCCGGCTGGGCGGTGTCCCTGTGGATACCAGGTGAGCATTACACTATCAGTTCAAAGTACCCCCCTTAGGCATTGCCTCAGCTCTGAGGGTGTTTATGAAGGTACTGGCAGTCCATTCCAGTTGTACCGTGATCCTGATGACTGGCTTATAACAGGAGACTCGCACCAGGTGTGTCTCGAGAACACTGTTGTAAAGCCTCTCTCCCTGTAGTCATCGGAGCCCAGCACTCGTACACAGACCTGCTGTGGAGACTTAGATTGGTCCAGGTAAGGCTTTATTATACAGTATGTACATAACCCAGTTACCCTTGTATTATTTACAGTCGCGTATGGACAGGACAGTAACAGAGATGAGTAATTAACATTACTAACAGAGGAGTACACCCACCGGCCATCCTACCATACCCAGCTCAGGCCCCAACTTACACTCCTAGAACATTCACTTACAGATCCACACAACATTCTACTGAGCTGCTCATTCATACATTCTGATAGCAAGCACTCCAGGCCAGTGACAAGACAAGACTACAATATAACAAACGCCCAATAGATTGTCGATCTTCTTTTCAACCTGGGGTTCTCAATCCACGAGAAAAAGTCAAGTCTGGTCCCCAGTCATGTCAAACAGTTTCTAGAAGCACTAATTCGAACAGAAGACAGGCTCGTCTTCCCCTTCAATGAGAGGGTTCAAAACATATTGTTCCAGTTCCCTCACTATGTAGCCAGTCCGGTAACTGTACAAAAAGCCACGTGTCTATTGGGGATGATGGAATCCTGCATCTTCCTAGTTCCACACGCCCATCTGCGCAGGCGTCCTATGCAGGAATGGCTCTTGAGCCAATGGTGTCAGGAAAGTGGTCAGTGGAACGATCTAGTGGTCGTCTCGACATCCCTCGTTTAGTCTTTGCAGTTGTGGTCCAAGCAGAACCTTCTGAAGGGGAAATCCTTCACCAGCCCTGCAGTGGAAGCCACTCTTACCACAGACGCAGCCCTGTCAGGATGGGGAACACACATCCTAGAACACACAGCGTGTGGTCTCAATCAGTAGCAGCCAAGGATATCAATCTGTTGGAACTACTTGCTGTGTTCAAAGCCCTGAAAGCCTTTCAGACACCACTACAGGGGAAAACTGTTCTGGTCCTTACAGACAGCACCACAACCATTTATTACCTGAACAAACAAGGGGGCTCTCACTCTCCAGGGCTCTCCAAACTGTCACAGAACATTTGGAAATGGGCACTAAACAAAATAATCCCAGTGATTAAAGCATTCATGGAAGGGGTAAAAATAATTCATCCTCCTTTCTCTAACCCAACTCCCGGATGGGACGTGAATGTTGTTCTTACAAAACTAATGGGGCCTCCATTTGGGCCAATGAATAAGGCTCTCACCTATAAGACTGCCTTTCTGGTAGCTATTACTTCTATCAGGAGAGTTAGTGATCTGCAGGCCCTCTCTTTTATGGATCAATTTTTTACCATTTATAAAGACAGGGGTACTGCGCACACACACCCACTTTGCGTCTACATTCATTTCTAAATTCCTTGTAAACCAATCCATTGAACTTCCAACTTTCTTTCAGAACTCTTTGATCGCTTGGTAAAAATTCTTTTTGCTTTACTCTTAGTATTAGGTGGAGATGCCTGTCAGTCCGAAACACACATATTCCCTTTAATGATATCTTTAGCGTTTATGCTGAGTGATAAGAAGTACCGTCTAGGCTATTATCACCTATGCACTTGAGCTTCATTTGTAATGAAGAAAGCCAAACAACACCCACTCTTCAAGTAACAAATATGAAAAAAAAACAGACCTATGCTACAGCAGGATACGAAAAGGGTAAGAGCACAAAATAGACACCATTGTAATAGACTGGGAAGACATAGAACCTCTTGACAGAAAACAAGCTGTTCTAATTTATAATAGAACTCTGACCACATACGTTTAGATGCTTTCCCCAAAACCCCCCGTGTCCTGCTCAGGATTTCTTCTCACTAGATTTCTTTCCTGCAATGAAGTCCATCCACACCTTTAATCATTTCTCAGCCCCAAAGAGGTGCCCAATTCTCCCCATCATGCTTTCAATGTAGTAGTCTACACCCAGCCTGTACTTCCTTTAAGTATGTCTTGTACTTATTTCAGGGGTCAAAGGAGGTGAAACAAATGTATTGTGCACAACTGATATACAAGACTCCCTTTCTCTTTATCCCATACATCTTTGACTCTGAATGTTAACATTCAACCGCCCTTCTCTTTCTGCTTAGGGTTTCCTGCATTTGCTTTGACTTGATGGCATCAGGCGATTTCCGGCTCCAACTGTAGCCCTTTTCTTAACAATATAGCTTTTCTTCAGTTACTGGATCATAACGAGTGTCTATGACTCCTGAAGGACAATCTGAGTTCTGTGTTTTCACAGATTTTTAGTTTTCTTAATTCTGATCTTTGGTTGTGCACTTTTGGTTAAACTGAAGCCGACCAGTTCTTCTTCCTTTTTATCAAGGGTTTGGGGTCCCCTCCATTCCCCACAGCCTATACCCCACAGTCACCTCTCCATCCCCACATCCCCTTATACATGTATATGTAATGGGTAGATTTTGACCAAAAGTGCACAATCAGTGTAAACTTTCAAAAACATTTTTTTTTTTTTTTTTTTTTTTAGTATTACAGGCACTGAGACTGCCCTACTGGATTTGAGGGGAAAACCTGCTCCAGCTCATAGAAGCTGGTGATTCTGGCCTCCTAATGCTGCTGGACCTATCGGCAGCCTTTAATATGGTTGATGATCAGATTTTGCAGAGTAGGCTTACCTCTGTTTAAGGCTGGAAGATGGGGCTAGGCAGTGGTATGACTCACTTCTTCATGGTAGATTATAGTCTATGAAGTTGGACAGTTGTGAATCATATCCTGATACTTTGAAAGGTGGGGGTCCCCAGGGCCCTTGCCTGCGACCTACACTTTTTTAATGATTACATTAAACTACTCATGGCTTCCTTATAGAGGAAGGGGGGTCGTTATACAGCTGTGCATCAGATACACAGCTTTATATAAGTCTGGCAGGTTACCCATCAACATTTTACAGCATCTAGGCCCCCTTTGATACCATCGAGGCATGGACAAGGAATAGTTGGCTGGGCCTAAATCGAATCAAGAGTTCCTTTTGCTCTATATGAATGATCTAGAGATGAATGAGAAGTTTACTTCAAATGGATTGTGTCCTCCCACGTATTCCTCGTGTTTTGACACCTGTTGACTAACTTCAGCTGCTTCGGAAAAACAAATTCGGCAGAGGGAGCTCTGCATTGATGCCGTCGACTCGACGTCATTCGAAGGCCTATATAGCATGCGCAGTGCCCGTTCTTTAGTTTAGCTTTGGTTCCATTTTTCCACAACAGTGATTGATTCGAAGAAATACGGCGCGCTTCTTCTGGGGATGTCTACATCATCGACACAGACGACTCTGAAGTCTGGTTTCAAAAAGTGTCGGGATTGCGGGTCAAAGATTTCTCTGATCAATCCCCACCGAATCTGTTTGTGGTGCCTCGGGGCGGACCATGACACCTCCGACTGCTCCAAGTGCCAGTCTATGACTGGAACGGCCTTGAAGGAACAGAAGGGGAAGCTGAAGGTAGGCCGAATCCCTAAATCTCCTACCCGGACCATGAAACCTTCGACTGCCGAGTCGGCTCTCCTCAGAGGAAGAAGGCCAAGCGCTAGAGATCGAGGAGTGGCTCACACCCCTCTTCTTCGTCCTCGAAGAAATCGAAGAGAAGGCACCATAGGTCGCCTTCGTCAACTTTGTCATCGGCCGCTTCCCCAGAGAGAGTTGCTTGTCCATCCAAAAAGTCCACTCCGGCAGAGTGGGAGGCCTTCCAAGCAGAGATGCTCAAAATATTCGAAAAACAAAAGCCTCCAATCCATGCTCCTATCGCGCCTTTAAAAGAAGCCGGGAAGGAAAGCGCCTTCAAAACGAGCCAGGAAGGAAAGGATTCGACCTAAATCCTGAGGGCCCTCGAGCCCGGGACTAAGGCCCGATTTGCATCGTGCGCCCCTCCATCCACAAACACAAACCATCGACGCCAGCCAAACCCTAGACATCGACGCCAAAAGCATCGACGCCACCTGCGCCATCATTGCCAGCTGCGCCATTGACGCTGAGCACTGCAGTTAAACCAATGGCGCTGATAAAGAAGGCCTCGACGACTACTCCAGGGTTTTGATTACTGTCAAAACCCATGTTCCACTACCTAGAAAAGACTATTTTTAAGTCTCTTTCTTCAATCTATGAAAAGGATGAGCAGTCGGATGAAGATGCTCCATTTGGCCGACCATATGGTTTGCCTAATGTACCTGAGAGTTTCATTGCGGAGGAATCCAGGATGAGAGACCTCTATGATAACCTGCAGACTGCAATTGGGGTGGATAACTCACCTGAACTAGAGTTCGGGAAACCAGAGGCTGGGGAGCATGCATATGCATCCTACAGGCTACTTATGCCAAAGGTAGTGGATTAAATGGGTTGGAGTAGACCTCCATTACCGTATGAACAAGATGACCTTACTGACATTCTAGACAAAGGTCCACAGTCTGATCCCATTTTACCATTCCACATTGCCTTGCAGAAAAGGGTGGCTTCGGATTGGAAGACACTGGAGACCAATCTGGCTGTTAATAAAAACTTGACCAGGAAATACCACCCCTTCAGCAGTGACCCCGACTACCTGTCAAAACACTCCACTCCGGAGAGTCTAGTGGTGCAGGCAGCTACTGCGACATCTAATCAAGCGGCGTACCCTGCCATCCCTCGACAAATGAGTAGATGGATTGGCAAGGAAGGTATTTTCAGCAGGGAGCATGGCACTGAAATCTGCCAACTCCACTTGTGCCCTCGCAAAGTTTACGTTCACTCTATGGTACTGCATTTCCATGGTGGCAGAGCACTTTCCAGAAAGGGATGAAAGAGACGGCTTCTTAGCCATAGTTAGAGACGGTAAAGAGGCCATGTGCGAGTCTCTTCAGTCAGGTTTGGATCCTGCTGATGGCATCAGCAGAGCCATGGCTACCAGCACCGTTATGCGCAAGTTTGCATGTTTGCGGAAGTCGGTTTTGCATCGGACGTGCAATCCATACTTCACAACATGCCTTTTGACGGGTCTCACCTTTTTGGCAACAAGGCTGACGAGAGCCTTGAGAAGTTGCAGACCTCAAAGGTGGCAGCTGAATCTTTAGGCGCCGTTCTTAGGCAACCTCAGCCTTTTCGACTTAGTGGTCAACCTTGGAGGGGTAGATCTTTTCGCTACTACTCCTCAGTTGGAAGGGCGAGAGGAATGTCCAGTCAAAGGGCCCAAAGAAGATTTCCTCGTGGTGGATGAGGAAGGGGTGCAAAGCCAACTCAAGCAGCAGCTTCCTTACCATTGGCCGCTGCACCAGTCACCTCAAAACCTCTCTGAGATCCTCAGTCACAGTTCACCAGTGGGGGCCAGGCTGTCTCAGTATCTATAAGAATGGAAAGACATTACTTTGGATGCTTAGACTCTAGAAACAGTTGCCCACGGTTACTGCCTTCCTTTTGTAAGGAGACCTCATAACAATCCACCGGGGAACCACTCTTTGAGGATTCCGGATCCGCTCCTTGTGCAGGAGATTTTAACCCTGCTGGAGAAAGGCTTTATAGAACCAGTGCCTGTAACTGAGAGGAACAAGGGATGGTATTCCCCTTATTTTCTAATACCAAAAAAGGATGGAGGACTGAGACCCATCTTGGACTTGAGATACTTGAACAAGTTCCTCAGGAAGGACAAGTTCAAGATGGTCACTCTTTCTTTAGGCCCTCCAACTCCAGGATTGGTTGGTGTCTTTGGACCTTAAGGATGCTTTTTTCATGTGTCAATCCATCTCAAGCTTAGAAAATACCTGAGGTTGGCGGTTATCCTCATCAATTTCAAGTTCTGCCATTCGTGCTAACCTCCGCTGTAGGGTTTTCACTAAACTGATGGCGGTGGTGGCAGCGAGTCTCAGGAGAGGGGGGGGATTCAAGTCTACCCCTATCTGGACGATTGGCTGATCAGGGCTTGTTCTCCCGAACAAACCCAGGGTCATCTCAACGTGACCTGCCACTTTCTTCACGGACTGGGCTTCTCCCTCAATTACGAGAAGTCCCATATGACACCGGCTTAAAAACTCCAGTTCATCAGAGCTGTACTGAATACTTACAAAAAAGGTAGCAGGCACCCCTCTCGCGAAAGAATACTGTACTGGATACTTCCTTGGGAAAGTGCTTGAGGGCTCAAGACATTCTTCAGATGGTTACCAAGTTTCAGAGTGGCCTAAGTCTACCGGCCTTCGATTTTTGGATGTTGTTTGGCCTCATGGCAACCTGCATTTTTCTGGTGCCACAGGCCCGCCTGAGAGTGAGATCCCTTCAATGGGCTCTAAGAACTCAATGGTCTCAGTTCTCAGGCAAGATGTCAGACCTACTTCAGGTTCCAAGCAGGGTCGCGCAATATCTACTGTGGTGGGCCTGCGAGGACAATATTCTAAAGGGAAAATCCTTTTGGCAACCATGGCCAGAGACAACAGTAGTGACGGATGCCTCACTCACACGGTGGGGAGCCCACACCAATGATCTGACAATCAGCGGTCGTTGGTCTCCATTGGAGTCCAAACTATACAACAACCTTTTGGAGCTGAGGGCAATCAGACTAGCGCTGAAGGCCTTCCTGCCCTCTGTACGGGGAAAGAATGTCCTGATAATGACAGTGAACACGGTGGCCATGTACTACCTCAACAAGAGAGGAGGAGTAGGGCCACTACCACTGTACAGAGAGGCAATGCCACTCTGGTTCTGGGCAATACAAGAAGGGATCTCTCTGTCGGCAGTTCATCTAGTCAGAGAGCAAAACACAGCGGCGGACGCTCTGAGCAGGCAGAGCACAGTCTCCCACGAGTGGGAGCTTGCTCAGCAAGTCATTCAAGAGATCTTTGCCCTTTGGGGAACCCCCCAAGTGGATCTGTTCGCGACCGGTGCCAACCGAAAGTGCGGACTGTACTGCTCAAGGGAATTTCCCCCGAGAGGAGCTCTAGGGGACTCATTTGTGGTGGATTGGGAGTTTCCACTTCTGTATGCATTCCCTCCAGTCACTGTGATCCCTCAAGTAAACAGGAGTTTGAGAAAGTTCAGGAAAACCATGATCCTAATTGCCCCGGATTGGGCCACGAGAACCTGGTACCGGGACCTTCTGGACATGTCCATCTGCCCTCCAATACGTCTTCCAAAAAGAGAGGATCTTCTCTCGCGAGAGGAAGGTCATGTTCTCCATCCAGAGGTCAACACACTCAACCTTCACGCATGGCTTCTAAGAGGTTAAGATATAAGGATTGGGACCTTTTGGATGAGGTGATGGAGATTTTGCTTTCGGCCAGAAGGCCAGCAACCAAATATGTGTATCGGTGTCGCTGGAACAAGTTCAGTAACTGCTGCAGGGAAAAGGATGTGGACCCGTTTCAATGTAATATTCCCACAATATTATCTTTTCTAATATACTTAGCTAATCTGGGGCTCCAGGTTAGTACGATAAAGGGATACTTAGCAGCGGTTTCCATTTTTAAGCGCTCCTCGGAGGAAGAGTCTTATTTTAAGATACCTTTTAATAATTCAATTATTGAAAGGTCTAAATAATGTTTCCGCCAATACCTTTTCAAGTTCCTGCGTAGGATTTTAACTTGGTTCTGAAATTCCTCACATGCATTCCATTTGAGCCTTTACACTCTTGTCCACTAAGGCCCCTTACTTTCAAAACAATACTTCTTGTAGCATTGACATCAGCCCGCAGGGTAAGTGTGTTACAGGCGCTTTCTAGCAGTCCCCCTCGCACCATCTTTTATAAAGACAAAGTAGTACTCAGAGTAAAACCATCTTTTTGCCAAAAAATGTTTCAGATTTTCACCTGTCACAAAAAATAACATTGCCTACTTTCTACCCTCCTCCTCACACAAGTAAGGAAGAGGAATGGCTACATAGACTAAATACGTCGGTGTGATCAACTTTTTGTGGGATACACTGGCCGCAAATTAGGTCTTGCTGTAACTAAACAAACATTATCTAGATGGATCATTTTGGCTGTAACAGAATGTTATAGATTGGCTGGGAAAGAACCACCAGATGGGCTGAGGGCTCATTCGACCAGGGGCATGGCAACTTAACAGCACTAAAAAGGGGTGTCCCTGTACAAGATATTTGTGCAGCAGCCACATGGTCATTCATGCATACGTTTATAAAAACATTATGCTCTAGACTCGACTTCTTCTCAAGGAGGTCCGTTTGCTAAATCTGTACTCCATTCTGTACATGACTAGAACAATTATGTACTCCCACCTCCAATACAAAACTGCCTTGGAAGTCTATCTAAGATGAGGAATACGTTGGAGGACAAGATCCATTCGAAGAACAAGTTACTTACCAACTGTAACGTTCTTTCGATTGGATGTTCCTCCCACGTATTCCTCATCGACCCTCCTAGCCAACCCCACAGTACAGTTTACGTGATTTACACTCTAAATTCTTTTAAGGCTTGGATCAAAAGAGGCACGCCATTAACTATAAACCATTGGCTACAATATATGAAAAAACAGAACTGAGGCCAACGGGCGCGCTCGAGGCATTTATACAACGGATGACGTCAGTGCTGGACGGATGCCGCCGAGGGACATCAACGCCGCAGCCTCGAGGGTAGCGCCCTCTGGTGGAGAGAGAGAAAGAAAACATCTTCCGAAGCAGCAAAGCTGAAGGTAAGGATATATCTAAGATAAGGAATACGTGGGAGGAACATCCAATCGAAAGAACGTTACAGTTGGTAAGTAATTTGTTCTTTTCATTGGGTATATGGGTCATAAACTGGGTCAGGCTGCCTCTAATCAGACCTTAGCCAGATGGATCATTTTGGCCATTTCAGAATGTTATAGGTTGGCAGGAAAGGGGCCTCCGGAAGGTTTAAGCAACCATTCCACCAGGGACATGGCTACTTCTGCAGCCCTACAAAGGGGTGTACCAATTAAAAACATTTATGTAGTGGCAACGTGGTCTACTATCCACACGCTCACAAAGCATTATTGCGTGGAATCATCCCTCGGTCAGGATGGTAAAGCAGTCCTGCACTCGGTTCATGACAACATATGAAGTCAAATTCTGCTCCCTCCTCCAAGTCAAATACTGCTTTGGAAGTCTGTCAAACGATGAGGAATACGTGGAAGGACACAATCCTTTCAAAGAACAAGTTGCTTACTCCTGGTAATGTTCTTTCGACTTGATGTTCCTGCGACGTATATTCCTCATCGCCCTCCCAACCTACTCCTCAGTAGAATTTCCTGTGCTATTACAGCTTCTGTTCCATCCAGGCGTGTAGGGTCATTCCCGTGTTTTGCGAGTATTTCTGCGTTAAGGGGGACATAACAGAACTGAAGCCAACGGGCGCTGCACGTGCTATATATGCCTTTGATAACATAATCATTAACAGAGGCCTACGAGGGATGTCGAGTCGACGCCATCAACACACAGCGTCCTCTGCCCAAACATTTTTCCGAAGCAGCTCAAGCTGGACAACATGTGTCAAAAGATGAGGAATACGTGGGAGGAACATCAAGTCGAAAGAACGTTACCAGGTGTAAGTAATGTGTTCATCTGTGCTCTCCTATTTCACACACCAAGATTGATACCGTGGACAACATTAAATCTCTTTGACTCCACCCTTTCCATGGCCTCTCAGGTTAATGCTGAGTACATCTTTTTATTTGATGCTACTTTGATAAATTCATCAATTATTGCAAAAGTCCAACTGTACAACTATTGCCCATTAATTTGGACAACAAAAATAATTGCTGTCCCTTACTTTATAAGGAAAAATATAATGTACTACTCTCTCTAGGTCCAGCTTGCTGTGCTGTGGAACACTCTGCCTCTTGAGGTTCAGAAGATTGACAAATGTTTACCATTTTGTAAAAAACTGAAAGAAAGTCTATTTCACAATTTCAGTAATTCTTTAGTTTGTGCTTCAACTCTTTGATTCTCAGCACTGAGATGCCTGATGACCAAACTGCTTTACAAATTCCATAAAATAAAACTTTTAGAAATCCATACAATAAATTCAGCCAATGTTCAGTCCTCCCAATCGGGGGAAACCACCAGATGCAAGGGTAGCATTTGCAGGGTAAAACTAAATTATATAACTTCAAGTAGGGGATTGTACAACGAGGAGCAGAAGTAATTTTTTTTATATTGCGCAAATTCATGGGAGCGTTAAGTGCAGAGTTAGTGTAACTATCTGAATCGGTTAAATTCTCTAGGGAAATCCTGTGTGAAGGTCTGACTTCTGGTTATGTGTACAAAAAGCTAATTTCAGATTTCTCCATTAAACATACAAAGAAAACACAGAACAAAACATCAAAATATGTGAATACATAATCAAAAAGGCTGAACACAGACAAATGCTGATCCCAGAGTGGTAAAGTTTATTTTATGAAGGGGCATAATTTATATCGGCAGTGTGTTATGATTCCAACAGTAACTCTATAACATGTGACTGAGAATTGAAATTATTCTACTGATTTCATTGGTCCCAAAAATGTCCTCTCCAATTATGTGTATTTTCTATAACCCTATGTTAGGGAGGTGAGCCAGCGAAGGAATACCCTCCCTAGGGGTCAGGGCAAGTTGGGCCTCACTGGGAGCGACTCCCCTCTTGGGGACAAGGACTCCCATTCCTACTGGGAACTCCCGGTCCAGGACAGATTATCCGCCTACATGGAAATCAGAAAGACTGTTAACTCTGTTTTTGACTCACCGAATAGTGCCATTTCTCTTTGACTTCAGGTAATGCTGGAACTCGCCTGAACACAACAGTCAAAGAAGGACAATCACCAAGAGGAACTTGAAATCGGGGAGAAACTCCTATGCAGGGAGGAGGAAGACTCCTACGCAGAGTGGAAAATCTGACGAGGAGACATCCTGGAGGGGCTGAACCATGCTATACCGCAGAGCCAGCGGTAGTGCGGAGAGCAAGCAAATCGCTAGCCAGATGCCATAAGGCTGGCGTCCTGACCGACCGAGATGCCAAGGTTGTGAAAGAGATGTGGATTGGAAAGCAAATGTCTCATTTGTGGCACAACCACAAGGAAGCCCGTGGTGGGCCTGGGGCCCGTTATGACAGCCCGGATCCCCGAACTCTGAACGAGATGTGCATTAGTTACTGATATGAGCAGTGGCAGGGAAGCAAACTCTCCTGACGAGATAGTGCCCTTTAGAGGTACGAACAGTGATTATGAAGGCTGGAACAAGGTTATGGGAGTCTGACAAACTTGAGAGGATGACCTGTTTAAATTAAGTTGCAAGAAGGCTATTAGAAGGCCAGAGGGCTTCGGAGTACCCTGAGAAACAGAGAGACATTAGCATTCAAGTCTGGGATAACCACCAGAGTTATGGGAACCGAGAAAACACGAATGGGATGAGGTCCCACTGAGGCCTAGAGAGAGTAAGCCTGTCAGGTGGCAAGAGGACTTTGGAGAGTCTGATAACCATGAAGTGTAATTAAGAAAGCTGTAGAGAAAGATAACCTGGAGGGTTTGAACCAACAAGTCGAAATTGGGGAAATCTAAGGAAACCATATGGATGTTAACATTTGACAAACAGAAGCTGCAGAGCGGTTATGAACAGTAATCGAATATTGACCAATGTTCTATACAAGGAAAAGAGATCCAAGTGATTGGGCCCAAATATTTTACCCAAAAATTACATTGGTTGTGAAGCAGTCCCAGACTTTTGCTATTCAATCCCTGGATTGATTATCTTAACCTGTTTTGGGAAGTTCAGCATAAAAAGGCTATTTTCAGATAGCATGTCACTGCACAGAACCTTTCGGCCAACCATGCCGCAGTGGTAATTGCTGCTCTAAGTGTACATGATCGTACGTTTAAGTACTGGTACATGGAACTATCATTTCATTAAATATTTTTTGCATTTTAATTGTTCAACGATATCAGCAAAAGAGAAGCAAAATACGTAAAAAAAATAGGCATTGGCCCAGTTAAGAGTCAAACCCAGCTCATCCCCTGGCTTGTTGCCACAGAGGCAAATGCGCACACTATATTACAATCAATGGCATGAAAATGAAGCCAGGAGAAGTTTAGAAGACTATCACACCTTCACCATTAGTTACAATGCACTGTGCTAAAAGTGACAATGGTGTTACACTGTATGCAAGGCTCATTAGCCCTTAGTATGTATGTTTCTGTTTCCCTTTTACAGTGTAAAGGTGCTCTCCTCAACCAGTAATCCAGGAAGAAGCACAAAAGTAATCACAATTGAATGCACACTAATGCAAGAAAGAACACTGCTTCATTGATCAATCAGCTGGAGGTAAAAACAGACATCTATGTAGAACTGCACCGGACAAGCATTTCTCGACCCACTCCTAGCGGACAGTACTTTTTAAGTAGAGAAAATACACATTTGCATAAATCAAATTTTATATATTTTGGGTGCAGTTCCAACACGATAATTGGGCACTCGTCATCAGGCTCCTAAAGAACCCTATACATTGTCCACAGTGATTAGATGCCTGATTGTCCACAGGGATTGGATTCCCCATTTGAAAATCGAATCGAAAATCGGAAATGTCCATTAAGGATCCTCACTGCGTCTGCCTGTAGTGTCTGGGTTTTGGGCACTGCACCCACGACTGTGGGTCCTGTCAGGCCATGATGCAGAACTCGCTCAGGGAGCGTAGAGGTAAACTGGCGGTGGGGAGGTTAGCATTGAAGTCTTCTTCGAAGCGGGAGAAAAAGTCTGGTGAGTCCAGAGACTCTTCCTGGTGTAAAAGATCGAAGAGGTCCCGATCGAGGAGTCGATCGCGGCAGTCTTCATCTTCTTCCTCCAAGAAGACAAAGAAGAGAGCCATAGGTCTCCCTCAGACTCAAGCGATTCCTCCACGGAGGTAATCAGATCCCTGACGAAGTCCGATTCCTCGGCAAAGTGCGACACATTTCGTTTGGAGATGTTGCACATTTTCAAGAATGTGGCCTCCACCTCCTCGAAAGAAATGCACAAGAGCCATGCCCCGTTCGATCCGATGGATGACAAAGGGAAGTCAAAGGCTACAACTCCGAAGCCGAGCTCAAAGCCAGGGGTGCGTCGAGAAAGTTCTCGATCTGAGGTCGACTAGTTGAGAGCCAAGTCCTATTTTGGTTGCGACAAAAAAGCACAAAGCGCCAAAGACCTCGACGACTTTGCCGACTCTGTTGGAGTCAGAACTGTCGACACCGAAGTCGACGCAGAGTAAATCGGCGCCATTTTCGAAGCCGTCTTCGCTGCCGTCGATGACTGCTTTGACTCTGTCGAAGCTGTTCATCATGAAGACAAGGTTTTTTTTAAAAAAAAAATTAAGGAAAAAAAATAAATAAATAAAATGAAGACAAGGTTTATAGACCTGTCCTTAAAAAATACTATTTTAAGTTTGTCTGCAATTTATGAGAAAGATCAGCCCTCTGATGTGTGTTCCCATCCTTTTGGTCTGCATTTTGGCACCCCCAATGTGCCAGGAAAACTAATTTCTGATTAATCAAAAATGAGACTTGTATGACAATCTCCAGTCGGCTAGCGGCTTGGATACTTTGCCAGAACTGGAATTTGGCAGGCCTGATCCTTCTGAGCATTCGTATTCATCCTTTAGAAAGCTCATGAGCAAAGTCACTGAGTTTATGGGGTGGTACGAACAAGATGACATGACCGACATCCTGGACTAGGGTTCTCAGAAGCACCCGATTTTACCATTCCGCATGGCCCTGCAGAAAAGAGTCACTACTAATTGGTAGACCCCGGAAGCTGGGCCGGCGGTTAACAAGAACTCTGCAAGGAAGTACAGGCCTTCCAGCAGTGACCCAGAATACTTCACCAAGTATCCCACTCCTGAAAGCTTGGTAGTTCAGGCAGCTCATCAACCAGACAATTGGCTTATTCTTCCATCCCCCCTGACAGGGATGACAAGAGGGTAGATGCCTGGGCACGTAAAGTTTTTGCAGACAGTATGGCCTCAAAATCTTCTAATGTGACTTGCGCTCTATCTAGATTCCAGTTTACCCTGTAGCACTGTGTTGCCATAGCGAGTGATCACATCACGGAAGGCGAAGAAAGAGACGGCTTCCTAGCGATCATTAGAGATGGTAAGGAGGCAATGGGGGAATGTCTCCAGTCAGGTTTAGATACTGCTGACAGCATCAGCAGATCCATTGCAGCGAGCATGATATTACGCAGATTTGTGTGGTTGAGGAAGTCCAGGTTTGCACAAGACGTGCAGGCTAGACTGCTCAACATGCCCTTTGACAGCTCGAGGTTGTTTGGCAGCAAGGTGGATGAGAGCTTGAAGAAGCTGCAGACCTCGAAGGCGGCGGCTAAATCGCTTAGCGCCACCATTAGACAACCTCAGCAATCCTATTCAGGCTCATCTTCCTGGAGGGGTAAGTCCTTTTGTTTCTATTCCAAAATTGGAAGAGGAAGAGGACAAGCTGTGCAAGGGGGCCAAAGAAGATTCCCTTGTGGTGGACAGGGAAGGGATGCTAAATCATCCCTAGCAGCCGCAACCTTACCTTCTTGACCCACAAGACCCCAGTGGGAGGCAGAATTTCTCAGTACTCAGTATCTGAACGAATGGCGGGGCATTACTTCAGATGCGTGGGCACTGGAAGGTTACTTCCTTCCTTTTAAAAAGAAGACCTCAGGATCATCCACCGGGATACAACTCTGTCAAAACTCTGGATATGCTCCTTGTGCAGGAAATTCTAACCCTGCTAGAGAAAGGTGCAATAGAACATGTACCTGGAGCAGAAAGGAACAGGGGTTGGTATTCCCCTTATTTTCTGATTCCCAAGAAGGACAGAGGATTGAGACCCACCTTGGACTTGAGAAACTTGAACAAGTTCCTCAGGAAGGACACGTTCAAGATGGTTACCCTTTCTCAGATCCTTCAGGCTCTCCAACTCCACAACTGGTTGTATCATTGGACCTTCAGGATGGTTACTTTCATGTTCCAATCCATCTCAAGCACAGAAAGTACCTGGTTTCGTGATTGGCGGTTCTCATTATCAGTTTTGAGTTCTGCCATTCGGGCTGACATCCGACCGAGGGTTTTCACCAAGTTGATGGAGGTGGTGCCAGCGAGTCTCGGGAGAGGAGGGATTCACGTCTACCCCTACCTTGACTATTGGCTGATCAGGGCTCGTTCACCCGAGCAAGCCCGGGAACATCTCAGTATCATCTGCCACTCACTCCACAGACTGGGCTTCTCCCTCAGTTACAAGAAGTACCATATGATACCATCCCAAACTCTCCAATTTATTGGAGCAGTCCTGGATACTTCCTCGGGGAAAGCCTCTGCACCGAGGTGACAACACAGAGGTGTGAGCTCAACACATTCTGCAGATGCTAACAAATTTCCAGAATGCTGAGCATCACCCGATCTTTGATTTTCTGAGTTTGCTCGGTCTAATGGCATCCTGCATTTTCCAGCTGCCAGCGGCCCGCTTGAGAACGAGATCCCTTCAATGGGCTTTCAGGACACAGTGGTCCCAATTCTCAGGAAAGTTGCTCAGGACCTTCTGTGGTGAGCTGCAGAGACCGCATTCTCAAGGGAGAGTCTTTTTGGCAACCATGGCCGGAGATAACAGTAGTGATGGACGCCTCACTCACGAGGTGGGGAGCCCACACCAATGATCTGAAAATTAGCAGTCATTGGTCTCCATCGGAGTCCAAGCTACATATCAACCTTTTGGAGCCGAGGGCGATCAGGCTAGCGCTGAAAGTCTTCCTGCCTTCTGTACGGGGAAAGAATGTCCTGATAATGACGGAAAACACAGTGTCCATGTACTACCTAAACAAGAGATGAGGTGTAGGGTCACCACCACTGTGTAGAGAGGCAATGCAGCTCTGGTTCTGAGCAATACAAGAAGGAATCTCTGTCAGAACTTCACCTAGCAGGAGAGCAGAACACGGCGGTGGACGCTCTGAGCAGACCGAGCAGAGTCTCCCATGAGTGGTTATCAGCTTACGAAGTCCTTCAAGAGATCTTCACCCTTTGGTGAACCCTCAAGTGGATCTGTTTGCAACCAGTGTCAACTGGAAGTCAGAACAGTATTGCTCCAGGGAATTTCCCCGAGAGGAGCTCTAGGAGATGGGTTTGTGGTGGACTGGGAGTTTCCACTCCCGTATGCGTTTCCTCAAGTCCTGTCATTCCTCACGCGATCAGGAGGTTGAGAAAGTTCAGGAAACACATGATCCTAATTGCCCCGCTGGACCAGGAGACCTTCTGGACATGTCCATCTGCCCCCCAATACTTCTTCCACAAAGAGAGGATCTTCTCTCGCAAGAGGAGAGTCAAGTTCTCTATCCAGAGGTCAAGACACTCAGCCTTCAGGCATGGTTTCTGACAGGCTAAAATACAAAGATTGGAACCTCCCGGATGACGTCATGGAGATTTAGCTTTCGGCCAGAAGGACAGCAACAGAATCTTTGTACCGTTTCCGATGGAATAAGTTCAGCAACTGGTGGAAGGATAGGAATGCAGATACATTTCAATGCGACACATCCATGGTGCTCTCTTTTCTATTGCACTTAGCCAATTTTGGGCTCCAGATTGGAACCATTAAGGGATACCTATGTAGCGCTTTCCATTTTCAAACGAGCCTCAGAAGAAGATTTCTATTTTAAAATGTCTTTGATTTTACAATTTTTGAATTTTTGTATACTAATGTATACCCTCCAGTTCCTTTCATTGTACCCGTGTGGGACCTTAAATTCTTGACATGTATCCTGTTTGAGCCTTTACATTCATGTCCTTAAAGGCTCCTGACATTAAAGACTGTTTTGCTTATCTCAATAACACCAGCCCACCGGGTAAGCAAGTTGCAAGCTCTTTCTTGCAAACCTCCTCATACCACTTTCTATAAAGATTAGGTCATTCTCAGGGTAAAACCTTCTTTTTTGCCGAAGGTAATCTCTGACTTCCATTTGTCACAAAAAATTACTTTGCCAACATTCTATCTGCCTCCTCATTCAGGTAAAGAAGAGGAGAGATTACATAGACTAGAACCAAAAAGGGCTCTATGTTTTTATATTTCAAAAATGGCAAAAATTTCGCCAGGTTGATCAACTTTTTATTGGATATACTAGTCCCATATTTGGCCTTGCTGTCACCAAACAAACAATATCCAGATGGATTATCCTGGCTAATGATGAATGCTATAAACTAGTGGGTAAGGACCCCCGAAGGGCCTAAGGGCTCATTCTACTAGGGGCCTAGCAACCTCTGTGACTCTTCAGAGGGGGGTCTCCCAATGAATGATATTTGTTCAGCGGCCACTTGGTTGTCTATCTATACGTTTGTTAAATATTACTGCCTGGATTCTTCCTCCAGTCAGGGAGGATTTTTTGTTAAAAAAGCCGTCCTCCATTCGGTCCCTGATTAGATCCAAATTAATTGAAACTCCCACCTCCAAATTGTCACTGCTTTGGGAGTCCGTTATAAGATGAGGAATACGTGGGAGGACACAATCCATTCGAAGAACAAGTTACTTACCCCTGGTAACGTTCTTTCAATTGGATGGTGCTCCCATGTATTCCTCATCGCCCCTCCCAGCCTACCCCGCTGTACAATTTTACGTTGTATGCTTTCTGAGAGCCTACGGTCTTGGGTACTCTTGGTAATTCCTCTGCAAAGGGAAAAAGAAAAACAGAACTGAAGCCAACGGACGCTGCATGCGCTATTCATATTGATGATGAAGTTGGTGGTCGACGGAGTCCCTCGAGGGACATCGACGCGGCAACACTGCATACAGTGCCCTCTGTCTAAAAACAAATTCCTAAGCAGCAACATTGGTGAGATATATTATCACAAGATGAGGAATACGTGGGAGGAACATCCAATCGAAAGAACGTTACATGGGTAAGTAACTTGTTCTTCTACCATAGGCCTACAAAAAGATGACTTCCCTATTGCTCACATGTTGCTCATAAAAAGGCCTACACCTCTACCTAACAAAGCCCGTCTATTTAATGACAATAACCCATCTCTCTGCCCTCCTACCTACTGCTACATGGGTGCTACAACACTTGTCTTGTGACAATTCTCTTGTGCATGTGTGTCTGTGCAGCGCCAACTCCCTGATGTGTGACACACTGTGTGTACCCTAAATGCACCGTGGCATCACCGCTCCCAATGTCACCGACCACATAATCCTTACATCATCACGTCCCTCTCATAGTTTGTATGTATGCCCCCCCCCCTTGTGTACGTTGGATCTGCATGTTTACAACAGAACCATCCAAAATGAGAATTGGCTGAGCTTTTTTGGCTTTTGTGTAGGCATTTGATCGGCATTCAGATATACCAGTTATTGCCATATTTTGTTCTATTATTCACAATACATCAAAGTTATTACTTTAACATGCCAACTAGTGCTATAATCAGACCAATTATTTCATACCTTTTCTAGTTTTGACACCAAATATTCAGGTATTCTCACCATTGCACAGAATTGCCTTCAAATGTACAGGTACTTCTATAGATTATTGTAAACACCTCTATTTGGTCACCTTGAGACCACACACTAGAGGTAATTCTGTGTTTTTGTACCTTATTCCTTGGAGCACTACAGAGAGGTAGTGGTGCATGGTTTATGTCTCGTTACCATCTTGTCCCAACTCCTCATGCACCCTGCTGTACACTTGAATTTTCTCTTCTCCGCCTGCGACTACTCTTACAGCAAAGCGGCACATTCATACCAGAACTACTTCAATGTGCCCCCTTTTGCAGTGTGACATTGGATTTGCCAATGGTTTCCAATAAGCTTGTTAAGGGACATTTGACAGCTGTTCTCAGCTAAGTACAATAGCATCTGTAGTCTTGGATGTCCAAGACTACAGCTTTAAATATTGATTAAAGTATTTACTACAAGACAGCATTTGTCTATTGGGCGGTGGTACTTTATATCTATGTACATAAAATACAATATTAAAGTTGGTAGCAGCAAGCAAGATAATCTTGATTCCTCCCACTGAGAGATTTATCAGCACTGCATGGTGGAATATGCTGCTACTCGGTGTTTATAAGCAGGTAACCTTTACTGATAATAGAGGAACACCATTGGCAACTGACTGCATACACCTTTAAATGAATAGACCAGCCTTACCTGGTAGGGACCGTCTTTTGAATTGCATTATTTTGTTAAATAGATAGGAAAAAGAGAAGACATTTATAATATTCAAAACATGCACGCAGGTTGGTGAGTTCCAGAATGTAGGTGTGCTGGTACTGTATCGGTTTGGATTTGTGACCCTTTTTAAGTGATCCATTATGCCAAAACATAAGAGGTCATTTTATAATGGTTGGTTATTACATGGGGGGTGCCAAGGTTAGGAATTTGCTTTTGGATCCCAATGTATGCAATTTTCAACTTTTACAAGAAAGAGTACTGAAGGAAAGAGTTAAAGCAGATACAATTGCCTTTACTCTTTACATTTATTCTCTGTCCTGTAAAAAATGACAATGCCTCCTGCAAACTATGCTTTCCAGGCAGCGTTTACAATGGCTTTCAAAGGAATCTGTATGCTTTTAGCATTTTCTAAATGGATGCAGATTTCATTGGAATCCCATTTCTTTTGCATCTTCATGAAAATCTCATGCAGGCGTAAATCAAATTCTGTCATGAGTGAGAAGTAAGCGCATGACATAGACGCTACCTCTGACTCATGTCCCTTCTTCACCTTAAAAGTAATCAAAAATGGTCTGGAGCTGTAAATGAAGGCCTAAAAGCATTATAGCTTGTAAAATAAGCCCGGGTACACTCTGGGAACTGAAACCTTGGCACTGCATATGCCAGCTGGCATTGTCCATTGCGAGGAATCATGGGAGTTGTAGAGCAAAACATCAGTATAGTTGCCGACAGTAGACCCCAGACAAAAGCCAAGAATTAGATCTGCTGGTTGCTTTTGAACAGTGTAAAGGGATGAGCAGAGCCACTCAGAGTATCAATGTGCCTTGTATGTTGTGGTACAGTGTTATAAGATTCTTACTTTGTGGTACATTATCATGTCTATGGTTGGCTCGATGTACTTCTCAAGGCTTCATCTTCAAAACATTTATGGTGAAACGGTGAGAGCATTTGTCTGTGGTGGCTGGATGCCAGCAAGGCGATGTTTGACTCTGACAGTGCCAAAGTATTTTTTAGATGTATTTTGATGCTTTTATTTAATGTCTTCAATAACATACAAAAACAATTTAAAAATACAAGCTATTAATACTAATTACAGCTTAAAGTACTGAATATAATTTACGTACGGTTGGAGCAGCATTTACCATTGTGTCTTGGTTGGTCAAGGGTTTCTATGTACTGACTTTCTAACTGGAGATGGTTATTACGTATTGAACCAGAAAAAGGACTCGGACAATTAGAGATAATTCTTTTATTAAAAATAAAAGAATCAAAATGCCTAACTAGCCCTATTGCTGTGTGGGAACTCCCCTACCTAACAAAGGGAAAGCTAAAGGTGGCCTTTAAAGTCCTAAATAAAGTTCTTTGGTCTAAATCCTATCCAACTAACTGGCCCTAGCTCTTTAGGAATAACAATCTAAAGTGGAAATGGGAGGCTTTTTAAAATAGCCTCAGCTTGGCGTCTGCCTGGCCCAATTTATATTTGGTATGTTCTTGGGTTTTAAAGTTCCTTTTTCACATTAGGATATTCTTCCAAGTCTTTATATCAAGTTAAGGGTTTCACTTTCTCCTTTTATCAAAGAAAACGGTCTCTTGTTCTGAACATTTCCATTTCTACAGGATTTCTAATATAAAAAAAAAAGAACTCTTCCTCCTTCGAGGTGTTGGGGTTCTCCCCAAAGTCTTGTGATCGTCATACAGATTATCTTCTTTTAACCCAACTTGTTTCAGAAAGGGCAACGGTCCACCCTCTCCTGTCAGAGGTCTTTACCTTCTTGAGCGTTTTCATCCTTAATTCCTAGTGTTTATATCTTTCTCAATCCCCCTTTTTATTGGGTGGTTGCACACTCTGGTTTCTCAGGCTCCTGTATCCTTGGTAATTTTCCCAGCCGTGATTCACAATATTAGTTCTATAGGACATATGCACACTCTGGTTTCTCAGACTCTCGTAACCTTGATAGCTTTCCCAGTCATTATTCACAATATTTGTGTTTTTCTCAGTACCCTTTTCTTAGGATATTTTCACACTCAGTTTTCTCAGGCTCCCCCAACCTTGATAGCTTTTACATCCGTTAATCACAATGTTTGTAACTTGTAATGCTAGGCTGTCTGGTTTTTCAGGCTCCCGTAACCTCGTCAGCTTTCCCCGCAGCCACTGGTCTCCATAGCTATGGTCCAACGTCTGCGGAGCCTGGGGACTGTGGCTCCCTCAAACATTCTGGTCTCAGTGTCCATTATCAGCCTACCGGCCCACCGCTGCTTGTTTGTGGTTGCGCCACCATGTGAGATGCAGGTATTCCCTTTCTGCTTCCTCTACGGCCTCGGTTCCTTGGTTGGGTAGAACACCAACTCTCAGGTGTATGGCTCTCCGCTTGCATGCCTTCTTCGCTGCCAATGGCTGCGCGGCCCAGTGCGGTTCCGCCCCTACAGGACGTCAACGATGCAGAGGCTTCTCTTCTCTTCTCTTCTCTCTGTAGAAGTCTCCCCTCTTATACATGTCAAAGGAATAAACAGAACAGTGTCCTTCCTGTAGCCAATACATGAAAAGAAGGATCTTTGTGAAATAAAGTTGTTGCAGGAGATAGTAGTCTTTTTTTAAATTTTATTTGTTTATAGTTCAAATACAAAAATGTAGAACCTTTACAAAACAAAATTTAAAAGAACAATAAAATATTTACATTTACATTTAGAGACAAAATATACATCTTCTTATAACACAGTTTAAGATGGAGGATATCATATCTAACAATTTGTATCCTCTAGTTCTTAAAACTTAGCAGCTCTTTTTCAATGTACTTGCACAGGCTAACCAATTCAAATACCAGGGGTTTATGCGTACCTTGCATCATTCGTGCCCAAAGGAATTGCAGACAGTCTTCAAAATCAATGTTTAAAAATTTCGCGAGTCGATTAGTCCTCATTGATTTGAAGTGTGGGCATTCAAGAATAAGATGTTTCATGGACTCAATCGGTTCTTTACAGAAGGGGAAACGGCATTTAGTTACTTTAGGTTCCCCTTTGTTGAACCAAAGAGCAGTTCTTTCTCTAGTATGATATAAGTTCAGTCTGTACCATATATATGCTTGTCTGGTGTGGTTGCATGGGAATAAAATAACATGATCGAATCTAGGGATACGTTGTTTAAGAAAAGTAGTAAAGTCTTTTCCACGTCCATATATGCCGACAATGTGGTTTGGACTGGAGTTTGTTCTTCTCTGGAATAGAGTCCTTGTCCCCAGGAGGGGAATCTCCCCCAGTGAGCTCCCATTTTCCCAGACCCCTAGGGAGGGTCTGCATAGCAGGCTCACCTCCCTAGCCTCAAAGGGGGTGGCTACCATCTGGGGAGAAGGGGCGAATTGCCCAGATTCTTCACAATATCTCTCTTGCGGAGAATTACAGGATTAGTTTTTCCGAAAACTCAGGGACGTTGACTGGCCGTTTCAGCGTCCATTGTACCCATGGTCCTTCACATGTCGAGGTCCTTCTGATTGTTTTTTTCCGCCATCGTAGTCGGACGCTAGTTTGCAGAGTTCTTCAGGCTAATGCCTTTGATTAGAAAAAGTTTATTATAGACTTTCTTACTATTCTTTCGCTAGCCGCTGTCCGCAAGATCATCTGCAGCGGATTTCGACGTACGGAGCCATCGTCGACGACAACTGAACAATCGTCTCGACGGCCTCACCAGGCCTCAGCCCATCACAATAGAGAGAGTGGGGGGAGGCCATACTTTCTTCTCCTTTTAGGGAATGCCTAATCTCCTCCCCTCATTTCCTTCTCTTCGTGGTGCTGCCTTTTCCACCAATCATAGAAAATACACCTTTTAAGTTTTGTCCGTCCTGCAATAGGAAGTAGCCCTGGGTAGACACACACATGGTGTGTAAACATGGTCTTCCACGGGATCACCCCGAACTCCAAATCCTGCAAGCTCTTTCGACCAAAGACATTAAAGGACCGTAGAACAAAACGCTTGGCAGCCTACGCCATGCAGGGCGAGGTCTCCATTGATGTGGAGGAAGCTTCCAGTGATGGCAGTGTCAGTGTCCTAAGTGACGCTGAGGGAGAATGGGATTCAACAGGCTCTCACGTGCGTGCGCCCGACTCCATTAAGCAGGCCGGCGGTCCTGTTACAGAGACTACACCCGGCGACTCAAGCATGCACACTTCACACCACACCAAGGACACATCCCACGGCCGACCGTCGACCACGCTGTCGACCGCTGAAAGCCACGCAGTGTCAAAGGAAAGGTCCTTGAAAACATACCTGTCCTCTGGCCAGTCGTGCTCGCTGCATGACAGGCTTCCGAAACAGACATACAAATCAGTTTCTGACACAGCACATAAAACAGATGCCATTTCACGCGCCGAAAGGCATGCGCCGAAAGACGCTTCAACGGCTCCTTCCACCAAGTCAAAAATTAGAGAACTTATTAAAAAACACATCCCGGCCCTCTTTTAAAATCCAAGTGTCGAAGTCCACTACCGTCTAATCCCTCTACTTCCCAAGATAGTGGCCCCTCTAAATCTAAGGACACCCCTACATCTTTAGACACCCTTTCAGGGACCATGCCCCACAAGAAGGAGCCTACACCCTTCCAGGACACGCATACACCATCAGTATTTCCAAGGTCATCTGAGTGGACCCCAGAGAGCTTTGATAGGGTCATGAGGAAGATGTCCTCTTTTGTAGACTTCATGGACTGCCACCCTGCAGAACTATTTAACATTCAGGGCACATCACACACAGGAATAGCTAGGGATTAACTATCAGCCAAGAAGGCACGCCTGGACACTTTTCAGCCCAGCACCTCCACCTAGGCCTAGGCAACCCCCGCCTCGCCCTCCCCTCTCAGGACTTATATTTTGTAGACACCTCAGGGTCACTTGATCCCAGTTCTCAAGGCGATCAAGGGGACCAGGATGACGAAGACCAATATTATGACGATGACGTCGTAAGAAAGGCAGATTCCCCTGCCTTAATTGTTGCCATTGCAACAATGTGCAAAAAGGGAAGAGCATTAGGCATCCATACACGGGCCAAAGAATATAACTGCAGGATTACGCCACCTGTGATAACAGATATGTAGTCTATGCACTCATCTGCCCATGCGGGAAATACTATGTTGGAAAAACCACAAGGAAGCTTAAAGAAAGAATCTCTGAACATAAATCCAACATACGGACAAAGAATGAGAAGTCACCGGTGGCAAGGCATTTTGGTAACAAACACCACTCTATCTCACAGCTTAGATTTGTAGTTTTGGAAACAATCACAAGACCACCAAGAGGAGGAAATCTACAGAATATCCTGTCGTGTAGAGAGATGTTTTGTATCCACAGGTTGGATTTGTTAGAGCCGCATGGAATGAATCAAGAATTCTCTCTAACCACTTTTCTATGAAGAAGCAAATGACCCTTTTGAGACGGGTATCTAGATAGATATCAGTTCACTAAGGAACAGAGCAACACCCAGTACCCATTAGGAACATGTAAAGGCATACATCAATAATATTAATTGGTCACTATAAGTGGACCTAGTCATATGTACCTTAACAGTTCCCACAACAAAATAATATACTAACATTCCACTGACGAGGTTCAAAATGACTATGTTGGATTACATAGGGATTCATGTGTGAATCTGAATGATTATATTCTAAAAAAATTAATGGTAAATGTATGCACTAATGATGTATTATGTTGGATATATTGGAACCAATTATGTGTTATCAACAGTTTATAATAATGGAAACTATGTAATATCTGATACTGCTCTAACAATTTCGAAACTGATCATGTTCCATAATCAGTTGATTACAATGTAAATTATGGAATACCTTTGTGACATAATGGATTTACCTCTTTGCTGCACGTAACTTTCGTGATTTGCAGCTACTTTAGCAAATATATAATTACCCCCAAATGTATAGCCAAGATGGCATTGGAAGTGAGTACAAGAGTTTAGCACATCCCATAATGATCCGTATGCAACTATGGAACGAACTTGAAACTCTAGTAATCACTTTGTACTTCATTTCCCATCAATCCCAGCTTTTTGCAGCGTGGTCACGTTAGACGTGCAGCAAGCCTACTCTAAAAGACCTGGTTGCTTAGCAACACACTTAAACAGCACACGACTGCAGAGGCTCCGCCGGCCCTGAAACGTTACTTCGATCATGAACAAACAGATGGTAAGCGCATATGAACACATTTTTGGCTCAACATATATGATAGCGCTGCACATATACTAATACGTACACTTGCCTTCAGATACCGACACAGCTCTGACAGATGGTAAACCCTAGGAGTACGGCATTACAATCTTTGCTAGAGCACGCAGGGCGAGTACACTCGCCGCGTAAAACAGAAGACTTTACTATGTTATGCAAAACTATGTCTTATAGTGACCATCAGAAAAATAAGCATATATAAACTTGCATTATTTTTTACAATATGTGCACTTCCCCAACATGGCTGGTGCGTATTGATACTGGTGAACATCGCTAGCTGATGTGTATATACACACAACTCACCACTATCAGTTATCTCACAAATTATTACTACTTGACAACAAATTCAAACTAGAACATTTTTATTCCAGGACACTCCATATCCTTTTCATGAAAATAAGAAGTATTACCATCACTTAGAGTACTCATAGGCCGACTCAAGAAACAAGATATCTTCAAACCATTACGAGGTAATTGGGTTATTAGCACTGACCATTACTGCTTAATCAAACGCCATAGTACATCCTAGATAATCAATATACAATAATTGTATATCCCACAGGTCTTCCTCAGATTGGGACAATTTACCAGCGATGAATTTAATTTAAGACATGCACCCATTAAGTCACATCAGTATCAATAGCCGAAATACCAGACACAGCGAATTCTAAACAATTAATGAACCATTGTGATGAACGAATTAGAATTGTGCACCTTATTTGATAACTAAAGATTGAGAACTATAAAAAAATGTTTTGCTCCTGAAGAAGTGCGTATTCCCTCGAAATGCGCAAAGCTTCACTCTTTAATACATTTTTTTGTTGAAATTAATCTATTTTGAGCTATGTTTTTTTTATGTGAACGAACATGAAACGAAACTCAGAAAACCATGTTGTACAAATTAAGTAAATGTTATATTTGAATTTTTAAATTTGATTTGCACTTGATTAATTGATATCACATATATGACTGTAATATGCAGCAATCTCTCATATTTTTTTTTATAAATTACCAAACATGGTAATGGAAGATTCATGAAATCAGTTTATTATCTAAACGTATATAAAATATTGGACTAATAGATTGAAAGTACCTATGAAATTCTGACTGAAAGATCCCTTTCAGTAATATTAGGTGTGCAGGGCACGGGAGTGTCCATCAAATATGGACACTCTCTTTGTTCTACATAGATGACGTTGTCTACGTCATCCAGTCAGCAGACCATCAAGATCAACCAGTGGCTGACTCTCAGTTGACAACCAGCTCCAGTACAATGAGCTGCTTCTCAAGGCCGCAGAACATTTCAACATAGACACCCAGGAGGCCCAAGTTGATAAAGACTTTGTGGAGGACAGCCTTAGAGGCAAGAAGTCTGCAACCCAATTCATTCCCCTCCTGCAATCTATTCATAAATGCATTCAACCCTCTCTCCTAACACAAAACCCTACTCGAGCAGTCAATCCCTGCATCGAAAAGGTTTTCCGACCGGCTGCTGCTGACCCTCTATACATCAGGGGTCAGCTAAAACCTAACTCCCTAGTGGTTACCACAACAAGGAAAAGGGCAAGCGCGCCTCTAGCCTCTGCAGAGGCTCTGCCAGATAAAGAGAGTAAAAAGATTTACACTTTTGGCAGAAAGGTGGCTTCCCCGGCTGCCTATCAGACTAGTATAGTCAACAATACTTCCCTCTTGGCTAGCTACAGTTGCCATAAGTGGTACGAACAGCAACTACAAATTGAGACAGTCCCAGAGCCCCTAAAATCTCAGTTCCTAAAGACTATAACCGAAGGCAAGCAAGCGGCCAACTGCATCCTAAAAAACAACCTGGAAGACGAGTACAGCGCAGGCCGTATCATAGCTGAATACATAACACACAAAACGTGATCGAGCCTAACTAAATTTCAACAAACTAGGGACAAGGCTTAGTATGACAAACGTGCAAAAAAAGGATCCCCCAGAGATGAATAACAATCACTTCACAGATGCCGAGTGGAGGAAATGAAACATAAATAGTTATAATATTGATAATATTATATTAACGGCAATTGAAAAACATACATTATCAAAAGTAAACAGAATGTATGCTGGCAGTAAGTTCAGCCTACAAAACATATTGCAATGAAACTAGCAAAACCTATTGACGCAAGGACATCTGTCTCTTGCCAAGCACTACCCTATGAACCTCACCTGCAATCATCACACAGACTACTTTCATACACACGCATACCAGATTTACTACACACAAGAAAAAGTATGAAAAGTTATGGGTTCATAGAATCACCATATGTGCAATTGATATTCAAAGAACCATGCACAATTGTTTTAATCCAGTGGCTTGTGCCAATTAACAATTTTGGGATAGTATACAGGTCCTACTGGTTAAATAAACAAATCTCAATCAATTATGAGTCAGAAATATGCAAATGTTGTCTGTCGACTCGAGTTTCGGCTGTAATCGGTCTCGAGCTAAACCGGGACTAGCCATCTTCATGACATTACAGTTTGAGTGGATAGGGTGCATGTCACAGATCATTTTCATGGCAGAGAACAACCACATGAGTCTTGTGTTAATGACCTTGTGGTGTCCTCATTGCAACATTTATTCATCAGGCACAGTCAGAAAAGCACCTCAATACAGGTGAACGTGATTATTCAGTGATGATGCATAGAGCTCCCCTGGCATCCCACGCCCAGCATGTCAAGGCTGCAAACCCAGCCTACACCACGTGTGCACCAGGTAATCAAATAGAATAACTCACTTAGTTATCTGTGCAGCCTTGTATTACTGACACGCCCAGTCGACGTCCCTTTTCGAGTTTGAAAAAACAAATCATGTAATATCTGCCACTACGAGTAGATGTCGACCTATGCATAGCATGTGAATCTAAGCAGATACAAGCATCAGTTTTTGAAATTCGAAAAGGGACGTTGACTGGTCGTGTTTGTAATATTATCCCTTGTGTGACGTCTACTGTACCCATTTCACCCGTCGAGGTCCCTCAGATTGTTTTTCCGTCTACATAGTCAGCTGTGTGTTGTAGAGATTCCTGGCTATATTACAAAGTTTAAGCTATAATTGGAGTTCCATTATTTGATCGCCCATCGCTATTTAAGCAACCTTCTGCGATGTTCGATGGACGGCACCAGTTACCATCATCGCAGATCCTCCATTTTCAAAGAATGCTGACTTTGGCCTACACAGGCCTTCAGCGGGCTCCGGCCCATCACAGTAGGGAGAGTGGGGGGAGGACATTTACTCGTATTCTCAGAGAGTGCCTATTACTTTTACACCACTTTCCATTATTCCTTGGGCTGCCTTTCAATTTAAAAATGGAAAATACTCCATTAAAATGTTGCCATCCTGCAGTCGCAAATACCCCTGGAAAGACGGGTGTGCAATCACTGTCTTCCACGAGACCACGCAGAAAAGCATTGCAAGTCTTGCAAACTCTTCAAACCTAAAACATTAAAAGATCGCCTCACGAAGCATTGGGCCACCCACGCCATGCAGGCCGAGGCATCGACGTAGCAGACACCAAAGAGTCTGATGAAGGCAGCTACGGCACACACAGTGATGCTGAAAACAATTGGGATTCCACGGATCACCATGTGCTAGCCCCTGGCTCTGGTGAGCAGGCCTGTGGCCCTGTGATGGAGACTACTCCTAGTGGCAAAAGCACACAAAGCCATCGTCACACTAAGCACACAAACCCGAGCCATACGCCGACCATGTCGTCGGGAAAACCATGGCCATGCGATGTCGAAGGAGAAAGAAAGGTCCGAACGCCCATTGTACTCTAGGTCCTCGCACTCACTGTCACCACAAGACAGAACTCCCAAACAGGCCCCAAGTAGGCTGTTAGTGACACCGCTCCTAAAAAGGACATTCTTTCGCATGTCGAAACAAACCTTTGACGTACAGTTCAGGCCTGTCGCAAATGCAACAATTAAGGCTAAAATGCATCCCAAAGGTGCTTCTTAAAGGTAATATATCAAAATCCTTTTGTATTTCTAGACCCGAAGAGGATACGTCTCAAGAGAAACATTATACACCCTCTAAAGACACATTAACAGAAGCATTACACCATGGTAAACTGGCCTCTCACCCAGAGCCCTCACACTCTGGGTCACACCTATTTCCAATTACGTTGTGCTTTGTAGATTTTATGGACAGGCATCAAGAGAAATTCCTTGACCCACAGCGTAGTGGAACACGACAGGGTAGTGGGGAAACTAGTGGGGAACCACCTTCTAAAGTACAGAGGCTAGACCGCTTTCAACCAGGCACTTCCACATGCCAACCTTTTGTTAGTCACATTTAGGACACTTCAGAAGAACTGTACATTAACGGCCTCACTCATCAGGGTGATCAGTTCTCTATACACCAAAGACCAGTTTTATGATGAGGATCCAGCTTATTTATACTACCATCCCCAGAAGACCAAGACCAGCCTTTTGCTGATTCTCAATTCATAATCAACTGCAGTGCAATGAACTGCTGATTAAAGCAGTCCAACACTTTAAGATTGATACACAAGAAGCACTTAAAGATACAGACTTTGTAGATGACATTTAGGGAGACCAAAAGTCAGTCACACCTTTTATTCCCTTACTGCATTCTGTGCAGAGACAAATCCAACTGTCTCTGGTTACTCCTACTTTAACTAGGGCAGTTAATTGTTGCATTGAAAACATTTTCAAACCTGCCCCAACTGATCTCCCTCCACGTTAGGGGACAGTTAAAACCAGAGTCCTTAGTGGTGACTACCACAAGAAAAGAGCAGGCACCCGGTTAGCTTCCGTGAAGGTGCCCCCGCACAAGGAGAGCAAAAAACGATATACCATGTGCAAGCTTCTGGGGCATACCAAACTCCTATTCAAAATAATACCACCCTACTAAGCAAATACAACGGTCATATCTGGGACATGGTACAGCAACATTCGGCAATGTTCCCGAACCCTTAAAGTCACAACTATTGAAGGGGGCGTGGCCTGAGCCCATGGAATAGAGAAGGATCTCCCGTCATGATCCTGATATAGATCCTACAAACTGCAGATATATGGTGATGCACTGTACACCAAGGACATTTATTGGTGCATGAAGTGATCCTCCAGTCCCGCTGAACAATAGCCGTCGAAATTGGAGCGGAATGACCGAATAAATTGCCCGGGAAATCTACGCCCCAGTGGGATCAAGATGGCGGCCCCTGCCGCGACTCAGTGGTGAATAGGGGGAACAGCTATGTCCACTGCGAAGCGCACTGTGCCTGGAGATGGCGGCGGGCATTTGGAATTGCCCCTCTCCGGAGTGAGCTGCTGGGGGCTGTGGAGGAGCAGCGGGCTGTGGCTAGAGCTGACCCGTAGGAATGACAGTTTGGGCTGGTGACGAGCGCCGGCTACACGTCCCCTCACCGTGTGAAGCGGAGAGCCTGATCCCTGTGGCGGATCGAGCAAAGTTGCCTTGACTCCTGGGGGTTCCTGACCGGCGCATGGCTGGCCCCGACAGCCACAGCACAACGGGTGCAGAAGGAAGTGCCTCTGAGCCAACCGAGAATACCATCTTGCTGCGACTCCAGCCGATGCGGGCTTCGGCACTGAGCCTGGGGCGGGTGAACCCAAGTCGAGCCACACCGCAACGAGAGTGCTGTCTCGGATCGCTGGGACAACCTTAAAACCGCCTGGATTACCCCCATTCTTAAAATGCCTGGACTTGCCCTTGATGATCCGCTTAATTATCGCCCAATCACCAACATGCAATTCCTCATGAAAACAATTGATCGAGTAGCCTATTCACAAATAGCCTCCCACCTGAACTAGCATCCCATCCTAAACACCTACCAGTCAGGCTTTAGGCAGGGATATCGTACTGAGACTTCTATTTTAGATCTTAAGTTACGTCTACTTGCTAATATGGAAAAAGGTCTAGCAACTCTCCTTTTGTCTCTGGATTTATCCGCGGCATTCGGTTTGGTTGATCACCCCACTTTGGTGGCCAGAATAACCGAGGTGGCTAATTTCTCCCCTTCTGCTGCATCATGGATTAATTCCCTTTTGTCCAATACACAAAGCAGAGTCTGTATTGGACAATTTGAAGCGGACCCAATCCTGGTCCTTTTTGGGGTTCCTCAGGGTGCTATTACCTCCACCTGCCTTTATTACATCTATACTGCTATCTTCTTTAAGATGCTAGAGGAAGAGGGTATCTCATTCTCTAACTACGCTGATGATAGCCAGGACCTAGTAAAACTTTCTGGTGTATATTCCCAGGATTAACATGAGCTAAACAGAATCTTCTTCCTTATAGAAAACTGGATGATGACCAACAACCTTGTGTTAAATAAAAGCAAAACCGAGCTCATGATCGTGGCCAACCTAAATTAAAAATACTAGGTGTCGTTTTGGATCAGTCCCTTAACATGAGAGCCCACGTTAGTAGTGTCATCTCTGCCTCCACTTATTATGTAAAACTCCGGACCCACCTAAGACCTTTTACTCACAAGCAAATGCCGAGATCATCGCAAGAGCCATAGTTGGGGCAAAGATTGATTATTGCGGCAGCCTTTTGGTCGGATTGGGAAAAATTGAGTCCAATAGACTTCAAGTAGTCCAGAATGGGGCTGTCCGGGTAGTTACGGTCCTGGCGCGGCGTGACCACGTTGCATCTGCCCGACGCTCCCTATACTGGCTGCCGATCGAAGCCAGTGTAAAATTCAGATTACGAACAATTTTCTTTTAATGCAGACTTGGCATAAAACCCAAATACCTGCTTGATCAAATCCAAGACAAAGCTAACCGTAGGGCTTTAAGGTCCAGTAACCAGAACTTGCTATCTCTGCCACGCTGCAAACTCAAGAAGGTTGAGAATGGGGCCTTTTATTCTGCAGCATCCAAACTCTGGAACCTGCTCCCTCTCTTGCTTCGTCAGCAAGCCTCGGTCACCTCCTTCAAAAAGATCCTCAAGACCCATCTCTTCTACTAATCATTTATTCTATCACTCATCTAGGCTGATCAGGTTCCATCACATCCTGATGTAGTGACCTTCTTCCTTATTTGTCTCATGCTCACACCCTCTCCCATATTAGTTGTTTTGTCTCGCGCCCTCATGCCCCAGGGTTCATGGCTGCGCGTTATAAATTGAATAAAGTAAAGTACTGCAACGCACTACACCGGAGGCAAAGCCCGCCAGGCCCAAACCAGCAACCTGCGATGAAGCATCGATCCGCAACGCCGTCCTAACTTGCCCTGATGGACAAGGGATACGGCGGTGAACAACAGCTCCAAGACGCTTCGCCCAGGCTGCACGGCAAACGGTGGGGAGCCCAGCACACTAGCGCGCACCTGGCGGCGTACTGAAGCTGGGAACATGTCGGTGCGCGGAGAGGAAGTTACTGCACATGTGCTGGTGGGGCACGTGAGGTGCAACGTGGGAAGCGACACGAGGTACGTGTGGATGTACGGGTGTAGCTACAAAGGAAAGTAGGTTCAAACGACAGGCGCCCCCCGCTGGGACCCAAGCTTGAATCAGGAAGCCACTGGGCTGTGCAGGAGATACAACAACATGGCCCCCTTTCCCTCCCCTCCCAGAAGAAATAAGCGACCCCTTGGACTGGGTCGTGGTAGAGTGACATGGGTGCTTCATTATAATAACAACCACAATAATGCTAGTAGGCTGGGGGTTATGTGGAGTGGCGCAGCTAGCAAGCGAGGCATGAGGGACTGGGGCTGGTGCACACCAGGCATGACCCACACCGAGTTGTGAAGCGGCATACCATTGCATCTGAAGGTGGAACTGGGCAGCCAAGATAAATCAACAGAAAGCACGGGTAGGCACGCGATACTATCTGCCCAGTCCAGCACAGTGCTCAAAGGATATCAGGAGGCAGACTGCCGAACTTGCACGCAGTATATGCCGAACACGCAACCTGCGACGCAACATGGCAACATATTAAATGATTCTAAGTGATCCGGCCGCGGCTGATTTTGCCGCGGCCGGAATGTTCACATGAGAAAGGTGCGAACTACCAAAAGTTTGCACCTTTCTCATGCGAACACACTTGCAGACTACGGGGCTGCAGGGGTTTCCCCTGCAACCCCCGCTCACTATGCCACACAGTATATATATATTTTTTTACTTACCTGCAATGCTACCACTTTTGGTGTTCAAACCTTTGGTGGTAGCATTTTTCGGTCGTTTTGTACGGTCAGACCTTTTTTTCAGTCCTATCGTACAAAACCTATTAAACAGTAAACTGTGCAGGGCTGCGCCAGTTACAGGTCGCTCCGGTTGCAGGACGACCTCGCGGCCTGAGGGTGTGCAGCGGGAGACCAGGTGTGCCCCTGTCTTGCCCTGAAAAGGCTTTTCCCACACAATTGACAACGAACGCGGCGAAAACGCCACGGATGTCCAACAAATCTGGGTCAGCAGACAGGCTTGAGCACTGGCACAACGAGTAATGCCCTCACTTAAAGAAAGAAAATAGCCACAATCAGGAAGGCAGGAGCAAGAGGCCTCGGCAACCACCATAGCACAGTGCACATGTGACATTGCCCTGAGTATACTGCCCGACTAAGCAATGTGCTAAACACGGCACGTACCAGTGGTAGGCTAGTCTAATCAGATCACGAGACACCACTGCATAGGCTTATGCCATAAATAGTCACTCTCCACTCATTGAGGCACCTACAGCGCAGCCCCGCTGCTACCATGATGGTCGAAACAGTCACAATACTTGCCCCACAATCAAGGCCCCCCCAGTTCCACGTTGAAAACGCGGCCCATCCACGGAACACCACTCGAAAGCGGGAACATGCCAGCAAGCTCACAGCCGAGAGCACTGCTAGCAAGCCGATGCCTCGCCCTGAGGGACTCTGCCCGTGCACAGATCAGCGACCATGAAGCTGCTGGATGGCCTAAAGCTGTTGGCAACCGCCGAGCTGCCCCAATGCCAATAACGCAACAATGCCCTCATCTAAAGACAAGAAGGACCCCACAATCACGGAATCCTTCAACGTGGCCAAACCTAAGGGGCAACCACAGAGGCACAAAAAGGTCAACCTACCCCAGAGACTGGAACCAATGAGAACCAGGTGATGGATTCAATAGCAGCTTTGAGATCATTTATAGACCCCAAAATTGAGGAGGTTAAAACTGGCATGCAATTGATGCGGCAAAATGTCTGCAACCTCACAGAAAGAGTCACGACTACGGAGCTAGGTCTGAAAGAAACGATGGAAACCACCAGGGACCTTGAGAAGATACTGTCTGAATTAGAGAGGAAGAATGCGACACTAGAAGACTGAGCAGAAGACGCTGATGGAGGCGCCTGGTGAAACAACATACGCCTGTTAGGAATTCCAGAGGGGATGGAAGGCTCGAACCCCACAAACTTCGCAGAAAACCTAATATTGCAGGCAGTAGGGGCAGCTAATCTTTCACAAGGCTTTGTGGTTGAGGGGGCTCACAGATCCTTACAAAAAAGACTGCCGTCGGGTTTGCATCCCCGCCCCATGATAGCGAAGATTCTGAACTTCCGAGACAGGGAGGTCATTCTGAAATATTCAAGAGAAGGCGGGAAAATGTGGCGTAATAACTCCAACATAGCCATATACCCAGACTATACGCCCACAGTTCAACGGTCAAGAAACTCCTTCGTACAAATCAAAGCAAGACTCAGGCAACTAAACCTCAAATATATGTTGATGTACCCGTCTAGGCTCAAAGTGATCCTAGGCTCAAAGTGATCTACAAGGGTCGACCCGTCTTTCTTGAAACACCAGATGCGGCCACAATGTGGATGGAACACAACAACTTAGACAGGGGTTAAGAGGCAGTCACCAGAGAAACACCCGGCCCAATGGGGCAAAAGGGAGGGGGGGTAAACATGGTGGTGGAAGGGCCTGCATCGGTTCTGTGACATATTATATAGTTACTACTACTGCAACCAAGGTTTTTCATGATCGACGGGGGTGTGACCAAGACCCTCGTCCCGGGACAAAGGACCTTCCCCACGAATCGCTGGGTGTCGGCCAGTTGCGGACATCACACAGCTCTCACACAACGGCCCGGATGGGTCAAGCAAATGCTGGGACGCTCGACGAGCGCTGCAGTTGGGACGTGGCTGCTGAGCGCAATTGTTTGGTTTTCGTTTGGTTTGTTGTTTATAATGTTTTGAATTCTTCACAGGAACAGGCATGGAACATGTGGTGTGCATGTGAGGTGCAATGGGGTCGAACGGGGGCGGTAGCAGCCCGAGTTGTGGAAAAGTTTGGAGTGAGTGTGACTGGGGACCGGGGTCCTGGAAGCGGGGAGACCACACGGGGGAATACAACATAGCCATGGCTGCTGAGATTAAAGTGCTGATGTGGAATGTCCGTGGCTTGGGCACGTGCCTGCTCAGCAACCGGGTGAAGTCTTTCCTCAGTAGAAAATAATAATAATACTATCTTTAATGTGATTTAGTTTAAATAATAAACTTTACACATATACATCTTATCAGTAAATCATATGACAGATAAAAGGAAAGTTACAATAAAATATATAGATCTTCATATAAAAACAATACAGTACATTATGCTTAGATTCAGAGGATATAATATAATTCATTCTCTTTGTACTATCCATATAACAAATTCAAATCGTCTTGACTCTTAGTTAAAATATGTTATGTTTCAAATTTCAATTTTTAAAACCTCCTTCCTCAAATCTCTTTTCCATATAGAAGGGCTGGTCCCAAGAAGATCTTGGAAAGGCTCATATAGATATACCCAATTTGGCTTCCACCTTCATCCAGATAGTATAAAGTGCTGTTAACCAACGCATACTTTTAGTGTTAACACAATAATTCCAGAACGGCATCTCCCCTATGGTCTCCCAATTGTATACATATTTTCCTAGATGTAGTCCTATATCATCCATCATTACCTGACATTCTGTGAGGACATGCTTAGCTGTCTCAAATAATTCCTGTTTTTTACATAGGCGACAATAGCGTTGTTCTTTAGGTATGTTTTCTGTCACCCCCGTCGTCATCCTAATGGGAAGATATTCTATTCTTAATAAAAGTATAAGTAGAAAACAAGTTTCTATTGCTTTACTGCAAGAGACCCATCTAACGCAAAACACGATGGCCACGGTTGAGGAACGTTGGGGAGGACAATGCTACGGAGCTGTTTACCCCAAATACGCCCACAGGGTTCTCACCTTGTTTAGTCCTATGGTTCCCTTTAAGTTGCTTGGGAGGGAAGCTGACCAAGAGGGGATATATCTGATATTGAGGGGCTGCATAGAGCCGGTTGAAATATGCATGGTTAACTCTTACTTACCCAGTCACAGGATCCCTGCGCACCTCAAACACTCTGCACTAAGATAGCCCCATACCAGGAATGTTTCTGTATCTGGGGTGGCAACTTCAATTGCGTGAGAGACTGGGAGCTGGATAGAGCTAGCACACCGGTGATCCGGAACGAGGCAGCCACATGGGCACTGAATATGCTACTTGGGGCCCTCGATCTGGCGGATGTGTGGAGGGAGCTGCACCTGACGGATAGGGGTTACTCCTACTTCTCCTCGCTGCACCACCTGCACACCAGAATTGATTACCTATTTATTGCCAGGGCTCACCTAGTGCAGTTGGAATTGGCACAATACCTGGGTAGGTCAATCTCGGACCACTCGCCACTGCTAATGTCCTGGAAGACCCGGGGCCTTATGCCCCCTATACCACTGTGGCGTATGCCCACCAACGCGTTAACAGATCTGGCCTTCAGGGAAGAATTACGGAGCAGGCTAAAGGAATATATTGAGAGGAATGAGGGTAGCCTTCAGCGGTGAGGCATGGTCTGGGAAGCAATTAAGGTGGTGGTGCGAGGGGAGGTTATTGCTAGTGTGGGAGGCATCAGGAAAACACTGAGGTTGGAGTTAGAGAGACGAGAAGAGGAAATAAAACAGACGGAGGCAGGCATGCAGGGATCTCGCGAAGAGGAACTAGAACTAGCAAAATTAAGAGGTAGCTGCAAGGAGTCTTGGAGGAGGCTGTCAAAATTCGACTACTCAGTTAAAACCACCAGAGCGCATGCAGAAGGTGATAGGCCAGGAAGGTTACTTGCGTGGCTGTGCAGGAGGGAACATCCAAAACACCTGACCACGGAACTCAAGGAAGAAACGGGGGCCGCACTTCAATCACAACAAGCGATTAACACCACCTTTGGGAAATTGTATTCCCATCTGTAACATCACGAACACCAGGTACCCTAAGAGGACATACTGGGCACGCTGGAAAAAATTGGTCTGCCTAAACTGGGCACAGCACAGCGAGACGCACTAGAGCAGGACATAACGGCAGAAGACATAACTGAAGTGATAAAATCGCTGGCCCAGAGTAAAACACCTGGGAGCGATGGACTCCCTCCGGAGTTCTACAAAACCTATGAGTCAGACCTGTCCCCAGTGCTGCTTGAGGTGTTCAGGGAGGCATACGAGAAAGGGGTGCTGCCGGCGACCATGAGGGAGACCCTAGTGATCCCGATACCCAAACCAGGGAAGCCAACTGACAAGTGCGACTCATACCGCCCATTGGCTATGTTAAATTATGATGTTAAGATTCGAACAACGATACAGGCCAAGCGACTGAACAAGGTCATAGGGGGACTGGTTCACAGCGACCAGAATGGTTTCATCCCCGGACGTAGCACTGCGTTAAATCTACACAGACTTCAACACGTCCTAGATCGGACAGGAGACTCCCAGGCACAATATGCCATACTCTCCCTAGACGCCATAAAAACGTTTGATTCTATATACTGGGAATGGTTAGTGGCAACACTGAGGGAATTGGGGCTTGGGGAACAATTCATCAAATGAGTGCATATACTATATACAGCCCCAGTTGCGAGGGTTAAAACTGGGAGAATGGTGTCACCGGCTTCGGACGTACAGAGGGGTACTAGACAAGGATGGCCACTGTCTCCAATGCTATATTTGCAGGGACTGGAACCAATAGCAATTTACCTCCGAAAACAGTACTTGGATGCGGGCATCTGGGTGGGGTGAGTGAGGTATTTGATCTCGCTCTATGCAGACGATGTGCTATTGTACCTAAGGGATCCACACCTAAATGTCCCGGTGGCCCTGGACATATTAGATATTTACGCAAGGGTGTCTGGGATTAGCTTTAGCAAGACAAAATCTTGCATATTCCCGATAGCAGGGTGGAGGGGTAAGGGCATAACGGAATTACAGGAAGTCGTTCTCCGTTGGGGGCCGGAGTCATTCAGGTACCGGGGGGTCAACATAAGGCACACACCGGAACAGATGCATGAAAATAATACATGAAGAACAGAATTTTCAAGTCACCTTCTAGCGCACCTGAAGTTAACACTAACTATAGGTTAAATGATGTTCCAAAAATCATGTTTGTTGTATCATGAGGCTTTTTTTATTCCAAAAATGATCCTCCAAAAATTATTCTTAAATAGTAGTGCCCTCTACACGGGTTTCACCAAATCTATTGGCTCATCAGGAGGGATTTATAACAGAAAATTCAATTCAAATTCATTGATTAGATATAAACATGCCTAATGGTTAAAAATTCACATTCATTTAGAAAGCTTGGCCCATGTTTAGATTCCAGTTTGAAATTGGAGTGGTCTTGGTAACCTGTGTGTTTGGGGTTTCCCCTGTGCTGTTTTACCCCAATAGGAGTTTCTTTTTTTTTATTTTATTTTTTTAGTTTTTTTATTGAAATATTGTATGGACATTAATTCCTCTGGCATCAAAACAGATGGTCACAGAATCATAGCAGTTCAAGACAAACTATTGCTTATTACAATTCCTCATTTGCTAGAGGATCAACTTCAAAATTCATCGCCGGTATAACAATTAAATTTCAATTCAACATCAACATTTAATTTTGATAACTTTATAATTCATCGCACATATGAGGATATCACTCGGGATCGGATAACTCGCTGTAACGTTCATAATTATCAATATTGATGAACATGGGGAAGAAAGAAGAAAAAAGAAAAACAAAAAAATTCTCACCAGGTTTCAATCATTTCTACACCACTTCTCACCGGGGGTCGGCTTTTCAACTACCCGATGTTCATTTAAAGGGACTTTCTTTGTTCTAAGAGCGAGTCAAGGCTGACAGAGATATTTGACCATTCTTGGCTGAAAGAACATATGCACTTTTTCTGCAACGTGATCTAGGAATGGGCCCCATACGTTTGTGAACTTAGAAGTCTGTCCCTCTATTGCAGCTGTTAGCTTGTCCATACTCAAGAGTTCCCATACTTTGACCCACCAGAGTGCTAAATGCGGGCCATCTGTTTCCTTCCAAGAGCGGGCCCAGGTAAGCCGGGCCGCCATGAGCAATTGGGGGATCAGGCAGGCAGTGGGACCAGAGCGGGGGTAGGATCCGTCCTCCGGGGAGTCCCCCAACAGCATCACCAATGGGTCCATCGGGAGAGAGATTCCACTTATGTCCTTAATTTTGGACCTAACCTCTAACCAATAAGTTTGAATGATTGGACAGTGCCACCATAAATGTCCCAGATCCCCTTTCGCGCCGCAGCCATGCCAGCATGTGTCTGGGTATTCCGGGTTTATCGCATGTAATCTCTGAGGTGAGAAATACCAGGATAACAGATTTTAAGTGCACATTCCATCACTGAAGTCCCTCTAGAGGACTTCTGCACCCTGTCCTAAATTCTCTGCCAAAATTCCGGGGATATTTCAGTTCCCAGTTCTCTCTCCCAGGCTGACATATATGGTAGTTTCTCTTCTTCCGGGACCCATTCTAGAAGGCGATAGTAGGTTGTGACTCTCCGTGAGCGTTGATCATCTGCCGCTGTCAGTTCCAAGCCTGACAGTGGTCTAGTGGCAGCTTTTTTTGATAGTCGGGTTGGTGACCCAGTGCCGCAGTTGGATGTATCGGAACCTCTCGGTCTCAGGAAGGTTAAACCTTTCTCTGCATTGGACTAATGTCAATGGGACTTGATCTTTATATAGTTCCTGCAGTCGCAAAGGCCCCTCACTCGACCAGTGCCGATAAGAGTTAGCCTGGAGCCCCGGTGTAAACGCCAGATTTTTTGTGATTGGGGAGAGGGGTTCTAGCCCTGGGGAGATTCCTCTTAATTTATAATGTCTATCCCAACATTGAAGCGTGGTTGGGAGAAGAGGTTTCCGGGAGGATCGCATTTCCCATGGAAGGAAGGGAAGATGGGTGAGAGGGGCTTCTGAATATAGTTGCTCAATATCCTGCCATTTAGGGGAACCAGGGAGATTGGTCCAGCTCAGAATAGGGGCAATTTGGGTTGCTCGATAGTATCTAAGTATGGAAGGGAGTCCAAGACCACCCATCTGTCTGCTTCGAGTGAGGATCTTGCGTTGGATCCTGGGCGTTTTCCGTTGCCAAATGAAATGGCCTAATTCGGTCTGCAGGTTTGTGAAGTCACGCTCTGGGATGAACAGTGGAAGTGCCTGTAGGGTATAAAGGAGTTCCGGGAGCAAAGTCATTTTGACTGCAGTCATGCGTCCCAGCCATGATATTTCCTGCAGGGCCCATTTCTGCAAGGAATCCTTAGCTTCTTTTAGCCAGGGGGGAATGTTGGCCTTGTATAGGCCTGCGTAAATTGGAGTCAAGTGCACTCCCAGATATGCAATTTTAGAGCTTTCCCACCTGAGGGAATAGGTGGTGTGGAGGGCATTTAACCCTTGTTGTGGTTCAGATAAGTTCAGGCCTATCGATTTAGCCATGTTTATCTTAAATCCCGATATTACTGCAAATTGACCAAAGAGCTCCATAAGTGGGGGGGACGGAGGTCTGGGCATCTCTCAGGAAACAAAGCACATCATCTGCATAGAGTGCAACTTTGTGGCATTGGTCTCCCACTTCGAATCCCTGAATGTCGGGACGGGAACGGGTGTGTTGTGCAAGTGGTTCTATAGCCAAAGCAAATATTAAAGGCGATAGGACACCCTTGACGGGTACCCGTATTGAGGAGTATCTGGGGTGTCCACCTGGAGTTGATTCGTACTCGAGTTGAGGGGATCCGGAAATTTGATAAAATCAATTTAATAAAATGAGGGCCAAACCCAAACTCCTCTAGGACCGACTGCAGGTATTCCCATGACATGCTATCAAATGCTCTATTGGCCTCTAGGCACAGCAGGGATAAGGGACTCGGGATTGATGGAGACAGAGCTATCAAATCAATCGCCCTACAAATGTTGTCATGAGCAGAATGACCTTGAATGAAACCGGTTTGATCCCTGTCAATTAGTGTGGGTAAGATCTCCCCCAGCCGCTATGCTACAATTTTGCTATATATCTTGGCATCTGTATTGAGCAAGGCTATGGGCCGATAGGATGAGCATTCTGCAGGGTCTTTCCCTGGTTTCAGGATTAGAGTTGTGCTAGACTCTGCCATAGATTGTATCACCGTTCCGGTTTCCCAACATTCATTAAAAAGCGTTGTGAGATGTGGCGTGAGTTCATTGCAGAAGGTTTTATAGAACTTGTTTGTGAAGCCATCTGGTCCCTGAGCCTTGCCAATAGGGAGCGATTTTATGGTTGATTCTACTTCTTCAGAAGATATTGGGTCTTCTAGGGATTCCTGAAAGGCGTGCAGGAGTTGTGGTAAGGCTGCTGTACTTAGGAATCTCTTGGTAGCTTGCGAATCCCCTCTATAAGGGGCTGCCTGTTCCCTGAAGAATTCCTCAACAATGAGGCATTTCCCCTCCTCAGATGTGGTGCTCTTACCCTGTTTATGCCTTAGGTGGTCAATCCTTTTCTGTCGTGTCAATTTCCCTAGTTTAGCCGCTAACAGTTTGTTGGCCTTGTTACCCCTGGTATAGAAGAATTGTTTGGTGTGCATCATGCAATATGCTGCCCTTCCCATGTGGTGAGCTTCAAGGGCTTTCCTTGCAATACGTAAGTCTCGTAGTGAGCGCCGTGAAGGTTTCCTCCTATGTATGTGCTCCAACCTATGTACTTCCCCTTCTAGCTGTTCTTGGAGCAAACTTCTAGCTTTCCTTCGTTGCGCTGCTTGATCAATAAACTGCCCCCTAATCACTGCCTTGCTTGCGTCCCAAACTGTGCCCCAACACACCTCGCCAGTGTCATTCTCACTAAAGTAGAGGTCTAAGGATTCTCGAATGTGGGCACAAGTCGCTGGATCCTCCAAGAGAAAGTCGTTGAGCTTCCAGATGGGCGTTGAATGAGGGTTAGCTTGTGGGGAAGCTATGGTTAGTAGAATGTGGGGCATGGTCTGCGAGCACTTCTGGGAGGATCTCTGTCTCCTCAACCTCATGGGTGAGTGTGTCCGCTACAAAGAACATGTCCAATCTGGAGAATCCCCTGTGAACCGCTGAAAAGTAAGTATAGTCCCTCTCCTCCTGATGGTAATACCTCCAAGTTTCAATCAGGGAGTGCTCTTTAAGCAGGGAGGTCAAGGCTCTAAAATTGTTCCTGTCGTTCAGCGTGGGTGGGAGGGTTTTGTCAACTAGGGGGTTAACCACTGTGTTGAAGCCACCACCCATGATTACTTCCCCCTCAGCATGGTCAAATAGAGCTTTCGACAGTTTCATAAAAAACAGATCTTGATTGGCATTGGGGCCATATATGGATACCAGTGTAACTTTACGACCATCTAACCTGGCGTTGACCAGCAAGAACTCTCTTCCTCATCCCGCACCACCCCCATAGTTTTGAAGGGAGTCCCCGTGCGCACTAGGATGGCAACCCCTCGTTTCTTTAGGCCACTTGAGGCAAAGAACTTAGTGGGATAGAGCTTGTCGCTAAGGCGGAATTCATCTGCAGGCCGTATGTGGGTCTCCTGAAGAAATAAGAATGTTGCATTTAATGATCCCAATGTGTGCAGGAGTGCATTTCCTTTCAGAGGGGAGTTCAGCCCATGCACGTTAAGAGAAATATATCTGTAGCTCGGGGTTGCCATATTGTTAGTCGCATGGGTTTTCGTTTCCCTTTCCTTCCTTTAAAACGATTAGGCATCAAGCACTGTAACTGTTGAAAAATCTGTGGTGAGAGGGAAGATAATACCAACTAAAGCCTTTCAGGTTGAACTTAAACAGAAAATCAAAGCAAAAGCATATGAAACAGAATAATTGCTTTGTATCAGTCTCAGAATGTACCAATCCCATTCTCAGAGTTAACTTTATCTAAATGTAAAGTAGATCAAGGCGCCATCCACTCGGGCACCCAAGCTGATTAACACGTGAAAATTCCAGTAGCTCTTCATATGCTTGTTCAGGGCGTAGGGTTGCATTCAAAGTGTCTAGTTGTTTCACAGTTGCACGCCCAAAGTTGGGAGCATAGAGCCCATGTGTGAGTTCCCAAAGAGAGAGGAGGGCAACCACAGGAATTAAGGAGCCTCAACCTAGAGCATGGTATGTATTTTAACCAGGTAGAGATCTGGCCACGGTGAAGTACTCTAGCATAATCCCACCCTTTTGGAGCAGGATTCTGCGTACATTGCGGTAGAGTCGGGCATCTGCCAAATCTTTCTGTTCATTCGATTCCAGAATGGGTTCGTTCTCAGGAGAGGGGGGGGGGGCTTTTTCTATTTCTACTCCTTGGGAAGAATTCACTGCAGGTTGGTGTCGCCGCCGAGTTCTCCCTCGTCCAGCCCTTGGCAGAGAATGTGGGGTATCTCCCTCCATGGTCTGAGCTCGTGGGTTCAGTGTTCCATTGCTAGGATCCTCCGACATCAGGGATCTCGCTTCCTCTTCAGAAGTAATTATGTAGTGCCGGTTTCGAAAGTCAAAGATCAGTTTGCAGGGGAACCCCCAACGATAGCTGACCTTTTGGGTTCTCAGCCAAGAGGTTACTTTCTGTAGGTGCCGTCGACATGCCAGACTGTAGGGAGCCAGGTCCTGGAAGAGCTGAATCTTCGTTCCCTGGAATTGTATCGAGTCTGAGTTCCTGGCAGCCGCCATAATTGCTTCTTTCTGGGGGAAGAAATTAACTCGGGTGAGCACGTCTGGTACCAGGTTCCTCTTGATCTGGGCAGACGAATATACTCGGTGGGTTCTATCCAAATGTAGTTCCTCGTTTGGAGGGAGATCCAAGAGGGACCTGAATAGAGTCTTTACATAATTGGCTAGGCCCCGATCAGGAATCTGCCGAGGAATTCCTCAGAGGCGTACATTGTTCCGTCTCGATCTGTTTTCTAGATCAGCCTGCTTAGCCCATAAGTCTTCTAGCTGTTCCTCGATAATCTTCACCCTTTTCGTTAGGGCTTCGTTGTTATGGGCTTGTTCGCATGCTGAGTTTTCTAAGTCACTGACTCTGGATTCAATCCCTCCTAGGTGGGAAGTCAGATCTGCCAGTGATTGTGCTAAAGATTCTTTGGAAGTTTTGATCTCCTCCTTAATTTCTTGAGTAATGTCTTGTATGAGAGATCTGAACATGTGCTGTAGATCCTCCCTGGACATTGCCATGTTTTGGGGCAAGGTTGAAGACGGGGCCGGATGGACCTCAGCCGTTACCAGGCGAGTGGAAGGAGGGCTCACCGGCTGTGGGGCTAGAAAGGCTTGAATGCCTTGTCCCTTCCTTTTAATGGCTGTTTTGGGCATCCCCCAGAATGACACGAGAGCTCCCGAGCCCTCTCCTGCTGTCTTTAGACGTGGGAATCAGAACCTCTTGATGTGTGCGTAAAACGTGGCATCCGTTATTGGGGTAAGGGAGTTAATTCCCTTGTTACAGATCTGTGGTGTGGGGGGGTTGGGAAAATTGCAAAGTCCCTCAGGCACAAGATAGATCAAGCCCCATTCACCTACCAGCAATATTGTGGCTCCCGGACATCTTATAAGGCAAGGGTGTTAGGCATGTTTCTATGGGATCTTCCCCTCGCTTCAACAAAGGTAAGAAGTAAAGAGGGCTGAGATGCAAAGTCACTTCACATCCAGTTCACCACCTCTGCTATTCTCTCCAGTTGCAGTTGTCGCTTATAGCCCTCAAGTGGACAGCTGTGGGTGTCCGGTACCGTGCACTTCTCCTCTCCATGTCAGTCCCAAGGAGGGAGACTCTCTGCTCTCCACCGGTCTCAGGGGCCAGGCTGCCCTGCGATTATGTACGCCGCTGCACTTTTAAACTATCCTCCGTTCCATGTGGCCCCCCAGGAGTGAGGCCGGATCGTGATGTCCGGCAGGAGCAGGGCGCTCCTCTGCTCCTCCCCCCAGTCCACCTCCCTCTCAGGTCGCATTACCTTGGAGCACTGCCCCGAGTGACTCTCCAGGGGCGGCGCCGAAGGGCAGGGCTCTGCTACTCTGGTGCTTGTTCCACCGCCTCACCCAGGGCGTAAGCCGTCTGCCGCTCCTAATGCGCCCTCAGACCCGGCGCTGCCCGGCGGATCCAGGGCCGCCCCCTTCAAAGGCAGTCGTGGAGCTGCCGCTCCTCCACCGCCAAGCCTATCGCTGGGGGGGACTTCCCAGACCTCCCCGGCTGCTATATGTTTTAGTAGAAGATTGCGAGGCTCTCGGCAGGAGGAGCGGGGAGCGCCAGATGAGGGACGGGATTGCCCCAGCAGTCCAGCGGGGAAGGCTTCACAGATCACCCGCTCAGGGCGCGAATCGGATGGCGCGTGCCGCCATTTTCTTTCCTGAAGGCGCCGTCAGCTGCATGCCCGAGGTCGAGCATCGAGCCCTGCGGAATGCGGTTCGGGTTTAAATTGAAGCTCCCGTCTCAGCAACTTCCAACGATTCTCTGCCAAGCGGAATCGGTCTGAAATTTCGCCATCATTGTGTGCAAAAACGCGTTGCTTGGGCCCCTCAGAGCAGAGCTCACGGAAAGCACAGCCGCATGGCGTGCAGTCAAGCCACGACTTCATAGGAGTTTCTTTAAAGTCTTTCGATTGAGACTTGAGAGCTTCTGAAAATCGTCCTCTTTCCTTGTTTAAAAAAAAATACAGCCGCAGGGTGAAGGGCTTGAGGAAATCCATTAAATTCTGGTCCGGGCTCCTGCTTTCCCTAATGGGTACGGTCGCTATCACCAAAATGATTATCCTACCAAGATTTTCGTATTACTTTACCAACGGGTACTGCTATGTTAAAGCATGCTTTTCCCGCCTGCTAGATGTACTGATACGCAAATTCCTGTGGGGGGCTGCCTGCCACAAAATGTCACTTGCCACACTGTCCCTGTCTTATCGGGAAGGAGGGGTGCAATTACCAGACCTAGAGAACTACTACTTGGCGGCCCAACTCAGCCATATAGTTAAATGGCTCGCTGATGAGGCTACATCTAAAACTGAGCTGATACGACTGATGGCCCCGGCCAAACTAAAAGAAATATTATGGGCACCATTGAGTGGCTTGGGAATCATCCCCATGGTAGTGACACTGGGGAGGAGAAAATGGGGCAGGGTAGTTACACTATTGAAGCTTAAACACCCCTACTCCCCCGAGGCGCCGATTGCGGCTGATGTCTGCAGGGACAACGCAGATCTAGCAATAGTGAGACGGTGGGAAAGGTGGGGCATATACAGTTGGGGCAATATGTATGAAGAGGGGGCCTTCGGGGAACTTGAATTGCTAAAACAGGAGGAAGGGGTGCCTTGGGGACAGTTTCTCTGGTACCAAAGGGTCAGGAAGATGGCCAAAGTAAGATGGGAGGGTTGGCCTGAGGAACCGCCATCATGCCCACTGCTGACCCCGATGTCCAGTCTGTGATGGATGGAGGCCGGTGTCCAGAATGTATAGTGTATTGATAGATAAACCCAACCCCAAAGGCACTACACTGAAAGAGCTGTGGGAAAAGGATTTGGGTACCGGCATAACGGAGAAAGAATGGTAACGGATACTGGTGTACCCCAAAGAAGTGTTGAGAAATTCTTGCTTCAGATTGATACAATTAAATGTACTGTACCGCACATATAGGACACCGCACAGGATAGCTTTGTTTAACAAAAATGTACGACCATTATGCCCCTGGTGCGGGATGGGGGCACAGACCTAATACACATGTTCTGGGGGTGTGCACGTGTGCAGAAGTTCTGGGCGCGAATTGAACAGGTCTGCAGGGAGGCTGGAATAGTGAGATACAAATAGTCCCCGAAAGAATGCTTGCTAGGGGACATTCCCCAGAATCAGCAAACATCTGACCAAATCTATGGACATGGCCTGTATATTGGCTAAAAGGGCTATCAGTATGGCCTAGAAATCAGCTGGGAGCCCACAGCACACGAGATGGCGCACGGAATTTGAGCGATGGGCAGGAGCAGAAACTAATGTGTGGACGAAGGGGGCACACAGTTCGGGGTCTGATGGGAGCGATAAATGTGAGGTCTGGAAGGCACTGGTCTGGGACATCTTCCACCCATCGAACGACAAACCCCCTTGAGGGCTATCTGTCTTTCAGCGCAGTATTTTACCCCAATTTGAATATAATTGGGTTAAAGCCTGGCTACGCTGGCCGCTGAAACTGAGAAGAGTAAATGGAAGCCCATGGTGGGCCCCCTTATCCCAATGCATACACATTAAAAGACTGGAAACGAAACTATGCCTGAAAAGTGAAGGAGTTGTTTGTTTGTTGTCTTATTAATATAACGCTGCAAGTTTACAAATCGTTATTTGATGTGAGATACTTGATTCATTCATGGTTGTACTTCTATAAATGCCAATAAAAACATTTAAAAATTAAATTAATTAAAGACCATCTCGGAAGGTAAACAAGTTGCCAGCTGCATTCTAAAGAATAATTTGGAAGCAGAAGATGATGCTGAACGCATTACAGCAGAAGGCACGCGTATAAAACGGCACGTATGGCTGTATCAGTCAGGTTTCAAATTAGAGACCCAGGCCACACTGATAAACATGCCAATCGAATCCAATGTTCTGTTTGACAAGGCGGTCGATGAAGCACTGAAGATTGCAAAAGAGGAATATTGGATGTTAAAATCATTGTGCCAAATCACCAACAGACCATTTGTACAGCGGGGGCTGTTCAGTACCCAGCACTGCTTTCGCGGACAAGGTTACTTACTTTCAATGGGATACAGTAAAGGACAATGCTCTTCCTAGGGCAATACATATGGGTCAGTCCACAAGTTACCACCCACATTTCAAAGAGGGTATAAAAGGGCAAGATGCAGAGGTAGAGCCTCCACTACTAGAGGCTCCACTGTCTCTAACAATGACATCTTGGTACAGGTCCCCCTACCCCCCACGCAACTTCAGTCGAAGGTCGCATTTGCCAATTCACTCATGCATGGGAGTGGATCACATCAGATCTGTGGGTGTTATCCACAGTGGTAGGGGAGTAGGGAAATACTCCATCAGATTTTTTGAAAAACCCCAGCACCATCCGCCAAACACCAGAAGATGTGACCACAACAAAATAAGATTCTACTAGAGATCATAAAGTCTGTGCTCCAAAAATGTGCAATCAAACTAGTCAATGCACAACAGGTAAATGAGGGTATCTGTTCAGTGTACTTCCTTGTGCCAAAGGAAGACTTGACTATGCGCCCTGTACTAGACCTGCGTCCAGCCAACACGTATGTGAAACCTCAAATGTTTTGCATGACAACGCTACAGGAGGTAGTCCCAATGTTAAAACAAGGAGATTTCATGGCAGCATTGGACATGAAAGATGCATCACCACACAGAAAATACCTGCGCTTCCAAATATAAAAAAACCCCACTACCAATTCAAAGTCCTCCCCTTCGGCATTTCATCAGCACCAAGGGTGTTCACAAAAGTACAGAGAGTCAATCACAGTGTATCCTTATCTTGACGACTGTCTACTAATAGCAGAAACAGCACAAATTTGCAAAAACAACACCCAGGCAACAATCAATGTTTTGTTCCAATTGGGGTTCTCCCTCAACGAGTAAAAGTCAAGTCTCATTGCCAGTCAAGTAAAACAATTTGTGGGAGCAATTATAAAAACACAAGAACAGTTTGTTCTCCCCTCAAATGAAAGAGTACGAAACATGCTATTCCAGATACCTCACTACGTAGCCGGTCATCAGATAACCGCGTGCAAGGCAATGCACCTGCTTGGGATGATGCTTCATGCATTCATCTTTTTCCACACACGCAGCAACAATGGGGAACAGTCAACTGGATTGATGTTGCATGACCTGCATCAAATGACAAAACCCTTCCACTTGTTAAAATAACAGTGCCTAGTGTTGGGTTTCCATGCTTCTTTTAGGATGTCCATACACCTTTGTGGAAGATTTCAATGTCCAAACTCTATGACTTCAGGAGCCAAGCAGCGGAATTCAGAGTTTGAGGGTATGGATGGAATGTTGACCCTTTGTGCTGGGACAGCACATTTTATGGGCACGGAAGCTTGATTGGATTTACACATTGCTAGTTTGGGTAGGGGTGGAAACCATGATTGTGGAGCCCACATCAAGCTATACGGATCAGAGTTACTTGTTCTTGGTGCATCTTGTGCACTATTTTGTTGCAGAGTGGTGTCGGTGGAAAAGACTAAGCAAATTTCCCATACCAACTCATCCACAGGGCGTTCCCATTGGACGCTGGTTGGGGAAACATGGATGCACAGTCTGGGCATTGTGCATTTTGCTTTGTTGCAAATAAGTCTAGAGGTGGATTTCTCCATTCAGTAAAGATATTGTTTAAAATATCTTTGTGAATTTGCTACTCGAGTTCTGCAGGTAGTTGTAGACGTCTGCTTAGAGTGTTGCGCCACTAGAAATGTTTTCGTTTGAGAGACCACTTCCATATTTTCCTGGCTACCCTAGGGAGACTTAGAGAGTATGTCCCGCCCTGCTTGTTAAGATAGAACATGGCAGTGGTGATGTCTGTGAGTATTAGAACTATTTGCCCTTCCAAGTACTGCTGGAAAGCTTGTAGGTGCTTTGAGGACTGCTAGTAGTTTTAGCAGGTTGATGTGGTTCTTTGCTGTTATTTGTGTCCCCACACATGCTCAGTATGATGAAGGTAGTGAGCTCCCCATCCTGAGAGTGAGGCGTCTGTTGTGAGAATGTACTGTACTGGTGGGTTGTGAAAAGGTCTCCCTTTTAACATTTTGTCTTTTGTCCACCAGTGTAGAACTTGTACTAAGGTTTGCGAAACAACCAGCAGATTGTCCCACTGACCGATTGCCTGAGTCCATTGTTTTGAGACTGTTCCCCATCACACATACTTCACTATACGCTTCACCTCATGTACTCCGGTCTAGTCTTTAATTCTATCAAAGTACCCTTTGCAGCTCTGTCCACCTACACTACATCTCAGTACAAAATGTAATGCTGGAAAGTACCAATTATCAAAGTATTCATGGAAGGAGTTAAAAGACTGTATACTTCCGTTTCAAATCTGCCACCTAGTTGGGACCTCATTGTCGTACTCACAAAACTCATGGGTCCACCTTTAGGGCCAATGCACAAAGCCAGTATACAGCATTTAACGCACAGGACTGTTTTTCTAGTGGCTATCACTTCTGTAATCCGAGTCAGAGAACTATAAGCAGTTTCAGTCCAAGACCCATTCATTATCATGAACAAAATCAAGTTCTTAGAACGCATCCTAGATTTTCACCAAAGTCATATCAAAGTTCCATGTTAATCAGTCTATTGAACTCCCTGCTTTTTTCCAAAATCCTACTAATTCAGCAAAGAAAACCTAAACAAGACTAAACCACTAAGGAAAACAGATCAACTCTTTGTTTCCATAGCAATTGGCAGAGAAACGTGATCTCAAATGGATAGTCAAATGCATCCAGCTTTGGTACTCACTGTCTAAAAAGATGTTTCCTTTTACACTAAAAGCCCACTGTACTTGAGGCACACTGGCTACTTTAGCATTTATTGCAAATGTTCATTTAGATGCAATTTGCAAGGCTGCTACTTGGAGCTTCATTCATACTATTACTCAGTATTACTGCCTAGACACACACTCGAAAGCAGATTCACAGGTGGGGCAATCGTTATTAAAACATCTATTTTGCTGCTGTGCCTTCACGCACCCCACCTCCTTCTCCAGGTACTGCTCGCTAATCTATGTATAGCATGTGCTCTAAGCAGATCCACAAGCCTCAGAAGGCATACATTACTCCCCGTAATCGTATTTCTGATGGTTGTATCTGCTTAGATTCACATGTGCCCTCCCTTCATCCCCTCCTGGAGTTGAAGTTACATAGTAGATGTTTTTCATATTTACTTTCTACTTTATCTTTCTTGTACTCACGCAAACACTTCATGCACCCTCATGACAGAAACATAACAATCTGAGGGTCCTTGACACGTGAAGGACCATGGGTACAGTAGGCGTCACACACAGGATAGTATTACAAACACACCCAGTCGACGTCCTTTTTCGAATTTTGAAAACAAGTTATGCAATACTCCATGACCACCACTGGATGTCAGCCTATGCATAGCACGTGAATCTAAGCAGATACAAGCATCAGAAACATGATTACGGTGAGGATCTGCTTAGAATCACATGCTGTGCATAGGCCGACATCTAGTGGTAGGTACAGAGTATTGCATCTTACTTTCGATGTTCAAAAAGTGACGTGGACTTGGCATGTTTTTAATACTATTGCTAGTGTGACGTGTACCCATGTTCCTTCACATGTCAATGTCCCTCAGATTGTTTTACCGCCATAGTGGTCGGTCACTTCGCACAGAGTTCGAAGCTTTGTTACATTCATATTTGCTATTGAAATAATAATGATCTTGTGTCTTTCAACGGACGCTACTTTAATGCTTTTTTCGAGAAACGAGTCATCGATTACCATCTGAAAACTTCAGCAAATTCACTTCTCGGCGGCTGGCTGCAGCCTTCACCGGGCTTCACCCGTTACAGTCGGGAGAGTGTGGGTTTCGACATTCTGATAATGGGACTCTATGGGGATTAACAAATGTACCAGCACCTGACTTCCTGGCCGGCTGGCTTGTAATGGCCCAGAAGCACTGGGAAGTTAGGCGCTGGTAAATTATTACGGGTCTAGCGACAACACGCCTGTAGCACCGGCAGGGTTACTGCCGGACAGGTAATGAGGCCCATTGTCCCAGTCCCTGCAAAGTAAGAACAAATATATAAATCCAGAGGACAGGAAAGGTATATGGACTAAAGAAAGGTTTGAACTAACCATGGACAAAGTGTCAGCGTTTGTCACATTCATGGAAAGATTTCCTATTAAACACTTCTTTTAGAAGGTGAACCACCTCCAAAATCCCCTAGGCTTCACTTCTCCCCTACACACTCGTTGATTGATTTTACTGACCAGACATCCAATATTTTACAAGATAATCTTTATTATCACCAGGGAGGTGAAGATGGCAGGGCGATACTGATCAGGGTATGTGGCCAGCTACTTCCAATCATTATGAGGCAGATGAACCAGACAAAATCTTTTCAGACTCTGATTCCACAGATCAGCCCGGCAACTCATGTCCTAAAGATGACGAGCTTTTTTTAAAAGCCTACTTAAAAAAGCGGCTGAACACTTCCAGTCTCAAACTCACGAGTCAGTTCCAGACACTGATTATGTGGAAGATAGCATAAAAGAAAAGAAAGCTGTTAGCCAATCTATTCCCTTGTTAAATTCTGTTAAAAAGACAATTGCAACTTCCCTACTGACCCCATCCCGTACAAGGGATGTCAGCCCTCCAATTGAAAAGATGTTTAAACCTGCACCTTCTGACCCTCCTTTACATTCTGGGCCATGTTACACACGACTCTCTAGTAGTTGAAACTACTAGAAAGCGTTCTGGCGTTCACTTATTTTATGCAGAGGTACTTCCAGATAAGCAATGCAAAACCTTTGCGGTCTAGGAAAGAGAGTGACTACTTCTGCTGCTTACTAAACAGGCATTGCTAACAACTCCACTCTTTAGACAAGTTGCAATGGTGTTCAATTTGGGGTTACTTCAAAACAATTTAGATAATGTCCCAGAGTCTATAAAGTCTCAATTACAAAACATTGTCAGAGAGGCTAGGTAAGTTACACATAACTTAAAGAATACTCTTGAAATAGTGACACTCTTGGCTTCGCAATTCTGGTTTTAAACCAGAAACCTGTGCCACTCTTATTACTAAGCCGGTTGTAGAATGAATCTGTCTTGTTTGGGAAAGCTGTAGATGATGTCCTGGAAGCAGCCAAAAAGGATCTTGGCACATTAAAGACCTTGAGCCAGATCTCCAGTAAACCATACGTTCAAAGCAGAGTATTCAACAACTGCCATTAATTTCGTTCCCAAACATTCTCAAGACCCACTCAATCAGGGTACTCCTTGGGTTCTTTAATCTGGTACTCATCCCAGGGTACATCATCAATTTTCCAAATCTCACAGCATTGAGGTTTCAAGCGAGGCAACGGGAGAAGGTAACTGCGCAGCCACTAGAAGCTCCTCTACCCGCGCCAATGAATGACTTACTCGTCAAGATCCCCTGCCATGCATCAGGAGGTCGAATTACATCATTCACCCACGCATGGGAGGAGATAACTTCAGATCAGAGGGTGTTAGTTAACAACTGTAGCCAACGGCTATAGAGTTCCTTCAAAGACCGTGTTACCATCCGCCAAGATCCACAAGGATGTTGCAGGACCACCAACTCATCCTACAGCGGAGGTCGAAACCTTATTACAGAAAGGAGTGATGGAACTCGTCCCTGTTGTACAGGTAAACAAGGGTATCTATTCAGTGTACTTCTTTGTAACGAAAAGGACTTAACCATTTGCCCTGTATCACATCTGTGTCCTGCAAACAAGTATGTCAGGCCTCAAATATTCAGGATGACAACTCTGCAGGACGTAAGCCCTCTTCTGAAACAGGGGGATTACATGGCAACTTTAGATATGAAAGAGGCATACTTTCATATTGCAATGTTGCTTGCGCACAGGAAATTCCTAAGGTTCAAAGTAGGACACATTCACTACCATTCAAGATGCTTCCCTTCGGTGTTTCCTCTGCCCCAAGGGTGTTCACCAAGGTTCTGGCAATAGTGGCAGCCCACCTGCGCAGACAGTCCTTTCCAGAGTACCCTTATCTGGACGACTCGCCCATTACTGGAGACACATGCGCCAGATAGTTTATATGTAAAATGAGTTTAATTTGTCATATATTCGCCCTTAGTGATGACACCTGTTTCAGCTCATTGCACCTTTTTCAAATCAGGGCTCATGTGTTTAACGTAGTATTGATTAGGATCCTCATTGGTGGTTTTGATTTTAAAGGGTTAAATCCCTAGATTCCAAGCATCTAATGTCTCGCGCATCGGCCCTTAGATGCTTGGAATCTTTATCATACAGCTCACAGCGTTTGGACTCAGTCGTTAGCAGAATAGCACATCAACCTTTTGGAACTACTGAAGACCTACAGACACCAGCTACAAGAAAAGCCAGTTCTAGTCCTTACAGACAGCACAACAGCCATGTTCTGTTTAAACAAACACTCACCAAGTCTGTCGAGTCCCTCTAAGCCATAAAGACAGATATGGAGACGGCACATTCCCTTCCCTTCAGCAGCACTGCTTGTCTTCTTTTCCAGTAGAGGTACCCAAAGCAAGGTTCATAGAGGAGTCAGCAGGATTACAGAATGGCTGAGAGACCCTGTAGTGGTGGGGTCAGCATAAAAGCTCTCTACTGAACCAATCCTGCCTCTCATCTGGGCAGTGCTCCCAAATTCCAACCGTTTTTTGGGAGGTGGGGACAGAGGGTGGCTAGGGGGTGCAGAACAAAGTCAGACCTCATTGAGTCAGTAAAATCATATAGTCAGTTTCTTTTTTTGTTGGTGTGGAACACCAGAGATAAACTTAGGACTACATCCATTACGTATATTAGGCATTTGACTCCCGATTCCCTCAAGAGGAGTTGATGGACGACTCATTTGTGATCAGTTGGGCTCGAAGATTTCTTTACACATTTCCCCCTCTGCCAATGGTGGCACAAGTATTTCAGAAACGAATGCAAGAATGCAAAATTATCTTGATTGCCTCGGTGTGGGCTTGACAGCTGTAGTACTTGGATCTACTGACAATATTGATGGTGAGCCAAAGCACATCCAACTCTCTTCACTGTGAAGCAGGGGCAGATCCTCCAGCACAACCCGACCTCTCTCAGCCTTGTAGCCTGGCTCCTACAATTGAAGAATATTTGATTTGGACCGTTTGGAGCTGTCTATGGACGATTTTGCCTCAACTACAAATACACCATACTTTAGAAATGAAAATATTTGTGGTGGTCTGCACAAGGAGTCTATCCAGCATTTTTCCTCCCTAAGTTGGATTAGCATATTTTCTGCATCTAATGTATTTGATTTACAGCTTTCATCAATAAAGATTCATCTGGCGGCAATCACAATTTATAGGAAGAAAGACAATGTTGATGCCAGCCCCTTTTGAACCAGTGCACTTGGCAGAGTGCAGGATTGTCCTATGAAAACTGGTTTTGTGGTGGCCATAACATTGCTTTGCAGAGTGAATGATTTTAAGCATTTTCCGCAACAGTATTCTGTCCTAAATTTCACCAGGACAAAGGAACACTCACGACACATCCACATATTTAAATAATTGTCGAAATATGATCTAAACCACCTTTTTCCACATGTATTTTTTAAATTGCCCTCATCTAAGGCTGAGTGTGTACTGCATTCCTTAGACATGAAGCATCTCAGCTTCTATATAGACAGGACTGAATAGTTCAGAAAAAACCTCAGCTATTCTTGGCTCATATGTCTGTGGATTGTTGACTTTATTAAATATTGATATTTGTTCTCTAATAAGGAGTTACAGGCAGCGTAACTGATTACTTTACCGGAGGGAAATCGGGAATAATGGCCATTCGACTAGTACCCCATTTAAGGACATCACCTCTGTGGAGTCCTTGCTCTTCCACTCATGCTAACCTCTATACCTCCACGCCGTCCCAGGTATTTACTGCTAGTTTGTTTTGTGCATATTAAATATGCATGGGAATCTATGAAGGATCCATGCCTGGAGAAATCTGTAGCTATAAGTCTATAGTGTAGCTATCTTTTGTAGATTCACATGGGACTCACCCACCTTCCCCAGAGGTTGCTATTGACCTTAATATCACTTGCTATCACTGGCTTCAAATCTATAGTTTGAAGTGAAGAGGCCATCAGGGCAGGTGGATGTTAAGCTAACTCAATCCCTATAGCATGTCTTCCTACAGGGAAAACGCTTTTATTAGGGGAATGCCTCCCTGATATCGGGGAATATTCAATAAGCATGTAAAGCTATCAAATATTCTAGTGTTGGAGAACTATACCTTCAAGTAAATAACTATGATTTACTCGGCATAGTGACTATGTACCCGCTTCCATACCCAAGACCCACTCTAACCAGCAATGTCATAACTGAGATAATGGGGGATTGTGGGTTGGATGTCTGTATGGAGGCGGACACTGGCTGCCTATCATCTCGGGAGGATAGCTCAGCGGCAACGTGCTCGCCTTGGAAGCAAGACGACATGAGCAACACCGGTTCGATCCCGGGGTCCACGCTTGGAAACCTCTGGGTATTAAGCACATTATAAATAACCCATCATATCATATATCACATTTGGTACTCAGACTGGGCAGTCCCAGAATGAATGGAGTTTGACATGCTGTAAATTCAAGGTAGTCCCGGGCAAATAAGCCACCAAATCTTGGGAGGATTGCCTAAGCACATCTCACACACCTTGTGTATCCACTTATTACACAGTGTACTGATTTTCCTATTCTCCAAGTTTACCTTCTAGCACATTCAGTTAATCCAATCAATTAACATGAGAACAAACCCATTTTTCTACATCATAACTTCTATGGTCCATCCAACAGGACAGACATGCACCAGTGCGATCACAATCTTTGTTCCCACTGCTTCATCTCTTCCTCCTGTTGTCTGCAGCACTTGTCCTTTCGCAGAGTAAATCTGGATATTCATTGGGAGGGCACAATATGGTAGCTCTAGGACAAGCCTAGCCACTAACACCACTACAGTGGTGACTTGGCGCTCTATAAGAAAATAGTAACAACACGCGTACTGTGGTAGATGCTTAATAGATATCGGGTCTAAAATGCTTCTAAAAGGAATCAACTGAATTGCTTATGTTTTTTTCATTACAGTTGTTAGAGTGAGTTGCGTTGTCTAATTCATGATCGTGCCAAAGGTACTCATATAAAAGCAGATATTGCTTTATATTTAGACTAATGAAAAACGCACAATTGGCATAATGGTACAAAATGCCTCCTTTTTGTAATGTTTCGGGTCTTTTACAGCATTCTAAATCCCTGGTGTTCATCACCATTTAAAGCCTCAGGCTCTGTAATGACCGTGTATTATAAAACAAAATGTACAGCTAATATTTGCCTCACGTATGTATCATTCCTGTCCAGTGATACCTTTGCAACAGTGCATCTTGCGACAAGGTATTGAACTTGAATGTCTCGCAATTGCTAGAGTAAAAAAAAGTTCACGTTTGCTTCATCTTCTAGTTCTTTTTTCCCAAATCATTTTGGATCGACTTCTGCCAGCAGAGCCCCATAGTGTTATCAAGCCCTTCACACACCCAACTCTCCTCCATCTCTAACCTTCAAATCTTTCAAAACTGCCCCAGAATCAATACCTATATTAAGTCAACACATAACATTTTACGTGACATTTTTCTAGAAGATAGTTCATATACACTGGACTAACACGCGCCCACACATAATAGAAATCCCCCCCCCCGCCCCCAACCCCTCCTGACTCCCTCTGCAACCTCTCTCTCCACTTTCCTCCGTCCTACCTCACCCTTATTCTCCTTTTCTGCAGATTAAGTTCTGATTTTCCTAGGCAGAGGCACAAAACGCCACAGACAAGGATCAGTGCTTTAAAAGTACTACGTGGAGATTCAGTGCAGAACAAAGGCATAATAACTTATCTTCTAGCAACTACCTTTCCTGCTTAAAAAGAGATTGTTGTCAATATTTTTATTTTTACAATGCTGTGGTTACAACATAAGCTTTTAGTTTCGCTTTTGAAAATGTTTTGTATCCCCGGGATCTTGCCGCTCTGAGCCCTGATGGACCTGATGTTGTATGGCGCTAATGTTTCGAATGTCATTGGTGAGGTTATTTTTGCATGTAGTAGCTCTATACAATAAACCATATAATATAAAAATCCACTCAATCAATACAAAGCTTTAACAGTAGGAAACGTATGAAGACTAATATTTAATTATTTGCTTTATTATCCTGTTTTTAGATTTATATTTTTTATGGCACAAGGTCCAATGCAGAATTTGTCATCCACAATGGTTTCTTCTTCGATAACAACTCCCATGACAGAGTTAAAATCAAGCTTGGAGTTAGTAAAAGCGACAGGCTATATGCCATGAAGTCCGAGGTTTTGGCTCGTGCCGGCATTCCAACGTAAGTGAAACACAAATTTCAGTACATAGTTGACAAACCTAATAATGTAATGCAATGTCACTGTTTTCTTTTCATCTTGAACTGTAAGTTGCCGGTTAACATTGGTCTTCTTTCTTTTTTAAATACATTGTTGATTTAGAGCATCTTTGAAAGCATATACATGTTACTTTCTGTTAGATAACATACTATTATTTGAAGCATTCATTATAGTTACATGCAAACATGGGGATTTGTTGATGGATGTCAACAAATTGCGCAAACAAATAAGTATTAGAAGTAGGTATCATGCATGTGTATTAAAACGTTTGGTAAGACCGTTCGGTCCTACTTTAAAACTAACAAACAAAACTTGTTCTTGAAATACGTGCCGCTCTCTAGATTTTCAACACTTAATTATGTTTAATGTTAATTTTGTTGTCCCACCTTTGTGCTTTAGTCTTTGCTAAGTTTCCCAGGAAGCTGTCGTTTCTTGCCACTCTTGAGTGAGATATCCCACCACATTATATTTATAATTATTATAATTGTTCTTTTACAACAAGCTTAATACCAGCAGGTGTTTTCTAAGCGCAAGGTCAGGATTCAAACCTGCTTTGCACTGCATGTTTATTTATTTATTACATTTGTTACTCGCCCAGACCCACAGGTATCACGGCGAAGTTAGACAGCTTATAAGATTTCTTATACAATGTTACATATCAATCAAAACAGTGATAGCAGTTCATTTTATAACTATTGTTGCAGACATGTTAGGCCACTGGGACATACATATAGGAAATAGGACCTTCATTTAAAGTTGCAGTTAGATAAGGCGAGGACACTCTGGTGCCCTGGTTGATTGGGAATCGCTGAATTTGGTATTTGTTGAACAACCAGGTTTTCAGTGCTTTTTTGAAACCTAATAGTGTCCTCATTTTTAATACTAAGTGATAATGCATTCCAATGAGTTGGGGCTAGGACTTTGAAGCTACTTCCGCCTGCTCTAATATATTTATATTGCAGTATTTCCAAAAGAGCCAATTTATTGGATCTGAGAGTCCTGCAAGAGGTTTTTTTCTTGATAGTGTTGTTGAGGTAGCTAGGGGCTTTGTTTGTGATGCATTTATGAATGACACATAGTGTTTTGAAAATGATTCTGGCTTCGATAGGCAGCCAGTGATTTTCTCGCCTAATGTTGGACATGTGCTCGGATTTCTTTATACCTAGAGCCGCTCTAAGGGCTTTGTTCTGCAGTAGTTGTACCTTGTTATTTGTTTTGGAGGTTCCTAAAAGGACTTTGCAGTAGTCGAGTTTCGTTAAAATCAGCGCTCTAGCCTGAGTGATGCAGTTTGTAGGAGTAAGGAATTGGCGACTAAGTGTGATTAGTTTAGCTGTGTATGCTGTTGAGGAGGAGAGGGCTGATATATGTTCATGCATAGTGAGGTTGGAGTCTATATATACCCCAAGAGTTTTGACTTGCTTGAGTACTGGAATCCGGGTACTGTCAATGTTGATGTGTGTGTAGTCTGGATGGAGGGTGCTTATTCTTTTTTGTGAGCCCACGATGAGAACCTCAGTTTTCTCATCATTGAGACAAAGGCTGTTTAATGCCATCCAATTTTGAATGATGGCATAGACTTTATTGATGTTTTGTAGTCCCCCTGATGGGGATGAGGATCTGGGTGTCATCTGCAAAATTTGTGTAGATGACACCCATATCGTCTAGAGCTGAGAATAGGAGTTTAGTATAGGCGTTGTAGAGGGTGGGTGAGAGGCATGATCCTTGGGGGAACTCCTATTGGAACCACTGTGGGGTCAGCTGTGTCATTTCCGATGGCAACTCTGGAAGTTCGATCAGTTAAAAAGGATTTGATATAGAGTGTGGCGTTATTTGAGAAATGTAAGTCTCTTTTTAGAGTTTCACAGAGTTTGTCATGGCCTACCAGGTCAAATGCTGCTGATAAGTCCAGCAGCAATAAAGTAGCCATTTTTCCTGTATCTCCGATAGTATCTAATTGGCTTTTCAAGTCCAAGAGAGCCGTCTCAGTACTATGGTTGAGCCTGAACCCGGATTGTCTAGCCCCAAGTAGGCTATTTTGTTCAAGATGGGTTTGTATTTGGTTGTATGCTAGTTTGTTGATGATTATGAGTAGGAAGGGGACAGTAGTTATGGGCCGGTAATTGGTAGGTGGTAGTGGATCTAGCGTGGGCTTTTTTAGTAGTGGTGTCACCCATGCTTCTTTGATGCTAGCTGGGACCAGATTAGAATTGAAGGACGAATTCACACAAATGGTGATTATAGGGGCACATAGTTTGACTAGATATGCGGGGAAGGTGTCTCCTTTGCAGTTTGATGCTTTAAGTTTGGCTATGGTATTTTGTACTACTTATTGGGAGACTGGGGCGAAATTGAAGGTAGGAGTAGTGTCTCCTATGGGCTTAGATATATCACCTCAAACCAAATCACTATCAGATAGAAGATTTCTTTTGGAGATAATTTTGTTTTGTAAGAGTTTGATTTTAGTGGCGAGGGCATCTTGAATAGTGGCACACCATTCTTTACTCTATTGAACCGGATTAATGATGGGGATGGTATTTTCCAATTCTTTGAGGATGGAGAATAACTCTTTTGTATCAGAGGAGGCATTTCTGATCCTGGTATTGAGCGCATCTGCTTTGTGTGCAATGATGGCTTTGTACATTTTATTAGCAGTGTTGAATGCGTCGGCGGCTTCTGGAGTGTGGGTTTTGTTTAGATGGTGTTCAAGCAACCGCTTACTCCGTCTAAGAGAAACAAATTCATTGTTAAACCAGAAAGAGGATTTTTTGTCCTTGCGTCTGGTTTTAGTGACACAAGGTGCAAGGGTATCTATTGTATTGGTGAGGCATTTGTGGTAAGTGTCAGCCAGGGCACAGGGGTTCTCATTATTAATCCTTTTGTCATTGAGGGCAATTGCTAGCAATGGGTTAAGGTTTTCTGCTGAGTGTTTGCAGCTATTTCTAGTTACATAGGATTCTGATATGGTGGGTTTAGGTAGGGCTGGTTCATTACAGGTGATAGAGAAATTTACACTATGGTGCTCTGACCAAGGTATTGGAGTCTATGGATACTGAAGTATTGAGCGGTAGTATCCAATCTAGTGTTCTCCCTTTCGCGTGGGTGGGTGGGTGAGTTCACGAGTTGTGTCAAGGCCATGTCTTTCAGTGCACTGTGTAGTGCTTCTGCTTTATAGTCTTGGGTATTGTTGAATCAGAGGTTCAGGTTGCCAAGGACTATGCATTTTGTTTTAGGTTTAATGAGTCGCGTTATTAATAACGGTATGTCTAATTCAGCCTGAGAATTAGTGTTAGGCGCTCTATAAATAGTTACTATATTGATAGTAGTTTTGTGGTTAGTAGCTAGTTTGGCTAATAGGATTTCGTACCCGTCTGGGTTCTCGATGTGGCAAGCTCTTATTTTAAGTTGGGTTTTAGCAATAATGGCTACTCCCCCACCTACTGATTTCATTCTGTCTGTACTAAGGATAGTGTAATCCGGAGGAATAGCAATGGTGAGTATTGGTCTAGAGGCTTGGTGGAGCCAGAGTAGATCTAGTTGTCACTCAATAATGTGGTTATGTATTTCTGTGGCATGTGCGGGTATGGAGTGCACATTAATGAGCACTGCTTTGAGGTGCATGGGGGGGGTGGCGACTGGACTAAGGGTGTTAAGCATGTGTTGGTAACCTCAATGGAGGTGGTTTGTTGTTTGGTTATGGTGTTCATTTTGGATGGTTTAGCTTGGTAGGCTGGCGTGTATACACTGCCTATGGTGGTAGATGTAGTAGGGACAAGTATGCTAGGGCGGTTTATAAATCGGGATCTAAGTCTTTGGGTTCTGTTGCTAACCTGTAGCGGGATCGGTTTGGATTGCTTGGCTTTGGTATAATCCCAGTCTGGACAGCGTGGGGTGGTTTAGGTCCGTGATCTGAGTCTAGCGCATCTAGATGCGCTGAGGACCGGGTAAGTCATTTTAGGCGAGTTATTGGTGATGAGCAATTTTTGGCTTTTGGACAATTGTGGTGTCCATTTGGGTGTTGGTCTGGTGATAATGCTGGGGAGAAAGGATTGGTATGTGGTAGGAAAGGTGTGGGGCAGGGGATGGGGTGGTGACGGGGGCATGCTGCCCTGAGGAGACCATTTTCATGGGTAATAAAGTGGGAGCCTGTGCATGTCAAATCGCACGGTACAATGCAGAAGGGGAGCATCATAAACAATAACCAGCCTGGCATGGTTTAGTTAAATTTAGAAGGCTAGGTATCTAATGTCCGTAGAGTGACTAATGGCGACGGCTTAGAGAGGAGGTGGCTGAGCAGGCATAAATCTAATTGTTCCCTATGTCAACTAGTTTGCCAGAGCTAAGTGTCTATGCACAGTAACAGAATGGTGGTAGATACATTTGTGCGCATAACGGTTCGGCCGATATGGTTAGCCCCAGAATTACAACATTGTGCAGGTAGGGAGCATAATTACACTATCTGCAGTTAACTTCGATAGTGTTACAGGTAGACTTGCAATACATATGAAGAAAAACGTGGTGATAAGACTAAAGCAAGACAACATGGTTGGTGACTATGGCAAGGCAACACAGTTGATGGAAGGTACAGGTACGTTACAATTAATAGCTGGTGACAGGCAGCGCAAAAGCTAGTTCGCGCACGGCAATACAATTAATCAGTTGCTCGTATGAAAGAGGAGCAGGCTGCAGTCGCTGGATCAGTTAGTGTCAGCATAGAGAGGTAGGCAGGAAGTTTGCCTGGGTACACAATTACCAAGATATTCTTGCTTTCAAGACAAAGGCCTTTCCCCTGAACTATCCTTCCTCCCCAAATCACCCTTCAATCTTTGTGAGCCTTTAGTTATTTTACACTTCAGTTTGTTTTTTCATGAACAAAAAAAATGAAAAGCAGCATACGCATCAAAACCTCTGTAAGGGTACATAAGCAATAGACGGACACAAAAGGTGGTCTGAATCTTGCCAAAGACCTTTATTAAAAGGAAAAAAGGGAAAAACCTACCTAGCCCTATTACTAGGAGAGGTTTCCCTGCCTCAAACCAAACACTAAAGACTGTCAGGATGTCTGTCAAAAGTAAATAGTCCACCGTCTTGTGTCATAAATCTATTTCTGTCCCTTACACTTGAAGCTAAACTAAAGAAACTGGTGATCTTCTTTACTCTGGATTGTCTCAGGAGTTCAACAAAGGTGGGGGGAATGTCTCCCTTACACATGCCTTTCTCAGGCTTCTCTCTGCAGTTCACAATGTCAGGTTTTGTAACACAATTCAAAACATTAAGCTCCTAAACACAGTTCACAATGCTAGGGGGATGACTCCCTCCCCCTGGGCTTTCCTTCCCAGACAGAGACAGAACTCATCAACATTTTTCACCTTGTCAAACAACATGTTCTGAGACTAGGAAAAAGACTGCAATGAGTAGAGGTGTGAACTTTAATGTGCAGTCTATTGTTGTGAACAATGTGATTGTTCCAAGACAATTTCCTGCCTGGAGGCGGGAGTTTAAATCGGCTGCTGCAAGAAAATTGGGAGATCTTCCTTTTCCAAGCGTCAGCTTGGAGACTGACGAGAGATGCAGGGAGCAGTGCAGAGCAATCAGTTTCCCAATGTGGGTGTGTAACCTGAAGGTACGCAAGTGGAGGCAGAGAGTGAGTGAGCCGACCTAAGCATCTTAGCTGGTCGGACAGACAAGGAAGTAGATGGGACTGAGAGCAGTGGCTGCAGAGCACAACCGGCGGGGAGAGAAGTGCTTAGGCAAGCTCTGGACCAGCTACGTAGGGATTCAGTGTCGGTTGACGGGAAGAGTGCCAGAAGAATCGAGGAAGCCGCAGCGCAAACTAAAAACCGGGACGGCCTTGGTTCAGATGCGAGGAGCGAGAATGCTCCATGCCACTGACTGGGGAAGGCCACTCAGAGCAAGCTGATACCAAGGCGGGTACCCAAATGTGTAAGGTTGCAGTGAGAGGACGCAGATGCTGTTGGTGTACCCTGAGGGGAGAAGAGAACATCTAAACTGAAGGCAAAGAGACCCTGAAAGAGTGAATTGGTTGCCAAGAGTGCTGGAGAGAGAGTAATCCTCATTGGAATCAGTGTCATCTTCATCGTCCCAGTACTTTGCCATAAAAGTAACTTGGGGAAGACCCATGACTCCTTGTACTGAATGAGAAAGCAACATTGTAACAAAGTCCTGGCAGGAGAACATACCAGGTGAAGAGCAGATATGGGATCCGCACACATACGTAACTCTACAAGATAACCTGGCAGTGGAGTATGTTTTGTGAATGACATTCCCTTTGTTTTGTTTGAGATGGGGAAATACCTCCTGGATTAGGGACAGTGAAGCATTTTCCAACCCCTTTATCATTTCAACAGTCTATAACAATCATTATGAGTTCTCTGGCTCCTCACGGAGGGCTGGGACTTGCCCTGGTAGGTATCACAACTATGGTCTGGAGAGTGGGCTGGACATTCTCCTTTGATTTTTTAGATGTTTTAACCTTCTCATGGTATGAAGTGGTATTCACAGTCCCTCTTAAGTTGTATAGGGTTGTCACCTCAGGGTAATGATAGTGTCTTTTTAAAGTGTAGGACTTGAGGGTTTTCTACTCCCCAGGGAAAGGGACTTTCCCAAGCGGATTCGTCCTTGGTCTGGTCACAACCAAAGTTCAAAGTCGAACTCAGTCTTCGCATTTGGAATGGCAGACAAATTGTTCTTGGATCCTACTCTTCCCAGGTTGATTCTCAGGGTGACCTTCTTTCTGTCTATGGGTTGGACTGGACAAATACTCCCATAGGTTTTCAGATATCAGGTTCCCCATCAACTTTCAATTTTAACTGGGCTTGATGAGAAGTTCAAGAGAGAAAACTTTATTTCCTGGCTGCAAGACTGGATGGGTAAAAATGTTTGCTTTCTCGTTTTCCCACTTCCCCCAGGAAGCAGGATATAGGTGACTAAACTAGCTGGTAGTTTTACCTATAGGTCTAAGGAGACAATAACCTTGTCTCTGGCAGGAACCAGATACTCTTGGGGACCAAAAAGATTATAGCCGTACCCATCTACGTTTTTTCTCACCGGAAGAATGGCCTGAAATATTAATAGATGAAGGTGACATTAGGGTTTGGATGACTGTGGGGCTCATGGCTTTTCAGCCGACCCTGACTTTGTGATCTTGACTCAATGAGATGGTGTTGATTGGTCTTGGTCTCTAGTGTAGATGACGTACTGGAGGAATAGACAATGGTCAAATCTTTTCCTGGTGCATCAACTGTTGGGCTATAGACCATTTTATATAGCTTACTAGGTTTGTGTCTAGGCCACATCCCACTTCTAACACCATATGTTAGGGTGCAGAAGTAAGAATCGGACATAAAAGGTGGAATGATTTTTGCCAAATCATTTTATTAAAACAAAATAGAGAAAAACCAACCTAACTCTATCACTTAGAGGGGTTTCCCTGCCTCAAACCAAACACTAAGGACTGTCATTATGAGTACAGTGGCATCCATCCTCAGACAGAAGGGACATCATATACATCCCTACTTGGACGACTGCTTAATCATTTCTTTGGAGTGAGTGACCACGACAAACCAGAGGCTTTTAAATATTGTATTCGACCTAGGATTCTGCATAAATCTGAAGAAGTCAGCACTTTATCCCACTTCTATTCCTAGGGATAAAATGGGACACTCTCGCTGAGAGGATGTTTCCTGCTCTGGAGAGATTCCCAGACATTCGGGCAGCTGTAAACACTTTCTCTACACGCCTTCAACCTCACCGTGGTGGTACCAACATCTACCAGGGCTTCTGACGTCCTGCATGCTCGTGGCTCCCCTGGCCAGACTCAAAATGAGAGCTATCCAGATGCAGTCATCAAGATCTTGGGACCAGGAATCGGGGAAACCAATCAGACCGGATATCCATCAGAGCTTGCTGTATCAGGATCTACAGTGGTGGACACAAGAGTCCAAAGTAATGATGGGGGCTACTTTCCAACCAGTCCCACATTCGGTGGTGATTACCAGAGATACATCCATGGAAGGTTGTGGGGGGGCACTCCAAAGTCTTTTTAAATTCACGGGAGGTGGTCCAATGTGGAGAAACGGCATCACATAAGCTATCTAGAGTTGTTAGCCATAGCTTTAGCACTCAGATCCTTCCAACCAATGATACAGAATGAGGTAGTTTTGGTCAGAACACACTACTATGTATTATGTCAACAAGCAGGGCGGGACAAAGTCCCTGGCTTTTTGCAAGCTAGCAGTACAGACCTGGAACTCGGCGGTGGCTTTGGGTTTTTTTCTCAGGGTTATTCACCTATCGGAGAGGGCAGCTCGGAGGCAGACAAACAGAGCAGGCTTGCAACTAATTCATACGAGTGAGAACTGAGCCACGAAGCACTGAACAGAATGTTCCTTAAGTCGGGTCTTCCAGAAGTGGACCTTTTTGCCACGTAGGAGAGCACAAAATGTTCTCTCTTTGCCTCCTGTACAGGCCAGGGCAGGACATCCTTAAGGGGTGCATTTCAGATGCCATTGGACCATCTGTGAGGATATGTCTTCCCTCCAATCCCCATTATACAAAGAGTTGTTCGCAAGATCAGGATTTCAGATGATTGCAGGATTATTCTAATAGCTCCCCATTGGTCATCGAGAGTGTGGTTCTCGGATTTACTCCATCTGTCACAGTCCAAGCCCATTCAGTTACAGACAGGGCAACTTCACCTGTTAACACAGCAGAAGGAGTCTGTGAGTCATCCAGCTCCGGACAAGCTAGCTAGCCTGCTCGGCTTGACTCCTGAAGAGGTAACGTTAGGACATCTTGGTCAGTCACAGCAAAATATGCAAATAATTCAAAAGGTTTGCAAGGAGTCTACCAGAAATTAGTACATGAGCAAATGGGCTCGATTCTGCTGTTGGGCTAAAGATAACAATGTCAGACCCCTGTCATGCTCCCTGGATTAGGTACTATCCTTCTCCGTTCACCTTGCTCATATGGGAGTACAGTTGGATACATGCTGCACCTACCTGGCGGCTATTGGAGCTTAGCAAAACAGTTACTGTTATCCTCAAATAATCCGGTGGTCAAGAAGCATCTTCAAGGTTTAACGAGGATTTACCCACTGATAACCAACCCTCATCCGTTTGCGACCTTAACATGGTTGAAGCGGCTTTAGCTCATAGGCCTTAGGAGCCAATGTCATCCTCCGATATTAAGTTGATCACTGACAAACCAGACCTTCTAGTGGCGGTAACCTCGGATCGATGAATTAGTGAAATTCAAGCACTCTAGGCCAAGGAACCAGATACAGTTTTCCACAGACAAAGGGTGGTTCTATGAAAACACATCCAGCATTTCTACCTAAGGTGGTCTCTTCATTCCATCTTTATCAGGAAATTGTGCTCCCCACATTTTTTCCAGAGCCCATATCAGAGGCAGATAATGATCTGCATTGTATACAGTTTTCCACAGACAAAGGGTGGTTCTATGAAAACACATCCAGCATTTCTACCTAAGGTGGTCTCTTCATTCCATCTTTATCAGGAAATTGTGCTCCCCACATTTTTTCCAGAGCCCATATCAGAGGCAGATAATGATCTGCATTGTCTAGATGTACGTAGGACACTTAAGTTCTACTTAGACAGGACCAAAGAGTTTAGGAACTCAGACAATCTTTTTGTCACTTTAGGGGGCTTATCTCCTGGCTCCCAGGCATCCAGAAGCCTTGATATCTAGGTGGACTGTAACTGCAATTATGGAACCCTAAAAAAGTTCAGAACAAGCCCCCACTGATGGGTAATCAATGCCCGTGCTGTAAGAGCTAAAGCCACGGCTGTGGCATACCAGAAGCAAGTGCCGTGCAATGTAATCAGCAAAGCGGCAACCTGGACATTCCCATCGGCCTTCTGTAAACATTGCTGCCTAGATATCAGTGCAAGGTCAGATGCATCATTGGTCAGGCGGTGCTGAAAATTCTTTTTTTGCCAAAAGCTCCTAATGACTTTCAGCCCCATTCCAGTTTCAATGGTGCATTGTAATCACCCGTGCAGTATGGAGGAAATGCGTCAGGTTGTAGGAGTAATAAAAAGTTACTCACAGTAGTGACTTAACTACTCGTAGCCCACAGTCCCTTTTCCTCCATGCAACCCACCCTCCACTCCCGATATTAAAAAGTTGCCAATTTGAACCTTCTCATGTCCAATGCCACAAAGGGGACTGATGTGCGGCGCCTGGGTGCAGGGTCAGCTGGGCATGGTTATGTCTACTTCCATGCACTCTAAATTTAAAGGGGAAAAGCACATTTTTGCAGGGCAAGGTGGTTCCAGTACCGTCCCTGTACAAGAAGACCCATGCAGTATGGAGGAACGGGGACTATGGACTAGGAATACTTCAGTCAGTACTGGGAGTAACTTTTTATTCCTACGTCAGTGCCCATTCAAAGTTATGGGGTGATAACCATACTGCTTTCATCAAATCTTGTAAGCTATTGCAGGTGAAGAACCTCTGTTATGATAAATTGACAGATGACACTCTGAATAGAAAAAAATATTCTTTATTGTATCCATGAAATACTGCATTTGGGTGTTTTAAATACTTCTAATGATGTTGAATAAGTGGCATTTTGGAATTCTTGTTGTGGGAAAATAAATGTGCATTTTAGATTGCAAACAACGGACTGCTCAGATGTTGTATACATGAAGAAAATCATTTTTAAAGTCGGCTGTGATGTACAATTAAATGAACTTTTTCAAGGCATATCTTCTACCATCTTGGCTAGAAATGGTAAAATGGATATTGTAGCTCTAGTAATGGTAGATCTAACATTATCCATATTGAAGAATATTTATAAATATGGGGCTGTTCTGGATCTCCTGGAAATAGAATGGTTGCTTTTGTTGCCCTTTCCCTAGTATCTTTTCTTAATAACAGGGAGGACTGAGGTTGGCTCCCCTACGTACTGCAATGAAGGGGCCATCAGGAGACTCAAGTGGGTGTGGAAATACCTTTTGAGGTGAGGGTCGAAACATGTTCTAATATTGCTAAAATGAAGATTGGTCTGAAACTAAGGCTCATTCAACAAAAGACGCTGTTTGGGTTAAATTGGTATATAAGCTGGATGTATAGTTGTGGATTATCCGAGAATGACATCTGCAAGGTATGCATCAGAGATAGATTCCCTTCCACACATGTGGGTTGAATGCGACAGGTTATAGATTTCTGGGCAGGGGTCCGAATCTGTGTGGCACTAGTTACTGATTATTATTTAGTTAAAAGCCCCTTCATCCCTTCTCGGGACAATTCTGCACAGCCTGTCCTAGCCAATGGGTGTAGTTTTACAGGACCTAGTCACGGCTAGAAAAGAAATTCCATAATTATCGAGGACGTGGAGAAAGACCCACCTTTGAAGACTGGCTAGAGGGCCTTACCTTGCTGTCTTATTGAAGGTGGGTATAATTTAATCTTGAGGATGTTTAATTATCTGTACATCTGACATCTCTTTGGCCATTGTGATCTTTGCCCAAACCCCATACCATTTCCCCTTGTAATTGCCTCCAATCATTGTGCAGGTCTTGTGTGTGGTTTGTGTGATCTCTACTGTGTGTTAACATACTTGCAGTTGGTGTAGTCACGTCCAACAAAGACATACTTGTTTATATTGAATCCTTTTCATACTGTTACATACTTAAAGGTTATTTGAAGGAGATATATGTTTATACTCGCAATAGAGGATAGCTGTCTTGTTTTAAACTAGAAGTGCCTGTTCACTCCTTAATTGCCTTGTTTTGCTTCTGTAAAAATGTTCAATCAATGAGACAATAATACTGCAATCCTATATCTAGGCTTACCTAAGAAACCGCCCTCTTTACGTCAATTGATTATATCAGTAAGACTGACCTAAAGACTCAAACTCTGAGACCATATTTTCCCAAATCGGACCTTAAAATAGCTACTTTGGGAACATCAAATTAGTCATCTTCCTGAGGTCTGAAATTATTAACCAGCGGCGTCAGCACCGTCCACGTGTGTGGGAGGAACGTACGCTGCAGGGTTACAGGCCAATCGTCGGCGCACACATAAGGGCGCTGCAGTACAGGTAATTGGGGTGGGGGTTTGAGTGCTTCAGGGCATGTGGGCAAAGTGATCTATCTGATCATTGCGCCGTGCCGTAATTGGCATCAACATTTTCTTTGGTGCATTTATGGGCAGCGCAGTGATCACACAGATTCATAATATGCACCAAGCAAAATACTCTGACCATCATTAGCCATTGTGTGAGGTGGTCATCCCAAAGATTCTAACTTCAAACCCTTCTCATGTGGCCAGGGAAAGGCAGCCGTTGACTGATCTTGACCCTGGGGGTGGTATTATGCGGGAGGATCACACGGGAGGGACTCTGGCCAGGAAGAACGGTAGAATCCTCTGAACAATTTTCCTAATGATCCTTCAGTATTAATGGCTTATTGAAAAATGAATGATCCTGATGTTAAAATAACTAAGAACATTATGGACTCCAAGTCCCATAATGCTCTTGCTCTTAGTAGTGAGATGAGGAACAGGGGTTCAGAGTTACCATGCTGTAATGAGCGGTCTAGTTGTTGTAATGACCCACAACTGACCGGGACCTTTAAACAGTTAAAGGTCTTTCAGGTGTGGACCAAAGAGGAGCAGCAGGAAGAAGCAGTTGATGGAGTCGCCGCTGTGCTGACAGCGGGATGCCGTGCAGAGAATGTGGAGCAGATCAAGATCCCTGTGGAATGCAGAGAACGCACAGCGGGAAGCGGTATTGAGCGAGAGAAGCTCTCTACGTCCTGTATCCCGTTCTGGTGTGAGGTAGTCACCGGTGAGCAAACAGAGCTGTGAAAGCTCCCTTGACTGCTAGTGTGAGCAGCAGAAGACTGATCAGAGCTGTCAAACGCTGAGGGAGACCCAACGAGTGCAGAAGCAGAACCGGCGAGTCAGAAGGAGACGCCAGGACATACCAGTGAATTGGCCTGATACAGGTGACCCTGGCCCGCTCCAAAGTAGACCGCTGTGTACGAATAAATCCTTTGAATACTGAACCTCTGAATTTAAGCAAACTGGGCACAATGCTCCTATTAGGAGATGTCGAAAAAGAGAATATGTAACCTGCAAAATATGTAACCTGCATTACCAAAGGCAAAAAAAGAGGCAATAACAAAGCTGAATGAATACAACTTGCCTAAAGGGGATAGCCAATAAGGGAACATTGTAACCTGCATTGCCCAAGCCAAAGAAGGCTGAGAGTGACACCAAGGCAAATTGAATATAACACCATAGAAGAAAATGCCCCTTGGGAGAAAGTTGTAAACTACAATGCCAACAGCCAATATGTTGTGGGAAAAGAAATATGAGACTGCAGGAGAAAAACCCTCCTTATAAAAAGGATCAAGGGGAGAGAACTGTAACCTGCATTGCCAAAGGCAACCAGATCTATATAAGAATCATTATCAATGTATAAAGTATACTTGAAGATGCAAGCCAAGTGTGTTGCAATTCAAAAGACTAACCGAAGAAGCACTTGTTGATTTAACCATCCGCATTGAGGATTTAAGTGTGGAAAGTTGCAAATAAGTCTTAAGTTGTAGTAGTAGGGGTTTTATCCTGGCAGGTGAGTAAACCAGGAAAGGGACAAGTAGTAGTTAGTCCTGGCAGGTGAGTGGACCAGGAAGAAGATACTTTGAAGTTATGTGAATATGGTAAAAGGTTGTGGTGGAAAAAAGTGGCCATTTCGCTACTGTATTTGATGAACTGTTGCATAACCATCCTGACTCAAGTCAATCCAAGAATATTCCTTTCAATGAACCTTCCTAACTACAGTATTGTTTATGAAGGAGAAACTAAGATCCGATGAAAAGTGATTGGCATTCAGTGAAAATATTAATTGACTTCTGACTTGGTGTGGGAAGAGAAAGTCTTGTTGGTTTGCCAAGTAGAAGGTTGTGGAAACCTTTGTCTTGAAGTGTGAAAAACCCTTTGGAACTAAGACTGTCACTTTACCAAGTACAAGACGTATTGAAGGAAAATAACGTCATATTATATCTGGAGTGGAACTTGGCTAGTGAAAAGAACTTTCTGTACATTGAACTTCGGTTTGAAACATCCTGAATTAATCCACAGGAAGGGGGATCCAACCCAAGGATTCTTGTTTATAACTTTTATGTTTGAATTTTTTTTGTGAAGTTGAAATAGCCACATAATTTAATAAAATGGCTACTTGTGAGAAAACTCTATCTATGTGTCTGTCTCGCATTTCTGACCCCTCACACCATGCAACTGCTGCTGTGGCAAGAGAACCAGGAATTGCACTTAAACACATCCTGTTTTATCTCGGCTTAAAGGTCGATGACATCCATCCAGGAACAATTTACTTAAGTAGTAGCCCCTCTGGTGAGAGTTGGGGGGAGGGGAGAGTAGATGGTGAAGGAGAGCACTGCTATAGCCTGAAAGGTTGTTAGGCTATCACATAAATTACACAATTTTGGTGATTGATCCTGATGTTTAAGAACTATGGTAGATCAGTTAGCTCATGGAAAATACAGAGGTACTCCCTGGAATAATTGGCCAAATTTTACTTGCACAATATCATTCGATTGACATATTGAAAGAATCGGTTTTTGCTTCACTTTGCAGCCTTTGTAATCTATCTTGCTTGCCAATCTGGCCATGAGTAGCTTGCATATTTCCATTGCTTTTCAATACTGCTAATTGATCATCCCAGCTTGCAGGTTGTACAGAATATCTACAACACAAGACATTAAGGAGGTTAATATTAGGAAGTGCTTGGACGAAGGCATTACTGTTATAAAGTTTTTCAGCAATTGTATTGTTTCCTAGGGGACTTAACACAGATTTCAGCTAGGGTAAAGAAAAGAGGGGTGGGTTCAGGTTAATAGTTCATAGTCTTTTATGTCAAGCTCAACATTTAATAGGAATAGAAACACAGGGCAGGCCTTAGCCAGAAATGTGATTAAGCACCAATTACTCCTATGTTCAATTATTTCCTGAGTAAAGACATTTTGAAGATCAGAGACCCAGTTGTGAAATCCTAGATATGGGTGTCACTGTTATAAGTGGAATTTAGTTTATCAGTTGGATTAAGATGGTTTACTTGGAAGAAAATATGGCTTTTTAAAATGTGTTCTGTTTATGAATGTTCCATGAGAACACCAACGTTGAAGAGACCTCTGGTTCTCTGGATTGTCACAGGAAAGCTGCATTGTTTCTCTGTCAGTATCTTACCTCTTGTTTTCCTGTGTCCACTCCCAATTCTGAATATATCTGTGTTATTTAATTTAGAGCAGTAGGTAACATTAGGACATTTCTTGACACTGTTATTAATATTCTGAAGGATGCCAATTTAATGTGAGGGTACATAATTGTTCAATTATTTCCGTTTGCTAGATCCAGTGTATTCGCCCTTCACATCACTGAGCCTCCTATCTCCGCCCAGCTGCTGGCTTTTCTCCGGGTGTTTTGTATGAGTGAAGGTAAACTCCTAAAATGTATAGTATTATTCTGAACATAAAATGTGTTCTAATTGTTCTGAAATGTGTTTGAAGAATAACGTTCTGTATGATCGAAATAGTGTGGGTGTTTGAAACCGTCTTGGGTCTGGCATCATACAAATGGGATGGTTACAACAATTCAATTAAGTTTTGGGAGGCGCTTGGAAACGGGTGAAAGTTGGTTTAGAATTGAGGCTTTCTTTTGGGTATGTTGAAGAATAATGGTTTAGTAGGATATTCCATCAGAGGATTGGCCTGCTGCTTTGTCTGGCACGTTTTCTTTGAGTTATACCTAGTATAAGGTGTACTGATGGAGCAGTTGCCCTCCTTTTTAGACTTGCAGACTTGGTAAGTCATGGTTCCCTTATTTAATATAACCTTATAGCCACAATCTAAACCCCACATTAAGTATGAAAGCACATGTTTCGTCTGTGGTGGCGGGGGTAGTTTGTTACACTAAATTGTTGGCTCATTTGAGGCACACGATTTCCCAAGAAAGCGCTGAGACAATAGCCAGGGCAATAATCGGTGCTAAATTGGATTATTGTTGCAGTCTCCTGCTGGGTATCAGTCAACGAGAATTGCATAGACTTCAGGTCGCCCAGAATTGGGCGGTCAGAGTAGCACTCAGACTCCACAGGCACAGCCATGCAACCGTGGCTAGACGCTCCTTGCACTGGCTCCCTGTTGAACCCCGGATTAATTTTAGAGTGCTAGGTATAGTCTTTAAATGCCGGCTTCAAATAATGGCAGCGTATCTACAACAGTACATAAAAGAGAAGTGTAGTCAAAGACTTCTGAGATCGGGTTCCCTACACCAGATCATACAGCAAAGATGTAAGATATCAAAAGCAGAAAAGAGAGAATTTAATGTGAAGGCCCCCTCGCTTTGGAATAATCTTCCCATAAGCTTGAGGAGGCACTCCTCTCTCCTCACGTTCAAGAAGGAATTGAAGACCCTCTTATTTGCATGACAAAACTCAGATACCCCCTACGGTACCGTCATCTGACTGGGGATCTTACAAAATCTCCTTAAGGCCTCCTGGACCTCTCCTTTTTTTTTTACTTACTCTTTTGGTTTTGTTTTTGTCCTTTACTGTAGTCCGCGCCTTTATTCCCGTGGGTCAATGCAATGGTGTGCATAACAAATGTAATGTAATGATTTATTCTAGAGTTCCTATATTGAATGCAGAAAAACACTAAAATATATTTTTAAAAGGCTGCACCCGATTTTGTGTAAACAGTTGACAGTCATCACAAATAGTTGTTGAGCAGATAAATAGCAGTGTGTTTACTTAAACTATGCAGTTTTTTAAAATAATGTTATAAGTTGTATTATGATAGAATGATTTCTGCCTGCAAGATATATAGTTGACATTGTGACCACTTATACTTGACAGAGGAACTGAAAGAACATTTACTTGGAGAACATGCCATTGATAAAATCTTCACACTTGGCAATTCTGAATTTCCAGTAAGCTGGGACAATGAAGTCAAACTATGGACATTTCTTGAAGCCAGAGCATCTCTTCTTTTGAAAACCTATAAAACAAGTGTTGAGGTAAACATGTCAGGATGGAGCCATTTTATTGATATGTATTTTTTGGAGCCTTTCCTGCAATACATGCCTACTATCTCCTAAAGGAAAATGTATTATTAGACATTTTCTATGTCTACGCTTCATGTGCATATTTTATCCCGCAAAACATTAAACATGGTTTACATCTTTTTTAATTCATTAGCATTCCCTACAAATGATTGTCCACATTCTATATTTTCTTGTTATATTTGCTTTATGAATGTGCCACAAGCACCGGATCACTTCATGGTACGCAAGTGGTGATAAAGGGTGAGCAGAGGGGTGGCAGAAAGTCAAAGAAACAAAGCTGAGAAACCATTCTGCCATTCACAGTAAGAAGTCATCTCCTTGGTAAATGTCCTCTGGGGCTCCATGAATTTGAGGGGTTCTGATGGCTCCCTGTTGTAGTTCTTGTTTTTAAACAGTCATAATATGAGAGGCTTTTTGAGAGTTTTTGTTTTCAATGTATGTTTAAATCTTAGAACGTTTTGTTGTGCTGAGTTTTAGTGAGAGCTTATTCCATAGCAATAACACTTTCAAGGTTAGCAGTTTTGTACAAATTCCACACTTTTATAGACTCACTGGGCAGTTTGTAACGCCCTAGCAGATGACTTGAGTACATCCAACATAGCACGTAGAACATTATCCTATTGTGAAATGTTTTTGTTCTGGGATTTAATTTGAACTACTTTTTCTCTCGCCCAAGAACTATGGTAACCACACTATGGCTCAACTTGAGCTTCATCTAATGCATTTTTTAAGGTTTTTGCTACTGGTGCATAGACAGAAATGTGTTCATTGGACCTACTGTTTTACACACATGGTTACTGATATCGTCTGTTGCAGAGTGCTTTTTCTCATCGTGCGTGGTTGTATGATCTTTCGTAATGGATGTCACTCATACTCTTAACAATAAATACACAGTCAAATGATTTAATCATTGCTTTTTACAGTATTTCTGCTTTTATCTTTCAAGCAAAATCTGACGATTGATTATAGAAATGCACCAATTTTTTAATTAAAAACCAGAAGAAACAAGCATTTTACATTAGCGTCAGGGGTGGGGGACTCTGCCCATCAGGATCCATGGATTGAGGACTGGAATCTACAATCTATGCCCACATTCCACGGAACCCGCAGGCTGCTCCCGCGCTGACGGCTGCTTTGCTCATGCTGTTAACCTCGGCTGCCGGGCAGTTAGCCCCCGTCCCAAACCTTGGAACGGGCTGTTAACGCCACATTAGTTCATATTGTAAATGCCCGCATGAGGCAGATTTGATGAAAGGTAGTCATTTGGCAACATCCAAAACAAACTAGGCCAATCGATTTCCCTTTTATGTGCACTTTTAACATTCTGGAGTTATGGCCATCACATGTTTAGCATACTTAATTCATTCACAGGTATTGTAAAGCTCCACCATTTGTACTATATGGACACACCTTGCTCCCCCTGCCCGCTTCCTTTGGGAATCATGCCCTGCACAGAATTACTGTGCGTATTCTTTTGTTGCGCGCTTCTCTGCATGTTGAGGATGCAAACAGCATGGAATGTTAGGAGTGGGGAACATAGCCAACTCAAACTCTTATGCCCTCAACTTTGTACATAAGCTTTGGCAGTTGCCAGCTGTGCATTCAGTCAGCCAAATCTAAAAATAGATGGCCTAAGTCGAATAGGTTGCCACTTCAGATTTGGAACATTGATGACAATAAAAAGAAAATGTATGAAGTGCATGTTTAAATGCTTAACTATTAACATTGTTGGTATTGGGTTTTGCAAGTACAGACATGGACATGATTCTAACATTAAGCACAATTGAAAATAAACCGATGTTTCAATTTTATTTGCATGTCTGATCCTATGTGAGGAATCATTTAAAAAGCTTATTTTACAAAATATTTGGTCCTAGAGAACATATGTTTGCATAGAAGTGGAACTGTTTGTGTATTTTTTATATTTATTTTGAATAATCTCTTTTCAGAATGACAAATTGTTATTGGAGTGTGGTGATCTTACTTTCCATGCAAGAATGGTTATCAAGCTGCGATTAGTGGAGAAAGAGATTTTGGAAAAGGCTGTTAAGAGTGCTACTGAAAATAGACTGCGCTATAGTAAGCAAATGGAGGAGGATGCCCCACTACCAAAATACGAAGAGAGCAACATTGCGTTGTTGGAGAACACTGTAGCAGACTCTAAACTCCCACTGATCCTGAGAAACCTTGACGATGAAGATGAGGTGCACAGAGAGTTTAAGTTGCATGAAGCAATGGCCATTGCAGAGATTCGAGAGAACGGGTTTACAAACGGCGAAGACTCAGTACCAAATGTAACCAAACCTGAGAATGAGTCACTTGCTCAAGATGAGACCAACAAAGAGACAGAAGGTGCCAAAGATTATTCAGAGGTTATCGAGGAGGTTAAAATAGAGTTGTAAAATAGTTTAACTTCAATGTGGAACTTAAAGCGGCTGAAGTTTATGAACCGTGCGTTTAAATTGCTGTTACATTGTTGCCACTTCTGCAGAAAGGACACAAATAGTTTGCTGCTTTTCCTCTGAACTTTTTGTTAGTTATTTAAAACATACTTTTGTTTGAACTAAGACTGCCACCTTTGACGTTGAGTAAAGTGTAAGATTATCTGTACATATGTAATGGACTAAACGTGATCTTATTTTCTTCCCGTCAAAAAGAAAACTCTTTTTTGCATTTTTCTACCCAGTATGAGTACCAAAGTCAGAAACCCTTCTTTCCCAACTTCCCCCTTCCCATGTAAACGAGGACAAACCACCATGTAGGAAATGTGGACTTCAGAGTGAAGAGGATTGGACAATTAGAGGAGTTAGGGACTTGCAAAAGACTTAAGACCATCATTTCTATTTAAGAAATCGAGAAACACAGTCTTTAAAATTTTTCGCATCTTTTTTGAGATTACACATGCTTTATTTTCACACAGTATATTTAAATGTCTCACTGTGGGCTATATATTACGAGTTTGTAGTGAAGATTTAAGAGCTTGGCAACTGAAGCCTATTTCTTGAAGCTAAACATATTGTTTCACTGCTAATAACATATTGATATATGTGCCTGCAAGTTGCCTATTTTGAAAGGAACGAAGAAAAGAAATGCAATTTGGAAGATCGTATTTTACCTCACAAGAGAATAACTTTTTCAATGAGACACTCTTCCTGCACACAAAGCTGTAAAGAAGAGTATATATATTTTGCTATTTTCTCACTTCTGCGTTCTGATGACATGCACACCTATAAAGCGGATCTACCCTTCCAAGAGTGTACAAGAGCATGACTTCAAAAGAGGTTTGAACTTTTAATGTTCTGCTTCATAACTTGATTCAGGATCAGTAGACGAACACAGTCAATAATGACAGTAATTTTTATGTCAGTTATATTATACGAGATGTACTGCTTAATCCTATGGAATAGGTTTTTTGCAAGTGGATTGTGATAGTGTAGTTTGATTATTTTTGAACTTTAAGTGCATAGATGTTTAAGACAAGGTAAACCCGCCTTGATTTTTTAACATAAGGCACAAGTGTTATTTAAGTGTTGTTGATAATCTTATGCTTTGACAATTGCAATAAATTTAGTACTTTGAAGTTTAGGTTTTTTTAAAATTCAAAAACGTTAATTTTTAGTTTTGACACTGAAGTAACATTCATTTGCTCAAATTTCATGTTTTAAAAAACAGATTTTCTTTTAAATCAGATCATTTTATTTACATTACAATGTTGGTAGTAGGCAGCACCGAATACTCTATCTGTAAAAAATGCTGCCAGTCCAGCAACGGCTTTAAACATGTACAGGATGAGGTTCCTCCTAAACATATTCACTGTTCCACAATGGCTAAAGGTATTAAAAACTAACCTTTTGACTAAAATCATTATTAAAAATAAAACACCTTTACTGTATTGTCTGTTACTTTTAATTTCCTCTAGTTCCTTTAAACATTTATGAACAGAAATGCAATCTTATTCAAATGCTTTGAAGGCACGTGCATGCCAACACTGGTTTTCAGCAAATAATGGCAAGCAGAATTTCTCATAGATGCTCTTTGCACGTTTACATCTCAAATCATCCCCACTTACTGGACTAGGACACAACGCCTCATTTGCTGGAAGCACCATGCAGGGTCCAATGCAAGATTCTAGACGGCACCCTTGTGACATTACTTCCTATAGTTTTACTGTTGGCCATCATGTAAATCTGCTCTCCACCCCCTCTTCTTTGCCTTTGTGGTGTTGGTGAAACTTCAAACTTTGGATCCAAGAGGGCACTCATTAACAATCGGAGGAATTGAGGAGGCAAGAAGTTCTTCAAATGTCTGTTCATCCGTTTACTGAGGTGAGTACAAGTTGAATTTGTTGTAAATTAAGCTTTAGGCAAAGCAATATTTTTTGCAGTGGCATGCTGTGTGGCTAGAGACAATAATCTGAGCACTCACCAAACCAGCAGCTTAGTCATTTTCAATGAAAGTTTAGTGAGGAGTGCTTAAGCAGTTAATCACTGTAGCTGCCTAGATTTTCATATTTGAGTAGAAACAAGATTTGGCCAAATTCTGTTGCAAACTAGATTTGTTTGATACTCCTCTTCCTTGTATTTATAGCCTGACTTTAGAATTTTCGCAGCACTACCCGAAGTCCAAGATGTAAATACCCAAGGAGAACGTGTGTAATAAGAAAATGCAATTACCAGATTACTGCTGTTTGCATGCTTACAGTTTCATCCTTGTAATGGCTTTATCAGTATCAACAAATATTTCTCGTAAAAAGTTCCAGCCCATCAGTTTGTTGAAATGGAGGATCTTGAGCAGTGGCACACTTTGTAATCGTCCAGCTGAACTTCTGTAACACCACCCTTAACTGTAAATATCTATTGTAACTATTTCACAATTTCTAACCCATAGGCTACTATGCTGCCAAGCTATTACACATGCTTAGAAGAGACAGTAAGCAAAACACAACAAACTCTGCACATCTAGTATGTGACCAGTTCCTTTTAGCAACGCCAACCTCATTGGGCTGTAAACCACCCCTCTACTGTTTTTAATGGAAATCCATTCAAGAAATATGATCTATTGCAAAAAAATATATTTTTTCCAACTTCCAGCAGCCCTATCATGCAGTAAATGTTTGATTTGGGTATGTTTCTTTACTATTTTGTATACTTAGCGGGACAATTGTCAGAGAATGTATCACAGGTACCCCAAACCTACCCCTAAACTGTGAAGCTTCTGTGTAGGCCCTCTATCACCATGGAAGCGATGCAACATTGCCCTCTCTCAGAGGGAATGTGCAATACAGAGAAGAAACCTGTAACACCTTCAGAACTGAGCCAAACGGCCACTGTGTGGGTAGGATGAGCTATTTTGTAAGTTCCTCTGCTATTAAGCTCGGGCTATGGTTGTAGAAGGCTGCCTGTAAGAATGCACATAAGCAGACAGGTTGGGCCAGCAATTGGTGGGTAAGAGCAAATTGGAACCCATGGGGGACCTTAAAGACACAAAAAGGCAAGGGTAATGAAGGAGACCATGTTGCGCTGCCGTGTCAAGGAAAAGCAGAAACATTCATTTATATAATTGTTTTATCACGGTTGAAGCAACATTTCATTTTAGTGGAGCTTATCTCCTTAAAGGAACCATTTAAAATCACAAATGAAGGTTAATATAAATATGGAACTATTTGAACACCATTGGTGTCAGAGTAAATGCTTTAGGACCACGTTTTCTGTCCTGAAAATATCTTTCAAATGAAACCTTAGAAATTAAAATCCATACATTAATGCCAAAGATGTTGATAGTTTTATGAACTTCCTGGGCATCCATCTTAATGTCTTCAATCATACATGCTGCATAACAGAGTAACATCATGAAAATGATTGATCTTTTTATACATTCTGATAACACAAGACCAGTCACACCTTTTTCATCACTAAAAGTGCCATGAACATACAAATCCTCCCCTACAAACACATGCACTGATTTTGAAAACAAGCTTTTTTTAAAACATTTAAACTATGCAGTACAATCTGAATTCTGTAATAGGGCAAACAGAAGCTGATAAAAAATGACATTTAAAAATCAGACATCACATTTTCATAATGAAGACCATATTCAACCGTGTTCATTTTATAAATCTTTTGCTTCACTGTAATATTAAGAGCTTGCGGTTGCAGCTTAGTTTGGGTCTTTTACTTTGCCTAAGTTCCATGAATCTGATTCATAATATCTTTAATGTGGTGTTCCTTCCAGAGTGCAGATAATGGAAAGCGGGTGTCCTTGGTTTGATGGCACGGAGGAGATCAAATATCCAGTCTTTAATAAGTTTGATGGTGCTAGTTGCATATATAGTATTACATTTTGAGCATATAATGTATACTGTAGGGGAGGCATAGTATCACAAGTATGACACTGACACAAAAGGTACAATTTGTAAAACCTTTATTAAAATTTCTGGGTTTGGAAAAACTCCTATTCTGCCCTATGACTAGGATGGGAGTAGTCCCGACCATCAAATAATATATAAAACAATCCTAGTGAAGTCCGTCAAAGCAATATGGCCTATGCTAACACAACCCAATGCCTGCCCTATCTCTTGTAAAAAAAAGTGCATAAAGGAGATATGTATGTAAAGGAAAATCAGTGGTCAAACATAAAGAATAAATGTGGCTGAATCAGCTCTCCTCCCCACACTAGACAGCACAGAGTAAGGCGGTCCCCGTAGGCAATATGACACACTCTGGCTATGGTTTTCATCACAAAACAGTTCAAGATGTGGATCGAGGCCCGCCTGGCCTTCCACGTTAAAGTTTCTCTTCCCAGACATCCAAATAAAGTTTCAACACAAAATTCACACCAGTCCCCCTCTGCCGGGCACACTTCTTCAAAACAAAAGTTCCCGTTGGTCCCTCTCTGTCGGGCTCAGACCTTTCACAGCAAAAGTTCAAGAATGTTTGCAGGGGGCGTCCTTCCCCAAACATATTACACTTTGGGTCTCCCTCAGTCGGGCTCAGACAGTTTTTGGATGTCAAAGACTTTCGAATGTGCCTGGCTTTCTGTACAGACCTCCGCAGGACCACTTCAACTCAAAGTTCTATGTTCATCTTTTTACTCTCCTCTTCTCTCAGGCTTAACTTTGATCACTTTCGGCTTTACAATTCACTCACTTTATCGTTACGACTTTCGAGTGGGCTACTTCTTTTCGCCGGACCACTCCGTTACTCAGTATCGCTGATTTCACAGCTGTCCTTACTTCAAAGTTCATTCACAAGTCTGCCTTTCTTTGCATCTCATCCACATGCATGTAGCCTTCACTTGCGATAAAATGTTGCCACTTCAATCTTTCTTTAACACACCGGTCTCTCAGGTGGCTTGCCAACTCACCGGCTATGTGGGTTTCTTTCTTGGTTTTACGATTTCCAATTCATGAGTCAAGGTTAGTACCAAAGGCTTGACCTCACCTCCCCAACTCTGCTGTTCACCCAGGAGGGTCACTGGCGTCCTTGAAACACAATGCAGGCTTCTCGTTTGGGATCTGGCCTTCTCCACTTGTTTTTCACAGCATTTTGGAGGCAACGACTTCCTGTAGAGAGCTCCTGTTTTTTTTCCGACCCACTGCTCTTGTCATGTCCAGTACGATGTATATGGGTTAGTCTTGGTACTCTATCACCCTATTCTTCGGCCCAGTGTTTGTGTAGAAAGGGGGGGGAGCTGGGACATCGGAGAGTTCTAAAAAATATGATGGGTTGGATGGGCAAAAAAGGGGGGATACCATGTCTCCCCATAGGCTGTCTCACCCCCACTCCCCGAAGACCCACACCCAGGTGATCCTCCCACACTGGTCCATCCCCAGGGTCTTTACCCAAAAGCGATGGCCGTGCCCTGGCCACCTGAGCGAGAGATCCTCACCTTTGGGTTCTTACAATACACAATATGTGATTCCAAACTTCATAAATATATGAATCATGGTGGCTGATCGGTATTACCCAAATTGGTCGTTTACAATTGTTCCAATGAACAATTGACCGAATTTAAAGGGTCACAATTGACCTTTTCACAATTGACCGAATATATATATATATATATATATATATATATATATATATATATATATATATATATGGGTTTGGGGGGGTTTGGCGTTGGGTGGGGGGTTGTGGGGGGTTTCCCCCCACATATATGGTACAATTGACCTTCACAATTCGGTCAATTGTGAAAAGGTCAATTGTCATTCGAGCAGTTGTAAAACGATCAATTTGTATACAACCGGCTGATCATTTCTTAGTTAAGGTGGGTGCAGATTTACCAATTTGCTTGTTCTATTTTTTAATGTGTTTGATTTGAGGGATTAATATCAGCCATATCCCCGGAAGAGGAACCAGACAGGAAAGTCTGCATCAGGGCGCTGATGGTATGAAGTGAATAGGAATAAAAACCACATGTGAAAAATTATTGAAAAAGAACAGTTTTTCTTTTTTTCCATAAGATAGTCAAGTATTTTATTTATTTATTTGCTTCGATCAAATAGGATCTTTCAAATATATCACTAGTAACACAGATAAATGACAAATACCTATAACATGCCATATACAATTCCTGGATTAATAAAATGTACAATTAAATACCATTCAAAATAGACGTTACACATAGTTGCGTGCACATATGCAATAAAACTATTGATTAAGATCAAAGTGTATAAAAAAACCACAAGTTTAAAATACATTTTTCCAATTGTGGTGTTGTAAAAGCCTGGCACATCCAACAATCTTAGTACATATGTGGTTAAAAATGTTTCCCTACCAGCACTCATCCTTCTCCAAATGTTATCACGGTAAGATGGGGAACTTTTGTTATAAAAAGACACAAAAATGTTGTGCGGGTATCGATAAGGGCCAGACATTCCACTAATATATGTCTCATCGTTTGTACTGTTTCTGAGCTTTTACAAAAGCCACATATACCTATCGGGGAACCCGAAGGGGAGAACAAGATGACATTAATTCCTTTTAATAATACATTTAAATGTAATCAAAGAAATTGTTCTCGATAGAGCCCCAGGTATTTAGGTAATGCGTCCAGGTCTTTATCTTCCTTTGAGCAGGTGGATCGAAGATGGTAACTTCTAGTTTGTTTCCAGTCCATTTCTCAGAGACATTTTTTCACCCATTGTGGATTAGTGTTAAGATCAAAGCGGTTTCTACAACATTTTACTAATAAAGATTCGGCAGTTTGACAACTGTTTCAACAATTTTGATGAGTTGCTAGTTAAAACACAACACAAATCCTCATACAGTGTATCCTCTTTGGGGAATAATATTTTACCATACAGGGTTAAGACTTACCAGTGGAACCAGGCTTCGAGGGACAACAGATCCAATTCAAATCTCAAGGATGTCATTGGTACTGATGAGGTCAGATTAAAGATTAGTTTCCATATTCTATCCTCCAGCTTTTCCCATATTATCTGATAATGGACTGGTTCCACCTCAGAGCCATACAAAACTGTTGGTACGACCTTAACGGTATAACATTTTATTGACGGCTTTGTTGCGCTCCATCTTGCCAATAATTTTCAATGCCCCTGTGTTGGCCAGAACTGGAAAACCAACATAAATGACTTCTCTCTCACTGCTGATTTGAATATTATTCATTAACCATTTATGGCCACACCCTTTTTTGGGATGCTTTGAGAGATGCAGGACACAACTTATTTTGATTGATGGCTAATTCATTAATACTGGCATATTGCCCCATGGTATTCCACATTTGTTGAAGACCAATGGGTGTCATATCTAACAAGACGACATAGTCAGCATATGCCAGCCAATGTGTATATAATTGCCTAGTTTTGGACCGACAAATGTGACTCTTTTCAGTGTTTCATCTGAATCTGCTAACTATAAATTAAAAAGGCAAGGTGTCAATATACACCCCTTTCTGAGTCCTCTTGTTACCTTTATTTGCTTAGTCAAGTGCCCCCCTCATCAAGCCAAATTTGCACTCAGGTGTGCTTGCGGATATGCTCCAGAATTGACAACAACGCAGGTGGAATTCCCCAGAGTCTTAGTGTATACCACAGTCTATCACGATTGAATGTATCAATGGCCCTGGAGAAGGAGAATGGAGAGTCCCATACTATATCCGTTAATGTGGTCAAGATGATCCCATTGAAACTTGTGCCCATTCCCCGCCAAAAGCCGGTCTGAGCTTTATTCAGAATTTTATTTTTGACTATCCAAGCCTCTAGTCTCTTTAGGATCAATGCAGCAAAGATCTCACTATCTGCATCAAGAAGGGTGATCAGCTGATAGTTCTCTGGATCTGACCGATTGCCCTTCTAGAATATAGGAATAATAACAGAGAGCCTCCATGATTCAGGCATGGTACAAGTAGCCAAGATATTTTTGAAAAGTAGAGAAAGCAGGCTTGACCACAATTCCCTACTTGATTTTAGAATCAAATTGGTGAGGCCATTGGGGGCCAGCCGCCGCCGAATTAGATGCTTTTACAATTAGACGCTCAACATCTTCCCATGCCACCAAGGAAATAGAGAGTATTTTATTAACAGTATTGCCATTCAGTTAATCCCAATGATCTTGCCATGAGTACTCACTAACTGCATTGCACTGAAGTGTTATCTGTGGGCGACTAATCTCATTCACAAGCACCGAAAAGCTTTGGGAGTTCTTTGAAATTAATGAGTCTAGCCTTTTTTCGCCATCAGTCTGGATTAAAGAGAGCCTCTGTGCTCGAATTCAACTTTTATAAGCTCTCTTTAATCGTTTTTTCTTACAAACGTAGGACTCAACATCCACAACACTCAACCTTCGATGATGCAGCTGTTGTCGAAGGGTCTTTGTCTGACCCAGACTGCTCTAGCAGATTGATGGGAGTGAAATGAGTTATTGAGGGAAAGCCTGGCACCACTCTATTCCACAGGAAGCTCTTAAAACCATCACTAGAGCAGGCTTGTTCAAGGACCTCGATAGGGCTCTCTTGAACAAAATCCTGCACTCCTCACGTGAGAGAAGAACCTCCTTTCCTAAACTTCCTGATCAGATTACAGGCTTTGGCAACGTGGATACTGGCATGCTCTTTTGATGAATTGACCTGAGTCCCCAAATTCATTTTTGAAATCAGTTTTAGTTATCGCTCAGTTCAGAATCTTGAATTTCAAAGAAGCATGCACTGTACATGGATTTAGAAAAATATATGTAATCAATTGTGTTTCGTTTCATACCACTTTTCCACATTCCCTTGACATTTAAATCACCTTCTATGTTGCCATTTGCCCTAAATAACATCCAATTTGAAGTCCAAGCTCTCCATTTGCTGACATTACTATTACTACTTTTATTTTTTGAATGCCCAGCTTGAAGACACCAAGAGTTAACATTACCAGCGATATCAGATTTGGTTCTTAATTAATCAGCCAGCCTCCCACTATTCCTGCAAGTTTCTCATTAAAATAATCTAACCGACTAATAGCCGAGCTCCAGTAGAGATTAATGATGAGAACAGTCAATTATTTTTTCTGAGTCTCAATTAAATTCTACTACCAAGATTCAAGGAACATAGTCTGAGCTGACTTTCAGATGTGTAATTTTGTAATTGTTTGCAACTAGTAAACCTCCAGAGGATCTGCCATCAGTGTGCCCCTTTGCCATTTGTTGTACAATTTAGAAGTCTTCGACCCATATTTGGCAAGTGAGCCAGGTCTCCTGCAAAAGGACGATTCATTGTCCTAAAAAATTTGCTTAAATTCGTCATTCTGTAAAAAACTGTTGTAGCCACTCATGTTCCAGACAAGAACCTGGGTCACATTTTTCATCAGAGGGATGACGCAGGTTCAGTGAGTTTAGTAACTTCTCTTTTAAGAATCCCCAGCAGCCAAGCCCAACCCTCACTCATTTTTATCCTGTCCTGCAGCACTACAAGTTGTTTCCTCCACTACACCAGTGTGTTTTTCTGGTTTCTCCCTCATCACTTGGCAAACAAAAATTCGGAACCTACCAATCTCTGCACTTAGTGCAAGACCAGATTTGGCAATATACCTAGAACAAAAGATCACTTCAACTAAATTATAGCGGTCATGATCCAGGAAAGTAACAGTCCATGTCGTCACTAGAAATACCCTCAACCCTCGGAACATCTAGTAATAATTTTAGAATACCTGATCGATTTAACAGCACTTCAGAATTCACATCGAACTTTGATTCATAGCGTAAACACCTTTCAACTATACATGGCTTACGCTTGAGGTCAACTACTTTTTTAAGGGTGAGTTTATCCGACACGCGGGCAGATGACTGGGATGCCCGCTCCTCTTTATCACCATTAGTATCTTTACGTGTTACACTCTTAGAACCAAACAGACACACCAAGTTTGCATATGTGTCCAATTAACCTAAGTCCACAGGCGTTTCTGCTGCAATTTGCTTTTGCTTATCAGCCGTGTGGTCATAGGTTATAAGGGTACTACCAACAAACATATGTATTGCTCTTAGAGCATTTTCACCTGTTTTGCAATTACTTGTGGGTTTATTTCCCATAGTAAATATTGGTGCCCACTGTAAAACATTTGCCTGGGTGGTGGAACACTGAGGGTCACTGTCACGTGATGTTGCAGTTGCGTTGTCATCACTTATTACGATGAGATCATTGTCTGTGTTCGACACTTCCTTTCTTGATACATCAATTTTCTCCTAGTTATGTCATTCTCCATAGTTAATGTATCGAAATGACCAGAAAAATTGTTTGTACAGCTCTAAAAACTGCACTTGTTCATATTTTCATCTACAGCAGGGGCTGGCACAGCCCTTGCTTCATTATTGTCACAAGCTACAGACACCATACCAATATTAGCAATCAAGTTTAACTGATCTATGCATACTTCGCCTTGCCTACTTACAAGTTCAATTTCATCACAAAACTCTGATACTTGCCCATTCAACTCATTTGAACTATTGCTGACCCGCTGCACAAGCGCCCTTGTCAGCCAACCTCATGGCCTTATTACTAACCAATTCAGTCAGGATATTACCCTATCTGATGACTTGTTATCTATTAACCTACCTATGTTCATGTAAGAATTTCCTAAACACTATGGAAAACCAGGCCCATAGTAACCTACCATTGGAACCAGCTAACTACACTCACTACTCTATGGAGACAAAGTTTAGCCCTATCTATGTCCATTACGCTGCCCTGCTCAGCCAACATCAAGCCCACCCACTTCCTACCCGATTTTGAACAGTCCTCTATCAAACCTACAGCCAGGCCTACACATTTCCATAGTCAAGGGAAAGGTCTCACGCCATAACAATGGATAAACCTCTTTGCCCGGGACCCTACAACCTAACATACCTTGCCCTACAACAACCAGAAACTTAAGCCTAGGACACAGACTCCCTAAAAGAACTCTTAAGATAACCTGTCTCTCCCTGATGCATCTCCGCGACACAGCCTGCAAAAAGGCTAACCCTTCAAGCAACCCGCATCCTATCCCCAGCCCTCTGGCCAAAAACAACAGCCCTCCACCATCACCGGTAAACACCACCACTACCTTAAAAGGCGGTCTCATCAACGCCAGGTCACTAACAGCCCATGTGCTTGATATCAATGACCTCATAATAGCCAATGACCTAGACGACCTAGCCATCACAGAGACATGGCTTCAACCCGCCTCAGGTCCTCTTCTATCACTAGCTATCCCAGACCAATATACTATTATCAGGCAAGACGGAACCTCATCCAAAGGCGGCGGCGTCGACTTTATTGCAAAACCCCCCCTAGGCCTCAGGCAGGTTCACAGCCGAACACTCCCATCTACAGAACACCTCTCAATCAAACTGCACCTATCTCCTTCACAAACTATAACAGTCCATCTGATTTACAGACCTCCTGGCCCACTTTGCTCCTTTGAGGGAGACATATAACTACTGCTGACCAACAACTCTAAACCAAGATCACAAACCCTCCTCCTTGGAGACTTTAACCTTGGGCTATATGACACCAACAATAAGAATGTGTTAGGCAGAATCCTGTGCAGTGCCCTTAGGGACCACTACACACAATTAAGAATACAAGTGGTAATACAAGTTCACCTTTGGTACAAACCTGTACTACACTGTTAAAATGGTAGCAGTAGCGGAGCAGCCAGACTTATCTCAAGAGTAAATGAGCAGTAGTAGAGATTACACAAAGGACCACAATTACTGTGACTCAAGCAAACACTGACTCAAGGTTTCAGGTAAAACATATAAGTACATTTATTTTTAAACCATCTATTATAAAACACAACACTTCTATAAATTCAAAACCACACATAAAATACACTACACACAACCAATTCCACTTGCTTCAGTAAATTCAAGGTCAGTACATTAGGATTTGACAGACCGGTGTTGCGATACTAACGCGTACCCGCGGATAGAAATGCTCACAAAGTTAAAACACTCTTTGTACTTAAGAATTTCAAACAAGGGAAAAGTGAAAAAATATCCTAGGCAATACTTTTTCAAGGCAAGGAGACTCGAGGACTTATTCAAAGATATAGATTAAAGTCAATAGGCCTGCGCCAGTGTCAATGGAGCCGATGCTCAGTTGCCGAGGATCACACGTTTAACATTTCGAGATTCCAGATGCCAAGAGTTCGTAAATATTGTCAAATGGAAGGAAAAGTTATAAGAGGGAGGGAAGAAAGAACTAATCTTCGGAAAAGGGTTCACCCCGATTCCGGCTGGTCAGACGGAGAGAATAACCAAATGTGCACAGTACCTCATTCTGTTGGGAGAAAAGCTGGTGCCACAGCAGTTGTTCCTGGTAGTTCCTGCAGACTCACGGTTCCTGCGGCTTCAGTCGTGGGGACAAGAAGGACGACGTCTGGAGCAATCTGCTCTACCCAGGGATGAGGCCAGCAGCAGCGAAAAAGACAACAATGAATAAAAGGTGCGCTCCTTTAAATCAGGAGAGGGGTCTTCTGATGGCCATTCGGACCACTACAGCACAGCAGTGATTTCGACCTATGAGAGGATTCTCTGACTGAAGAAAAGACGAGCTGGTTGATCCCACTAGGCTCAAGGGAAGAAGACTCCGGACTGGATCTTCTTAGTCATTAAAGGGGTAGATCGCTCAGGACTGCAGCAGGGCTTCACCGGGTCTCGGGGGTTGCTGCAGCCGTCTTCTTCTCCGCTTCTCTTTGGTTCCTTGTAGTTCCAGAGGCGACTCTGCCTTCTAGCTCAAGAGTCCTGCCTTTTATGCTAAAATCCCCCATTCACACAGCCTGGCTGTCAATCACTCAGCTGTGGGTTTGTCCAGCCTGGACAACCACCTTAGCCAATCAACACAAAGTGCGACTTGGGTCTCCAAGGAGACCCTGTGCAGGGGGTGACTACACCCCGCCCTCACATTCAGCCCACTGAGACACCCAGATGCCAAAGGAAGGCTTCTGGTCAGACGCCCGCCAAAGGTCGGTGAACAAAGGAGGCAAACCTGGTTTGCCACGCAAAGAAAGGCCCAAGAAGGAGGTTAACAAAAAAATTAAAAGATTAAACCCAACCACAGCCGAAATAAAAAGTATTTGGGCTAGCGGGTTTAAAGTTCGAGGCTACTAAAATAGCCTAAAACAATACCACGTTATGTAATATAATCGCGGTAGGAAAATTAGGGTAGATACCACTGCCACCAGCCAAGTCTTAATGTTAAGGGAGCGAAACAATGCTCCAAGAGGTACAGATGAAAAGGGCTAAGAATTAACCCTTTCCCATACTTCATGTAGGATGGGGTGTACTGGATCTGTGGTTAAATGACTATGCAAAGTTAATGGAAACTTTATCCTTTTCTGGGGGACAGTAGTCAGCCCCAGAAATGGAGTCGGTGGGAAGTCTAAAAGACAACCCTGTGTCACTGCACTGAAGGTGCTGTGTAACACACAAAAGAGTGGGGCTACTGAAGTGGTGTACTCCAGAGTCCACAATCACAAAAACAGATGAAATACACATGGCAAAACACAGGTAAGCGTGGGGGAAAAGCTTGCACTCTTACCAAGTGGAAAAAATAAACTCCAGAAATCCAGCAAAGCTGCTGAGGGACTCAATAGGTAAGGGAAATTAGCCATAGAATGAGAATTCTCCCTAACAGAATGCACTAGTGATTAGTAATAGCATCTTCAAATTGGGCCTTACTCAACGACTTTCACAATCTGCTCACTCCAAAGGGAGACAATTAGATTGGTTCGCTGACTGCAATTGCAACACCATTATTGTCATGATGCCTACCCCCGGGCTTCAGGACCAAGCCCATCAGCTCCGGGAGCAGGCATCCAGATACTTATTAAAACCCCAACAGCCCCGGCTGGGGGCTGTTTGGGTTCAGTCCTGGTGCCATAGGCGCCAGGCTCATAGACTTTACTTACCTGATGCAGACCATGCTGCAAGTGAGTCCAAGCAAACGTGAGGCCTGGATGGGACTATTTTATTACAGGGACTATTTTTTACTCGGGCGTGGTTCTGGGGAACTTCTTACCTGGAACTACTTTGAGGCTATTTAAACCACGCCCGAACAGCAGCACACGCTTCGCGTTATCCTGCATCCAGCAGCATAACGCTCACCGTGCCGGCAGTCAGCATCCAGTCTTCTGCCACGCCCGCCTCGAATCTGGAGCTCCTAAAACAAAGAGGAAAGAAAAGGATAAGGTTAGAAAACAAACTATTTTTGAATTCCTCACTTGATTCCGGATCCATCTCGCCTCCGGACCTGGAAAGAACATCATTTCAGTACGCGTCGCATCTCCACCTGCAGCGCCGCACCTTACTCACCAGTCCTTGCAACATCTTCCTATTCGGCGCTGCCTCCATCATTTCTTCGCCGAACTCCGGCACCTGGGGGACAAAAGAAAACAACAAGGTGAGCCGAGAAAACCAACAAATATAACTCTTATAACCATAGACTTACCTGATTTACCACCGGAGGCATTATTCTATAACTCTCCACATCTTCATGTGCCACACCTGCAAAGAGAGAGAAAACAACACGTTAAACACGTGCAACATTTACCGGACAGCGTCGGGTAATACAGACTCTTACCTGAGCGCCACCAGCTACCACAAGAGCACCTTCTCACAAACTCAGCTGCAAGACAAGGAAGGAAGGGGGGAACAAGAGTGAACATCGGACATATTGAACTCTATGAACTTGATACTTACTGATCCTAGCCAGGAACCTCAGAGTCAATACTCTCCGGAACTCTCCCACGCCTTCAAACCAGTGAAGTAACTGGCATCAACGCGCCCCTGCAATCCATGCAGGATGGAGAGCTCATCTTTCAAGAGTCTAAGGTGAGATTGCTGAAAGGGCACAAGCAGACAAGATTCGGAGGGCCAGTCCAGTCAGTCATCTATGCACTACGCATCACGTTGGTGGAGACCGCAGCCGTCCGGGTCTGACCGACGCCCCTGTGTGAGCCAGGTGAGCGTAACAATTATCACATCCAACCAGCCCCTCGCCTGGACCAATCATCATGCCATCCTTTTCACCCTACCTAAGGACAACACCTCGAACTCTGAGAAAACAATGGCCCCTCCTAGACTAGCAAGAAATACATGAAACATAACGTCCCACAAGTTACTCCCACTTCTGCAACCGATCCTACATGCAGACATTGCCCTCAAGCTCAATGAGGACCCTACTCACCTGGTTAACCTCTATAATACTACCTTACTGAATTATATTGATACAATAGCACTGCAAAAACTTCACAAAGCCCATGCCCACTTAAATACTTGGTTTACCCCACAATTGAGAACACTGCGCAAAAACAAATGAGCAGCAGAAACCAGCTGGAAAAACCTCCCGTCACCTCTTAACAAAAAATATTTCTCATCAGCCTCAGCTACATACAAATATGCAGGATAATGAGGAACCTTTTGGGGGATACTAACATGTGGACCCCAGCACCCCCAAGTCTTTCCGGTTCAAAAAAGAGTGGTGTTGCATACATATGAAAAGTAAGAACAGAGAATAGGTCCCTACACTCCGTTCAGTATAACATTGAGCAGTGTTTCATATTTGTTTATGCGCCACAGAAAAGTAGAGCTGTCGCACAATAATTCATGTGAAACCCACTCAAGTTGTTATTGTGTGGCCTTTTTATTTCTTAAAGTGACCCTATGTGATAACACATGATTTGTCTACTACATCGCCTTTCTCAAATCAGGGCTATTCTTTAAACCAAAATAGTTTTGAGTTTGATTCATCAATTCTAATTAAATTTCAAAAGAATGAATGTAACATAAATAACCAAATGCCAGGCATTGTGGGTAACTCAGGAACCATAACATAAGAAACAAAACAAAATGTAATTTTACATTTGTCATTACAGTATCGTCATCAAATCAAGACATGTTAATAATCCAATAGTCCAGAGTATCCAAAATCAAATCCTACCTTAAGGACACGACATCAGCAATTGCTAAGATATCGCAAGTAAATTGGCAACCAGGATATTTATTAGTAACATGGGATGTAAAAGCTCTGTATACTTCTATCAGACACGAAACAACGCTTGGAACAATAGAATATAGTTTCCAACAAGATTCAGCATCCAATTATCATTCGGTCAACATGTTGAAAGAGATGCTTTTAATAATACTGCAGAACAATGTTTCCTTTTTAACAAGGAGTTCTTCAAGTAAACTAGAGGTGTAGCTATGGGCATCGAATATGCCCCTGCCCATGCCAACTTAGTCATGTCAATGTTTGAAGATTATATATATATATTTCTGAGGCTTGTGGAATCTGCTTAGATCACATGCTGTGCATAGGCCGACATCTAGTGGAAGCTGCGGAGTATTACAGTTTGTTTTTCGAAACTCGAAAATGGGCATCGACACAGGGCGTGCCAGTAATACTATCCCTAGTGTGACGTCCACTGTACCCAAGATCCCTCACGCGTCTAGGATCCTCAGATTGTTTTTTTCCGCCATACTGGTCGGAAGCATTTTGCGGAGTCCCCTGGCCTTAGCCATACTTTTGCTAAAAATTTAAAATTATAATCTATTGACATCCTTCCCCACCCCAACGTCGAACTTTGACACTCGACGCCGGCTGGGGAAGAAATCGACCGTCGGCTGCTGCACGACAGATTTGGGCCTCGGAAGGCCGCTGGCCTCGGCCCAGGCCTTGGAAGGCCTCTGGCCTCGGCCCAGGCCTTGGAAGGCCTCTGGCCTCGGCCCTGCAATTAGGGAGAGTGGGGGGTGGTACATACTCTACACTCTTGGTATATAGGTACACCTTTTACATTTCCGACACTTAACAGCCCGCTGCCTCAAGGTGCATATGGAGGGTACCCCTTTTCAATTCTGCCCCAAGTGCAATCGCAAATACCCTTGGGTTGACAGGCACGCCACGTGCAATCTCTGCTTGCAGAGGGACCACCCCGAAGCGAACTGCAGAGCATGTAGTAGGTTTAAACCTAAGACACTTAAGGACCGTTTGACGAAGCGTTGGGCCCACCACGCCAGGCAGGTGGCCATGGCAGCGGAGGGCGCCTTCAGCGACGGCAGTGACGCCGTACTTTCGGACAGCGAGGGCATTACGGCATCGAAAGACAGCCGAGCGCAGGTTCCCGACCTCGGAAGGTCGTCCGGCAGGGCGGCTATGGGGAAGACCCCCGGCGACACAAGCGCTTCACATACTACACACACCAAACACACTAAGTCCAACCGAGACTCGACGACGTCGAGTTCTCGGAAAGAGGCACAAACAGAACGGTCCGATTCGGTGTCCTCTGGGCGCTCTCGATCAAGATCGCCGCATGACTCCAGGCAATCATCCACTCTTGCCAAGAGTGCCTCGCTCCCTAGGCTAACAGAGGTTCGATCGTTGGAAGACGAAGACGACTTCCACCCCCAGGCCACGCTCCAGGAGTCGGAGCCCGCAGTTAAAACCAGCGAGGCCCCACGCTCGAAGGACAGGGACACCACCCCCGATCCTCGACGCCAGGTGTCGAAAACCTCCGGAGCCACTAAAGGACAGGGAAAACATTATTCCACTCACGGGGAGGGGGGAAAACAGCAGAAGAAACAACCTTTGCACTCTTCCACACCTGTGAAACACACCACTCCCCCTAAACAGACAGACAAAACCAGGTCTGCTGATATGTCTAAAACCAGCAAAGCTGCTCAGGATAAATCCCATAGACTCGCTGAGAGAGTCATTCCCAGTTCCAAAAAATGGGCAGTGAAGACATAGATAGGGTCATGTCAAGAATGTCTTCTTTGGCTGATTTTTATGATACAAATCCAGAACATTTCCTCTCGTATGATCCACAAGGGGCGACACCCTCAGGCTCTACTGATCCTATGCCCCCGAGTAAAAAGCCCCGGTTTGAAACTCCGATGAGGTCAGAACCCTTCGAGGTACAACCATACGCAAGACCATACTCACTGTATCAAGGAGAGGCTTCCTTTGGTGAGGACCAAGAATTCGGCATGGTAGAAGAGCAAACCGGGACGGGCTACTATGGGGATGATGAGGACCAGGAAGAGGAAGAGGAAGACCCGGAAACATACAGAGTAGATTCCCCGGTAGAGAACGAAGCCCCGGTTACCGACTCCCCGGTCGATAACCAACCCCTCCTAAATAAGGTTCTCGCTCGCGCAGCAGAACATTTCCACATTGACACCCACGGTGTCCAGGAGGAAAGGGACTTCGCAGAAGAGTTAGTCGGAGAAAGGAGGCCTGTTACCCAGACCATCCCTATCCTTAAGTCCATTCAGCGGAGAATAGATCCGTCCCTGGTGAACCCGAACCTCACCAGAGCAGTCAATCCCAGGGTTGAAAAACTTTTCAGGGCTGCCCAGTCTGACCCTCTCTATATAAGAGGACATCTGAAGCCAGACTCCCTAGTTGTCACCAACACTCGTAAGAAGCTGGAACACCCTTGTCATCGTCCGAAGCTCCTCCCGACAAGGAGAGCAAAAAACTATATAGTTTCGGCAGGAAAGTAGCCTCAACGTCCGCCTATCAAGCAAGGATTGCTAACTCCACCACCCTGTTGGCCAGCTACAACTGCCATCAGTGGGAAGAAGTCGCGGCACTCATAGCCTCTGCTCCTGAACCTTTAAAGGGCCAGTTAGCTCGGATTTCCGCAGAGGGTAGAGCCGTGTCTGGTTGCATTTTGAAAGCAACCTTCGACGCCGCAGACAACGCAGGCAGATTGATAGCGGAGGGCACTGTTATCAAAAGACATGCGTGGTTACGGCAGTCTAGTTTTAAGGCAGAAACCCAGGCATCATTGTTGGACAAACCGGTGGAAACCGATCTGTTGTTTGGTAAGGCGGTCGAAGACGCACTGAAAAATGCCAAGGATGAATACAAAACACTCAAGTCCCTTGGCCAGTTAACCAATAAACCCCCTAACCAGAGAGGGAATAGTAATTTTGTCGCCCACGCGGCCAAAATTCCCAGAGAGGATCTAACTATTCCCAGGGGCAGGGTACACAGTGGAACAACAACCAACAGTCTACCCAGGGTTACGGCAGGGGTAATAGGAGAGGTCGTGGTAAAGGCAGAGGCAGCCCCAGCAAGGGAGGCGGCACGCCTCCACCAAAACAGTGACGCTCAGTTCAGGGTCCCTTTTCACGCAACCCCAGGTGGGGGACGCATTTCCAACTCCACCCAGGCTTGGGAAGGGATCACATCAGACAGGTGGGTGCTGTCAACAGTATCCACAGGATATTGTATAGAGCTACTGCAGCGTCCCCGGAACCATCCTCCACGACAAAGAGTACACTCCTTAGAACATCAGAAGATTCTCCTCGAGGAGATCGCCATTCTGCTACAAAAGGACGCGATAGAACTCGTCCCGGGACACCAGGTAAACAAGGGTATTTATTCAACTTTCTTCCTTGTGCCAAAGAAAGACTTGACAATGCGCCCAGTATTGGACTTACGGCCTGCCAACAAGTATGTCAAGCCCCAAAAATTTCGTATGACCACGCTACAAGAGGTAATCCCCTCCTAAAAAAGGGGGATTACATGGCAACCTTGGATATGAAAGATGCTTATTTTCATATTTCCATGTTCCCAGCGCACAGAAAGTACTTGCGCTTCAAGGTGGACAGTCGACACTACAAATTCAAGGTACTGCCCTTCGGGATAGCTTCAGCACCAAGGGTATTCACCAAGGTACTGGCGGTGGCGGCTGCACACCTACGCAGGGAGGCAATCCCAGTGTACCCTTATCTGGACAACTGGCTCATAACGGGGGAAACCCCAGGAATTTGCAGGACAAACATTCAAAGGACTATCGACCTCCTCCACGAGTTAGGCTTCTCAATCAACGAGAAAAAGTCAAGCCTGGTGCCAAGCACCTCAAAACAATTCCTAGGAGCTATCCTAGATACCCAAGAGGGGTTGACCTTTCCTTCAGAAGAAAGAATTCGGAATATACCACTACAAATTCCGCATTATCAGTCCGGTCAACAAATAACGGTACGCAAAGCAATGCGTTTATTGGGCATGATGGCGTCATGTATTTACCTGGTCCCCCACGCGCGCCTGCGCATGCATCCCATGCAGGAATGGTTGGCGAAACAGTGGTCTCAGGCAAGTGGTCAGTGGGACGATCTAGTGGTCGTTTCGCCAACACTGGTACAAAGCCTTCACTGGTGGACAAGAGAGAATCTCGCACAGGGGAAACCCTTTTACGATCCCGAAGTACAGGCAGTAGTCACTACAGATGCATGTCTGACGGGGTGGGGAGCTCACCATCTCCACCACACAGCTCAGGGTCTCTGGTCTCACTCAGTGGCCAAGAACCACATCAACCTGCTAGAGCTTCTGGCAGTATTCAGAGCGCTTCAGGGGTTCGAGTCCCACCTACTAAACCTGTCAGTGCAAATCCGGACGGACAGCACAACAGCCATGTTCTACCTGAACAAGCAAGGAAGGACTCGCTTGCCAAATCTGTCCAAGCTTGCCCAGAAAATCTGGATATGGGCACTCAGACGGAACATCTTCCTGTCATCACAACATGTTCCAGGGGAGCTCAATTCCCTAGCGGATGCTCTGAGCAGAGACTCCCTCCCAGAGGAACACAAATGGGTTCTACACAGAGAGGTCGTAGAAGATATCTTCTCTCAGTGGGGTTTCCCCACTATAGACTTATTCGCCACAAGCGAAAACAGACAATGCCCAGGATTTGCATCCAGGTTCCCCCAACCAGACTCCCAGGGGAACGCTCTGTGGATGAACTGGTCAGGGATGTTTGCGTACGCTTTTCCACCAATTCCTCTCATCAGGAAAGTGGTGAACAAGATGATCAGGGAATCGATGACGCTCGTCCTAGTTGCTCCCATGTGGGCAAGACAACCGTGGTTCCCACACCTACGCAGGATGGCGGTGTGCGAGCCCATCAAACTTCCAGCCTGGTACAACCTACTGTCCCAGCACCAAGGTCAAACAGTGCACCAGCAACCCAACTCAATGAACCTGGCAGCATGGCTCCTGAGGTCATAGAGTTCGGACATCTCAATTTGCCACCGAGGTGTATGGACATCCTAAAGGAATCTAGGAAACCAAACACAAGGCACTGTTACTTTGACAAGTGGAAGAGGTTCGTTATCTGGTGCCAGAGTAGACAAATCAACCCGGTTGATTGCGCTCCTTCCACTATTGTTACATACATGCTCCACCTGCTAGATGCAGGATTGGTTTTTAACTCACTGAAAGTACACCTGGCAGCCCTGTCGGCTTACACCACTTCCCATAGCAAGGTTTCGTGGTGGAAAGTACCAGTAGTTAAAGCCTTCATGGAAGGAGTAAAGAGACTTCACCCTCCTATTTCAAACCCACCACCAGGGTGGGACCTTAATGTGGTGCTAGCCAAGCTCATGGGCCCCCCTTTCGAACCCATGCATAAAAGCAGTCTCAAACACCTGACTTATAAAACGGCCTTCTTAGTAGCTATTACTTCTATAAGAAGGGTCAGTGAAATTCAGGCTCTGTCAGTGCAGGATCCCTTCTTTACTGTCCATGAAGACAAACTGGTTTTACGCACACACCCTAGGTTCTCACCTAAATTTATAACTAAATTCCATGTAAACCAGTCCATCGAGCTTCTGGCTTTCTTCCAGGACCCGCAAAGCTCGGCTGAGGTGAAACTACACACCCTAGATGTGCGTAGGGCGGTCCTCTACTATGTAAATAAGACCAGACTGCTAAGAAAAACAGATCAACTGTTTGTCTCCGTAGCTACAGGCAGAGAGGGGGATCGCGTCTCTAAAGGTGCCATCTCGAAGTGGATTATTAACTGTATCCAGCTGTGTTACTCACTTTCTGAAAGAACTCTGCCTTTCATGCCAAGAGCCCAGTCTACTAGAGGCATTGGGCCACTCTGGCTTTCATTGCAAATGTACCCCTTGACACCATTTGCAAAGCAGCTACTTGGAGCTCTATTCACACTTTTACTCAGCATTACTGCATTGACACCCATTCCAAGGCAGATACACAAGTGGGACAAGCGGTTCTAAGACACTTATTTGCTCATGACCCTTCTCACATCCCACCTCCTTCTTCAGGTACTGCTCGCTAATCTATGCACAGCATGTGATCTAAGCAGATTCCACAAGCCTCAGAAGGGATACATTACTCACCGTAATCGTATTTATGATGCTTGTATCTGCTTAGATTCACATGCGACCCACCCTTCCTCCCCTCTGAGAGAAGGCGCATGATGGCTTGTAGTCTTACCTTTCTGTCTATCTGCTTGGATTATCTGTACTCACGCTACTCCTCATGCTACCTCATGTCAGAAAAAATACAATCTGAGGATCCTAGACGCGTGAGGGATCTTGTGTACAGTGGACGTCACACTAGGGATAGTATTACTGGCACGCCCTGTGTCGACGCCCATTTTCGAGTTTCGAAAAACAAACTGTAATACTCTGCAGCTTCCACTAGATGTCGGCCTATGCACAGCATGTGAATCTAGGCAGATACAAGCATCAGAAATACGATTACGGTGAGTAATGTATCAAATATATATATATATATATATATATATATATATATATATATATATATAGATGAAGTAATACGAAACCAACACATTTTATGGACTAGATATATTGATGACGTTTTGATGATCTGGCAAGGAACCCTAGAAGAATTAAACCAATTCATGTCAAAAGCCAACTCCAATCCACTTGGCAAAGAATTTATTGGAATTAACAGCGACAACGGTGTTAATTTCTTGGACTTAACTATATATACATCTGGTAATAAACTGATGACCAAAACGTATAGGAAGGAAACAAAAGTAAATTTGACACTTTATGCGACTAGCTGCCATAACAACCCTGTTATAAGGAACATCCCTAAAGGGGAATTCATTAGGGCACGAAGAAATTGTTCAGATCAAATGTCCTCTTTTCTGTAAATGAAGTCACGCATGATCTATTGAATTTTTATAATGAAAAACATATCTGTATCAAACACAATACATAGAAGACGAGTGTTTGAGGTATATGGAATTAGTAAGCAATTTGTAGCTGCATGATCTTAATTGTCATTCAATTTGATCCTAACTTAAAGATATTTTGTGCTGGGAGGCAACGCACGTTTTTCCATCCAGCCAATTTTGAGGGTGGAACCTAATTTGACACTGATTCAATGTTAATTAATCATTCATATTATGCAGCCTGCCCTCAGAAATGTGTTCAGTAGAGGGTGCTGCGCGTCGACGTCCTTCGAGTTGATGTCCCTCGACGGCCTCCGTCTCGGCGCCGGCGTCACCGTGATCCATCAACCCCTCGGTCCGGCTTCAAAAAGTGTTGACTGTGGGACGAAAATGTCGTTGACGGATCCTCACAGGATCTTTTTGTGGTGCCTGGGATCGGAGCATCACTGTTCGGAATGCGAGGACTGTATGTCCATGACTGCGAAAGCCTTGAAGGAGCGTAAGGGGAAGCTAGAAAGAGGTAAGACTCTTAAATCCCTTACTCCCTCAAAAGTTTCTTCGGCAGAGTCGAGACATTCGTCTCCTCGTCGTCATAAGAAACATTCCTGTTCAAGATCTCGAAGCGGTTCCCATCAATCTTTGAGATCGAGACACTCTAAGAAGAGGTGTCGTAGATCTCCCTCTTCTTCGTCGTCTTCTGTGTCTCCGGAAAGGGTCACCTGCCCCACGAAACACAGCTCTCCAGCTAAGTGGGAGGAATTCTGTAAGAAAATGCTTAGCGTCTTCGAGAAAGCGTCCTCGACCCCCTCAGAGACATCTAAAGGTGATACCCCGGGTGAAAGACCTGAAAAATGAAAACGCCGCGAGTTGTTGCACCCGGCGAGAGAAACTACCCTAGAGCTTCATGAACCCTCGAGAAAAGGCAGTAAGACTGCGTCGTTGACGCCGTTGTCGAAGGTTTCTTCGACTCATAAATCTACATCATCGACGCCGTTGTCGAAGGGCCCTTCGCATAAATTGGTTGCGTCAAAGTCGTCTTCGACACCACTGCCGACTCCGATAAAGGATAGACCTACAACTGTTACTACAGTAGAGGTGTCGAGGACCTCGACCATGCCGTCAAGAATGCCATTGACTATTTCGACGACACCGAGTAGGATTCCGATCCTCTCGAGTACATCGAGGTCTCTTCAAACTTTTTCGACGCCCTTTTCGAATTTGTCGAAGCCTGTGACTTCCACGTCGACAACCTCAACGTTTTCACAACCAGTGACAACAAATTTGGCTCCTTCTGCTCTAGAAATGGGGTTTAAACCACATCCTAGGTCTGACTATTTTAGAGCCTTGTCCTCAATATATGAGGAAGGAGAGGATTCCGATCATGAGAGACCTTTTTGGTTTACAAAGAACCATTACACCCATACCAGAGGAATTCATCTCTGAAGAGAACAGGTTGAAGGACCTTCAAGACTCCTTACATGAGGCAAGTGGTTTAGATACTTCTCCAGAAGTAGAGTTTGCTAAACCAGACCCTGGGGAACATGCTGAGACCCCTTATAGGGTTCTGATGGCCAGAATAATCGAATTCATGGGGTGGTCTACACCTACACCCTCTTTTCAGCAGGATGGACCTTACTGATATTTTAGATAAAGGTCCACAGGAGGATCATGTTGTCCCCTTTCATTCTGCTCTGCAAAGAAAAGTTTCTGCAAATTGGGAAACTCCTGAAGTTATCACTGCAGTTAACAAGAGACTGTCTGCTAAATACATGGTATCTGCTACAGATCCTGAATATTTGAGCAAACATCCAACTCCAGAGAGTTTGGTTGTACAAGCAGCAACTCCATCAAACAGTAGATCTGCATACCCTACTATTCCACAGGATAGGGATGATAAAGAATTTTATGTTTTGTCAAAAAAAGTCTTTTCAGCATGTAGCATAGCGCTTAAATCTATTAACGCCACTTGCACGCTTGCAAGATTCAGCCATACACTTTGGGAGCGTGCTTCATCAGCTGCTGACTGTCTCCCAGAAGGAGAAGAAAGGGAAGCATTTTTAAACATCATCAATGATGGAAAAGATGCAAGATGCGAGTCCCTTCAAACAGGCACTGATTCTGCTGGCAGTATCAGCAGGGCCATGGCGGCAAGTACCACAATCTGCAGATTTGTGTCGTTGCGGAAGTCTGGTTTTGCTCCAGATGTACAAGCTAGACTTTTGAACATGCCCTTTGACGCCACTTCTTTGTTTGGTAAGAAGGCTGATGACAGCCTGGAAAGATTACAAACATCCAAGGCAGCAGCGAAATCTCTTGGGGCTGCAATCCGACAGACTCCGAACCGCCCCTCAGGAACCTCCTGGAGGGGTAGGTCCTTTGGCTTTTACTCCGCATTCGGAAAAGGTAGAGGACAGCCAGCTCAAAGGGGCCAGAAACGAATCACCCGTGGTGGACGGGGAAAAGGTACAAAAACCGCAGCAGCAGGTGCCACTTTACCCTCGGCAGCTGGCATCAGCCGCTTCTAAACCCCTCTGAGGTCTTCCCTCACAAGACAGTAGGGGGCAGGTTAACTCAACATCTGGCAGAATGGCAGGCTATTATGTCAGATGCTTGGGCATTGGATGCAGTTGCCCAAGGTTACTTCCTGCCCTTCCTACACACCCCTCAGAATCATCCACCGGGGAACAACTCTTTGAAGTTCCTTATGCAGGAGATTGTAGACCTGCTAGAGAAAGGTGCCATAGAACCGGTACCTGTAGCGGAGAGGAACAAGGGTTGGCATTCCCCCTAGTACCAAAGAAGGACGGAGGACTGAGACCCATCTTGGACTTACGAGAATTATTTCCTCAGGAAGGACAAGTTGAAGATGGTAACTCTTTCTCAGATTCTTCAGGCCCTCCAGCTTCAGGACTGGTTGGTATCTCTAGACCTTCAGGATGCTTATTTCCATGTGCGAACACATCTCAAACACAGGAAATACCTGAGGTTCGCAATTGGCAACTCTCATTATCAGTTTCGAGTTCTGCCATTTGGGCTGGCCTCTGCCCCGAGGGCTTCACCAAGCTAATGTCGGTTGTGGCTGCAAGTCTAAGGAGGGAAGGGATCCACGTCTACCCGTACCTGGACGATTGGTTGATCAGAGCAGTATCTTCGGAACAAGCTCAGATCCATCTGGATTATGTCTGCTACTTCCTTCACAAGCTAGGCTTCTCCCTCAGCTTAAAGAAGTCACAGATGATACCATCTCAGACTCCAGTTTATTGGAGCAGTCCTGGACACTTCCCTGGGAAAAGCCTCGCCACCAGAAGTGAGGGCTCAAGATATTCTGCAGATGGTCAACAAGTTTCAAAATGCCCAACGTCTTCCAGCCTTTGACTTTTTGAGGTTGCTAGGCCTCATGGCATCCTGCATTTTCCTAGTGCCAGAGGCTCGCCTGAGAATGAGATCTTTCTAGTGGGCACTGAGAACCCAATGGTCGCAATTCTCAGGAAGAATGTCAGATCTCCTTCAAATCCCAGACAGAGTGGCTCGAGACCTTCAGTGGTGGGCCTGTCAGGGGAACATTTTGAAAGGAGAACTGTTTTGGCAACCATGGCCGGAGATAACGGTAGTCACGGATGCCTCACTCATGGGGTGGGGAGCCCATGCCAACGACTTGACCATCAGCGGTCGTTGGTCTCCATCGGAGTCCAAACTACATATCAACCTGTTGGAGATGCGAGCAATCAGACTAGCGCTGGAGGCTTTTCTGCCATCAGTACCGGGGAAGAATGTCCTGATAATGATGGACAACACAGTGGCCATGCACTACCTCAACAAAAGAGGAGGCGTAGGATCACTGCCACTGTGCAGAGAGGCAATGCAGCTCTGGTTTTGGGCAATTCAGGAAGGAATCTCTCTATCGGCAGTTCACCTAGCCGGCGAGAACTTGACAGCGGACGCTCTGAGCAGGCAGAGTACAGTTTCCCAAGAGTGGGATCTAGCTCAGGAAGTCCTTCAAGAGATCTTCGCCCTTTGGGGAACCCAAGTGGATCTGTTCGCCACCAGCATCAACCGGAAGTGCGATCAGTTTTGATCAAGGGAATTTCCCCCCGAGAGGAGCTCTAGGGGTCGCGTTCATAGTGAACTGGGAGTTTCCACTCCTGTATGCATTTCCTCCAGTGCCTGTCATTCCTCAAATGATCGGGAGGTTGAGAAGATTCCAGAAGACCATGATCCTAATTGCCCCAGATTGGGCCAGGAGAATGTGGTACTCGGAACTTCTGGACATATCCATCTGCCCTCCAATTCGTCTTCCGCAAAGAGAGGAACATCTTTCACTGAAGGGAGGTCCGGTTCTCCATCCAGACATCAAAACCCTCAACCTTCACGCTTGGTTTCTGAAAAGTTGAGATACAAGGATTGGGATCTCCCGGATGACGTCATGGAGGTGTTGCTTTCGGCTAGAAGGCCGGCAGCAAAGACTTTATACCGCTGCCGTTGGAACACATTTTGCAGCTGGTGTAGAGAAAAGAATATTGAACCCTTTTCATGCAGTACACCTATGGTGTTATCTTTCTTACTGTATTTAGCAAATTCAGGTCTTTAAGTCGGTACAATCAAGGGCTATCTCGCAGCGTTATCAATCTTTAAGCACACTACAGAGGAGCCTTAATATTTCAAATTACCTCTGGTAGTCCAATTTCTGAAAGGGTTAACTAATATTTATCCCCCAAAGCCTTTCCAAGTTCCATTGTGGGACATAAATCTAGTCCTAAATTTTCTGATGGGTACTCCTTTTGAACCACTGCATTCTTGTTCATTAAGATTTCTCACTCTTAAACAGTCTTTCGAGTGGCTCTAACATCTGCCAGAAGAGTGAGCGAATTACAAGCTTTATCTTGCAAAACTCCTCATACAATCTTTCATAAAGACAAGGTTGTCTTACAAGTGAAGCCTAATTTTCTCCCAAAGGTGGTTTCTGAATTCCACATTACTCAGAAAATAACTTTACGTTCATTCTACCCTCCTCCCCATCCAGGGCAAGAGGAAGAGAGGTTACATAGGCTGGATCCAAGGCATGCCTTGAGCTTTTATATCAGCAGACTTGCTAGAATAAGACAAGCAGACCAACTGTTAGTAGGTTATACAGGACACAAATTAGGAATGCCAATCACGAAACAGACCATTTCAAGATGGATTATTTTAACCATTCTAGAATGCTACAAATTGGCTGGGAAAGAGCCCCCTCAACATCTTAGGGCTCATTCAACCAGGGGTATCGCAGCCTCTTCGGCTCTCCAGAGAGGAGTTCCTATTTGGGACAAATGCGCGGCTGCCACATGGTCGTCCACACATACTTTTACAAAATTTTACAGCCGGATTCCTCCTCTAGCCAGGAGACGAGATTTGGCAAAGCTGTGTTACATTCTGTACATTGCTGAAGGGAATATTACATTTTACTCCCACCTCCTCTTTCACACCACTGCTATGGGAGTCTATCAAAGATAAGGAATACGTCGGAGGACACCATCCCTTTGAAGAACAAGTTACTTCTTACCTTGTAGCGTTCTTTTGATGGGATCTTCCTCTGACGTATTCCTCATTGCCCCTCCCATCCATCCCCGCAGTAAAACTTCCCTTCTGGTTGCAGCTTACGCTCCTTCAAGGTCAATAACCAATTCATGCACCGCTAATTTCAAGCTTCAAAATAGAACTGAGCAACGGACGCTGCGCAAGTCTATTTATACGCACGGTGACGTCGGCGCCGAGATGGAGGCCGTCGAGGGATATCAACTCGAAGGACGTCGACGCGCAGCGCCCTCTACTGAAAAAATTTCCGAGGTCAGCAAGCTGGGATGGGTAACATCAAAGATAAGGAATACGTTGGAGGAACATCCAATCGAAAGAACGTTACAAGGTAAGAAGTAACTTGTTCTTTGAATTATTACGCGCAACAGACGCCATATATTTTTCATCTTTTTCGGCTGATTTTTTTATCAATTATTTAACTTTTATCAAGAACAACCACGTAAATTTGGGGTGAGTGAGATTTATGTCATGAATAGATCATTTAGATCATTTTCTTAAAGCAGGTAAATCTAAATGATAGTAGGATGAAAAACATGTTCTCCACTGAAAAGCTATAGCAACATTCCCAAAACGTGGCGACCAGAATAGAAACAGAGGTAAGACTACTCCTGGTTCCATGACTACGGTCATCAAACTAAACTCACTAGGAATCGGACTGCGTTACAACGCGGAAACAAACGCAGTGACAGCAAAAGACGATGACTTTTGAGGTAAACCCTAGAATGCCTAGGCTTCGCACGGCACAAGGAGAGAGGAATTAATGATTATACGCTAGGATACGCGGAGGGAAATATCATATGTTGGATAACCATTCATATAGGCAACAGTGTAACAGAGAAACGCACGCTACTGTACAAGAAATCCTGCAACAAGCACTCATGCACTTCCTTTATGAATTAAGACAAGCTTCAATTTCGACACAATCCAAGCTATGCAATTGGACCAAATAATACAAATACTATAGACATGATTATGAATATACATACTAACATACAGCGCTTTTACTTACCATGTGGGGATTTAACCCATGACATTTTGAATTTTACAAGAACCTTGAAATTGTTACACTCACCTTGTCTCTGCGGAGGCGTTGGGGCATGGTTGCAGCCCTCCCTGAACTTGAATCACCCGCTTCAGGCCTCTCCCTCAGTAGAAAAGCTGTGAGCAGTGGTACGTGGTGATACTGCTCCTGCGTGGAGATAAGAGTGAGTGCGCCAATCTGTGATTGTTGTACCTCGAACCCTTCACCCCAAAGTACGGTTTCTGTGAGAATTCCCCGGCCCATAAAGCTCACCTGTGAATTATGGAAGATAAGCTCTCCATCCTGCTACTTCTGGCAAGGGCGCATCAAATGGCATCTATTTCCTTCACTGATCCCTGATAAGGATTAGTCCAGTCCAGCTGCGACTATGCTTCTCCTTATGATTGGTAAGTCTTTCTTGAGCTCTTGTGATGTTGTTCGTCGTGTTTAATGTCTTTAAATGTTGCTCCTATTCATGCCTGCAATAATCTCTCTCTTCTGTTTTCTTCCCTTAGATGGAAATGTGGCCTCAATGCAGCTGTGAGACACGAGACGCGGCCGGATAGAAGATGGATGCTACTGCAATGTTCGACAGCAGGTAAGTGATAGTTTAAGGAAAAGCGCGAAGTAGGGTGCAGCGCAACCTTAAACTGACCGTGTTTTCCGATGTCTAACCTTGTCTTCTGTTTTTCCTTACAGGCGCTGCTGTCGACGATGGAACGTGTCGTGCTCCGGTGCCAAGATGAAGAATATGGCGTTCCGGAAAGTGTAAAGATGAATACTTGGTTTGCCGAAGAGATGTACAGGTAAGAACAGCTCCCCCCAGTTGGTAAGCAGCATGTCCAGGAAGCAGGATCTTCAAAGGTAAGTCTGACTTCAGGCGACTGTGAGAGTTACACTGCTTGCAAGTGCAGAATAACGCTAAGCGTCTGTCTTGAGGATCAGGGCAGCTTATATAGCTGAGATTGTGGGCACGCGCATTACGGCCGGTTTACCAGCCACACCCTGCCACTCCTAGAGAGCGAGCATGTGCGAAGGCAATCCATTAGCAGCCATACCCAAGAATGCACTTGGGACTGCTTAATGGATGGAATGTTCAAGGTTAATGCATCTGAAGTGCTATGTCCATAATAAAAGCTTTTTGGTGTTAAATGGATGTTCTTGTTTACTTTTGTTCATGAGCCTTGCGCCTTTGGCGCCAGGACAGTGTCCACCCAGGCACCCAGGTCTCCTGTGCATGTGACCCCTGCATGCCTGTGCCCCTGACTTCATGACCATGACAGAAATACAGACATACAACATAGGTATGAGGTGGATATCCACCCATGAGAAAGTGGCACTATTGGGCATATATATGTATATTTTTTGGTGTGAGAACTACAACTTTAGTATTCGTAGAAACTTACGGATTTGTTTTTCATCTCTCCTGCAAATTTGTGTTTCTCTTTTCCTTTCCCTAACTATCCACCCTTTTCCCCATCCCTTATTTCTGTGATGATATGAATAAAGCAATTCAAAATTAATCCCAATAACTATTGGATTATTAACATGTCATGATTTGATGATACTCCAATGACAAATGTAAAATAACATTTTGTTTTGTTTCTTATGTTATGGTTCCTGGGCTACCCACAATGCCTGGCATTTGGTTATTTATGTTACATTAATTCTTTTGAAATTTAATTAGAATTGATTAATCAAACTCAAAACTATTTTGGTTTACAGATTAGCCCTGATTTGTGAAAGGCGCTAATGGCGCCGAAACACGTGTTATCACATAAGGCCACTTAAAGAAATAAAAAGGCCACTCAATAACAACTCGAGTGGGTTTCAGATGAATTATTGTGTGACATCTCTACATTTTAGTGTCGCATAAACACATATGAAACAACACTGCTCAATTACATACAAATCTGCCATCTTGCTGGCTAAATCTGACTCTGGTAATGACCGGATCAACAATGCCAAATCAAATACCAAGGAACTGTTTAACATACTTAAAGAGCTAGAATCACCAACGACGACTCCTACCACCTGCGCGAAGGACATCACTTGGTGTCAGAACATACAAAAAGCGCTGTCAGACAAAACCAAGCTCTTACAAAAGAAAATTGAGATTAAAATGTCGAGCCTAACTAACAACCTCCCCTCATTGACAATCCCCATACCTCCACCTGACCAATCTGACTTATTCAAATTCTCCTAGAAGAAGTAGAAGTAATAATACTAAGCCTAAAACCCTCCAGATGCATGGGCGACATTTGCCCTGCATCTATCATAAAAGAAACAGCGAAGGAGATTGCTCCCTTCATCACCTCACTAATCAACGCCTCCTCCTTCAAGTTTAACGCAGTGCTCATTAACCTTAAGGTCGCCTAGGTTATGCCACTCCTCAAGAAACCTTCCCTCGACCCTAATAATCCATCCAACTATAGACCAATCACCACAGTACCTTCCCTTCTGAAGATCATTGACAGAGCAGCCTATCTGCAGATCCAGCACCACCTGGAAAGCAACAACTTGCTAGTGCTACACCAATCCGGATTCCGGCCCAGGCACGGCACCAAAATAGCCCTGTAGATCTTCTAACCCAAATTGAGAATATCAAAGACACAGGCAACCTTTCCCTCCTTCTCTTACTAGATCTATAAGCTGCTTTTGACTCTGTTGACCATAAGACACTTTGGAACCATCTCTCTAGCAGCTCACTTTTCCAGTGATGCGATTACATGGATGCAATCATTTCTCAACAACAGAACAACTAGAGTGTTCGCACCAATGGCTTCCGCAACTCCATTGACTGTCACATGCGGGGTCCCACAAGGTTCTTGCGTCCCCCCTACACTCTACAACATATTGACAAAGCCCCTATTTGACAAACTAGACCATATGGGTATCTCTTACACTAACTACGCCGACGACACTCAAATTCTCATACACATCACAGGCAACTACAACATAGACTCTCAAAGACTTAATGACATTTACCTTATCATCCAAGCATGGATGTCGCAACATGGTCTGTGCCTCAATGACAACAAGACTGAGCTACTCCTAGTCGGAACGCAAGCTAGACTCAACAAACTCGACAACAAATTCAACACTTTTGACATTGACGGCAACAGCATTAAAGTCTCAAAAGACGTCAAAACTCTAGATATGTACATTTACTCCACCATCTCTCTACGAAGACAAATCAATGCCACAGCGTCCACCACTGCTTACACATGTAAGCTCATTAACACTTGTAGACCTTTGCTGACACCCGATAACTGTATCACTTTGGCTAGGACTCTCGTACCAACTAAGCTAGACTATTGTAATGCGCTATATCTAGGCACCAGTCAGCATAATGTACGCAAACTGCAGATTTATAAAAACACCACGCTTAGAGTAGCAACTAACTTCCCAAGAAAACTACACATCTCAGAGATGAGACTTAGTGTTTGATGGCTCTTAATTAATCAAAGAATTAAATTCAAGACTCTCTCTCATATACAAATGCATACATAATCAAGCACCTAAATACCTCTGTGACAAATTAAAACTTAACACATCAGACAGACGCACCAGATCTTCCCACTCCAACTGCCTCATTTATACCAAGGTACAAACTGCAAAAGGCAGGTGGTAAAAGTTTCCCGGTTCTTGCAGCCAAAACCTGGAATGCCTTACCTCCTAACACCAGACTAGAACCTTCCTACCACAAATTCTGTAATGAAGCCAAAGCCTGGCTCATACTGAACGAAAACGAACCCTCTATGCTGTAGCCTCCTGCCATACACTTTCCATGTATCTAAATGCCTGTCAGTTTACTCAGCTACTCTGCCTTGCATGCATAGGATTTTCCTCCCATGTAAAAGTTTACGTCAACACTGTACTTGTGTAAGTTACACATTCCTTGTTTTTCTCTGTATGTATCTAACTCCCTATGTGAATAAATGTGCCCAGATGCCTTAGGGCTAGGCACGCTATCTAAATAAAATACAATACAATTTGGAGGTATAGAGGCTATTGAGATGGTTGAGCTATCGACCGTCTGAGGCGGCATTATAATTGCCTTGCCTCCTACTGACTCTAAATTAGATGAACTAGATTGTTGTGCCTCCTCCAGTTGAAAGTGCAATTTTCAGAGAAATGTTCTCAAACCATATTTCCTATCCCTTTTTCTTCTTTGTTTGATATTAACTAGTGATTGTGTGCAATGCCTTCCTTCATATTCATTCACAAACTGCACCCCACTCAAAATATCACTATCCGTCCCAGCACTATTTTCACCATATATCAACAGCTATTGTAAATATGTTTTGGCAATCCGCCCCAACACACATATTCACCAATTTCAGCTTAATCACCTTTGACCCAATGCACCAATTTCTTAAAATGTCAATTTTCACATTGTTCACTTAGGGGTGAGTGTGTGGGCTTTCGCTTCATCCTGGATGTTATCGTACAGTGCAACAGATGCACTCAGGAATAATTTTAGAGCTGTTATCGAAGGGGAAGACAGCTTGATTTGGTAGTCTGCCTCTTTTAATGTATGGTGCAAAGGACAACATTTTAGTGCCTGTACTTCTTGCTCGGAATTATGATTGGATAATAGTTCCTGCAACTGTGAGGGAGAGCCTGGGGACCCCATATAAGAGAGACACTCGATGGCAGACATCTGCCCTCCAAAGACAACCAATTGTCTAACCACATTGCGGTCTACGTCGGTCACTCAACTCCAATGGTTCTGCGTCTGTGGCATCCAGAATACTACCGTCAGTTGGGTCACATCGCCCTCACGGTGGGTCGCCACTAGTAATTTGGGGCACCTGACTTCTATACTGGTACTGGCACGGGGATAAAAGTCTGTAAACCTCTTCTAGCAACCGGAGTCGCACTTGCAGGCAATGGTTGTTTTCCTACTGAATATGAGTTATTTTTAGAGGAGGTTTTAGAGGCAATTGCTTGATTTGTGAGCAACAAGACCGGCGGCCTTTCAACAATCGGAAAGTCTCTCAAAATTCCATGGTCAGCACATATAATCTGCACCAATCCATCCTTTCCGTACTGAGATAGGGCTACTTTATCCACTAGAATGCTTTTCTAGTCCCCATTGGAACTACACTGTCCATAACAGCCCGGGCAATGTTACTTTTATACACTTGCTGAATTGTCACTCAATGACCCAAGATCCTTTAAACTAGCTGGAGTCCTGGATTTAGCTGTGGGAATTGTATTCGCGTTAGAAGCTGGGAGCGACACTGTGCGCAACACTGAATGGCTTTGTAGCTTTTCCACATATGTAATTTGTGACATTGCAGACAGTTTTGCAGACAGTTTGCTATTTTTGCTACACAGTAGCACTTTAAATTGTCTAGATGAAATTGGCCCGATTGATTGTCTGCAGTAGTCGCAAGAGCCGACATCAAACAGACTCACTGTAGATTACCGGCATTAGTCAACATATGTAAGGGAGCGGCTCACCACAATCATCTCGTTCCACCAAGGACCACTCTGCTTCCACTCTATGTGCACCAAACAGATTATAAGGCTTCTGGGATTCGCCACGTGGCACCTCCTCCTTCAGTAATAGAGATGGGAAAAAGACTCCAATACAATATACTGCCAATTCACCAGACCACTCTCTGCTTCCTCTTTCCGTGCCAAATTTGAAAAATTATAAGTTTTCTTTTTTTTCCGTAAGATAAGTATTGAATTTAGAAACATTTCATATTTGCGGGCCCTGTACTGAAAGTCATCTGTTGCCTCCAGTTTTACAGCATCAGTAGGGAATAAACAACAGTTGTTGATTCTCTGAGCATAAGACCTTCATTGGATGATAAAGAAGGACCTCAGAGTGGAGATGGAGAGCAGCAAGGCTGTGTATGTACTTAAAGATGAAAGAAATTAAATGATGCATTGACGAACCGGAAGTCAGTGTAGTATTGGATGAAAAGTTGTTATTGATAGTTTGAAGATGAGTCAAATCGCAGCATTTTCAAAAGAGTCTCTGAATTGAATGCGTAAAGGCAGTTAACATTTTCCAGATGGGAATTGATTTGTGATCACACAACAGCAGACAAAACAAGAAGGTTCTGGGAGCCCCCCCACCCGGCACAAACATTGCCCACTGACCTGTTCCTGGGTGGATGGCTCCAGGGAGAGTCTTAACCAAGTCTTTAGCTCACTGTCCCTTTCAGAGAGGAGAAATGTCCCTGCATATCAGTCTTTCTCCTGCCCAAGGGCAGTCCATCACTGAAATGCTAGGCAATTCTCCTCTGAACAAGAGTACCAACAGCAACCCCAGACACGTGTTTCAGCCTAGTCGGGCCTCATCAGTGAGGTGGAGCTGTGCCTCTCTAAGGACAGTGAGTAAGGGGTCCACGTCTGGTTTCCCCTGGTAACTTAGGGTGAGACCCAAAGTTACCTAATATGCAAAACAAGGGGGTTCTGGGAGTCCCTCTACTGGCACGAACACGGCCCATTAATCTGTTCTTGGGTGGATGGCCCCCGGGAGAGCCTCAACCAAGTCTTTAGCTGACTGCCCCTTTCACAGAGGAGAAATGTCACTGCATATCAGTCTTTGTCCTGCCCAGAAGCAGTCCAGCACCAAAATGCTAGGCAATTCTCCTCTGAACAAGAGTACCAACAGCAACCATAGACATGTGTTTCGGCCTAGTTGGGCCTCATCAGTGAGGTGGAGCTGTACATCTCTAAGACTGAAATGCATGGATTTTTCTCCTCTGTGAAAGGGACAGTGAGTAAAGACTTGGCTGAGACCCTCACGCGGGCCATCCACCCATGAACAGGTCAATGGGCTGTGTTTGTGGTGGTAGATGGACTCTCAGAACCCCCTTTATTTCACACAATAACAGCATGATCTTCTCTATCTAAGAATTGAAGGGTATGGCCTAGCATATGTAGGCAAAACAAATTATTTAACTAATTCACTAATCTAAATGGTAAAGGTTCAATTAGGACCCCAAATGTCTACCACATTCCTCATAACCTTCAAGAAGGAGGTAGGTAAAGGGTTTGAGCTGGCAGTGACTAGTCTGAGCATTTGTAAAAACCATCCTTTAATCTTTAGTCCAGTGTCCCTTAAGATTTTCATCAAGAAGTAGTAACGTTATGTGCCAGATAATTGGGGATGTATCTTTCTTTTTTTGTTTTTGTTGTGTTTTTTCACAACTAACACATTTTTTCAATTTTTGTGGACATATTATGAGTCCCTGTATCCTGGTCTGTGGAACTTAGTAGTAAATTGCCTCTTCATGATGATAAGATGTGTGGAAAATTGATTTTTGCTTGCATTCTCTTTTAGGAATATTCAGAATAGTATTGGCAAGTGCACAATTCCAAGTGCAACAGTTTATATAATATGCTTGGTCTTTGGACTGTTCTTTTCACCAAATTGTTCCAAATCAAAGAAAGTAAGGCTCATTTTGTGTAGAGCGTGAATTATATTAAAAAAATATTGGTACTGAAATGCACTAAAGTACATAGTCTTTGGGTTCTGTGTTTGTTGTTATATTTCTGTGGCATTCCAGTTAAATAATGGATGGTCAATATATTTTCCTCATAGTATTATATGGTTTTGTAATGTTTCAGGAACTTTCTTCCCGGCATGGATGATGGGCCAAATTTTGCTGCTATGGCGAATCTTCCTTTTTGCTCTATTCAACTGGTTTGTTTGAAAATAAAATGTTTTTTTAAGAAGCATTGCAGTAGTTAAAGTAACATTATTTCTTTGCAAATGCCACCGTTTGCATGGCTAGATCACATCTGATGTGTATAATATATCAGAGTAGAGGTGAATGTCTTGTTTTTGGCATTCACTGCCGTTTAATTTATTTATATCATTGATAGTAGCTCTATGATTTTTAATTTATTGCTTTGGAATTAAGTTTTTAGTCTGTGATGGGTTATGTCTAGTATACTATCCCGTTGACTATTTCCTGATCCCTCCCACCCCGCCTGACCTCTGATTGTGCGTGAAGCCTTTTTAGCTTCCTAGGGTGGTTACATCTGCCCGCAGTCGGCACAGCAGTCTCATTGTCTCAATTCATTATGGTAAGCTTTTTCACATCTTGAGCTCCCGCTCTTTTTACTGGAAGTTAATTCATTGCGTGCTGGGATAATCTTTGTACTCCTACGTCCCGTCCTCGTTCCTCCATTTTTTGGGACATTCCGTCCTGTGGGACGGGACTAGAGCACTTTTTGTAAAAAAGCATTAAATTGAAAAATGGGTCCTTCTTCTCCTTTTACATGGGGTACCGCATGCGGTCGTTACTCCACCCTCCTTAGCTCTGCCCCGTGCATCGGCCTTCAGTCCTTTTCTCCGCACGGTCGGGGCTGGACACTCTTGCATCACCGGGAAGACCTTTTTCTTTTCCCGTTGTCCTTCTCTCCTGCTACAGTTCGGCGTTCGCGTAGTCCTCTGTCTACGCCAAATCATTTGGGATTTGTTGCTTCTTCCTCTTGCGAACGTTGATTCGCTAGGGCGTATCACCATTCTCTCTGTTTGTAGTGTCTGGGACGGGATCACCGTTGGAACACGTGTTTCTACTGTGATTCCCTTTCGTTCTGGGCACTTCAGCGTCGTCTTCGTTGTTGGGAGGAGATCTTCCAGAGTTCCTCCATTGCATTTTCAACTCTTCATCGACGGAAAGAAGAAACCAATAAGTTCCTTTTCACTCCTTCCAGGGGTCCTCCAGGTCCGGGTGGGGCTTCAAAAGCTCTGCTACCAGGGTTTCTCCTGAGGTGCCTCGCAGGCCTAATAGGCGTACCAGGGTTTTCTCCGAGGGTTCCCGCGAGGGGACTGCCGATACCGGATCACGATCCGAGGTTCACCAAGCAGGTGCTAATAGCCAGCCTAGTCATGCTGAGGCGTTTGGTACCGGAGTTCGCTCCAAGGTCTCCTTGTCTGGAACTTCCCATACAGACACTGGGGTGCGTCCTGAGGCCTCCGTTGAGGCTTTCTGTACCAAAGCATGTTTTGAGGCCCTTCTCAGGGGAGCTATAAAGACCGGAATCCGTTCCAAGGTTCCTCTTATCGAGGCTAAGGTGTGTACCGACAGATCTGAGAGACGTGTTAAGGGCTTGTCTGTGAGGTGCATTCCTCAACTTTCCCACGCTCGCAGTGTTACCGGTTCTGTTGAGGGGGCACAGGGATAGGTCGTTGACCGTTTCTCCTCTGTGACTGGCTTGAAAAAAGCTGAGGTTCCTCTCTTGGAGGCTAACTCAAAGGGTCACGACAGGATGTCCAGTAAACATCCCAGGCCCCATAGTACCAGCCGTGCCGAGGATCATTGTGTCAAGGCTAAAGTTTTCAAACAAGTCCCCTGAGCAGTCGGTGGAGTCACATGCCTCATCCACACATGTGATGCAGTTCTCCTCAGATGCTCATAAAATGGGGGGCCTTCCCGCGTGGTCTACGGCGGCCATTTTTTATTATTCCTGTACTGGGAGCCTTCTTTTTGGTGGACAACCTTGTCCACAGGACGGTGTGAATCCGTTCCGCCCTTCCTATGACTGGCATGCTCAGATGCCACTACCACATACGGTCTCGCTTCCGCCTACTTCTGCGCCACTGGTCTATATAGACCCTTTTGGTGACGGGCCCTCTTGGCAGCCTTCCTCACTACGTTTGTGGGGGTATGCCCCTCATGAGCGGCCTCTGCCCATCCCGGTTCCTAAAGTTTTTTTTTTGGGAAGTTTCAGAGTCTTATGAACACTGATCCCCTTTTTAGGAAGATCTGCCCTCTGGTGCCGCATCCTGCCCGGCAGTTCCAGTTACTGCATCTGTCGCCCCAGTGGCGGTACCACCTCTACCTCCCAGCCCGCCTCCACCTCTTCCGCCTCTGCCTCCGTTGTCTCAGGTTGACAAGATTCCAGCAGAGCGAGACGTCAATTTGACGCCAGTCGCATTGCAACCGGCGGATCCTGACGTTCTGGACGGCCCTCAGGCAGACCAGGATAGTGAGGGCCAGCCACGCTCTGTCAGAGCATTCCACGATCGTGTTCTAGACATGATGTTACTCCTTGACATACCAGTACCTGAGGCACCCACTCCGCAGGAAGGGGTGCTTTTGGGGGCGCTCACCTTGTCTCCGCAGGAGTGCACCAGCCTGTTCCTTCAGAAGGACGTTCTGGCTGAGGCCTGCAAGGTCTGGGATAAACTCTACACTGGGCTACATATAAATAAGAGAATTGATGTCCGTTACAGGCTTCACACCTCCAAGGAAGTAGCGTTGGCATCATGTCCCCTCCCTTCCTCAACAGTGGTTGTGGCCGCTACTCTGCAATCCAAGCCGGACTCTGCGACCCCTGCTGCTGCAGCTCATGTTCTGGCCAAGGAAGACAAGTTGCTCGACTCCTTGGCCAAGAAAGTTTTTGCCAACTCAGCGCTGCAATTGCGTCAGGCTAACGTGGAGCTCATTTTGGTGGTGGCAAATATGAAACTGTGGAGGGATTTGGCGGACTTCCAGGAGTTCATTCCTGGGTACAGGCTGGAATACTTTAAAGGCAGTATGTCAGACGCCAGGGTATTGGCGCAGGATATGCTGGAGGCTGCTGTGCACCATGTCGTCACCTCAGCTCGAGGCCTCATGTTGGTTGTGGACACTAACGTGATGCTTGGCTTCATGCAACAAAGTTTTCGAAGGAGGTCCAAGATAAAGTTCTGGACCTGCCTTTTGATGGCAAAGAGTTGTTTCATTCTTCAACGGATGACAAGCTTACAACGCTCAGAGATCTGGATCCCAGTCTTGGTCCTCCTCAGGCTTCAGAGGGTTCCAGGACTGCAGGTCTCGTAGGGCTGATCCGCCGAGAGGTAACTCCCATCAGAGACAGCAATGAGGTCTGTTTTTCTCCCGGTCTTCAGCATCTTCAGGCTCCTCTTCAGGGACAGGTAGTCTCTCCGCCGAAAAGTCTGCAAAATTATATTTTTTGGCACTCGCACGAGACTCCGATAGGATGACGAATCTCATCTCATCTGGAGGTGTGGCAAACCATCACTGAACACCAGTGGGTTTTGACCATTGCTCGGGCAGGCTTCCGCTTGCCCCTCCCCCCTACCCCACCCTTCAATCTTCCCTTTCAGCAGTCGGGGATGCCCTCCCTCAGAGCAGAGGTCCAGAAGCTTCTAGACGTCAGGGCGGTGGAACCCGGTCACCTAGTGGAATGAGGGAAGGGCTTCTACACTTGTCTGTTTACGGTGCCCAAACCCAACCAGGCTGGCCTGCGCACCATTCTAGACCTTTCTCAGTTCAATCTTTCTCTACCCAAGATGATGTCGGTCATCACAGCTTTTCTACGGCTCCAGGGTATTCATGTGTATCCATATTTGGACAACTGGCTTCTGCGCAGTCCTTGTCCAGTGAAAACCTCAAGCAATCTTCAGTCTCTCCTTCAGCTCCATGACGATCTCTCAGGACCTGATATTCCTGGTTTTCCGTTGGAACACGATCGACTGCATAGTGTACCTGACTGTGGACAGGATGGCGGATCTGTTAACCACGTGTCAAGTTTTCATTCAGTCAGAAGGCCTGGTGGTTCCAGAGGCTTCTAGGCCTTATGGGTTCGTGCATGCTTGTTCTTCCTTATGCTCATCTCAAAATGCGACTCTTGCAGATGGCTCTTCGGAGCTCCTGGCTTCAAGCAGTGGACCCGGACACCAAAATGATTCCGGTTCCACCCTGCATGATGACAGATCTCCTATGGTGGTCATCTTCCAGTAATCTTTTGGTGGGTGCTCCTTTTCAGGAGCCCCCCACTCAAACAACCATTAGGACAGACTCCTCCCTTCTCCAGCATGGGGTCTGGCATGGAGTCACATGCTCATGAATATTCCGTCGTCAGGCTGGGAATCCTCGGTAAAGAAAAAAATCAGTTTCAGTTTCGTTTCTGAACTGTCTTTCTACTAATAACCAATCACTAGTCTCTGGGTCATGCTGCCCCCAGCCAATGACTGCCCTCTACCTAAGTGCCTCCTCTGGCAGCCATCTTCAGATTTTTACTGCACGTTCAAGTGTTGGGAGTCCTCGTGCTTGGCTCTCGAGCTTTTACTGCGTGTTGTGTTTTTTCAAAGAGTTTACTCTAATTTTTCAGTCAAATTCGAGCCTCAAGCTCCACCGATTCATCTTCCGATTAACGGGGACCCGTTTTGGAATTTTCATTGAATTTCACTTCTTGGAGGATTCGGAAGATCTTTGAGACCTACCCCGCGTGGTCATGGCTCAAGACAAAGGAGACTCGATGCCCGTTGGATCCAAGCTGTTCAGGAACTGCCCAGGATGTGGACTGCAGAACGTCTTCAAGGAGGATAAGCACTCTCGGTGTCTCTACTGCCTGCACTCCGACAAGTCGCACGTAGAGGAGGACTGTGTGTTCTGCAAGAACATGCCCGTCCGGACCATGAAGGACCGTTGGAAATGACTCGCTGACTGGCTGGAGGCAAAGAGCCCGGCAGCAGGTGAGAAGAAGAATTGTGAGCGGTCTTCTAAAACCTTTGAGGGCGGCCTGGTGACGGGGGCCCAACAGAAGGCAAAGCACTGCGAGTCCGCAGGCCCCGGGAACGCCGTTGGTTCTGGCTCCTCGGCCGCCAGGCCGGGCGCAATGTCACCCACACTGTCCACCACGAGCCAACGCTCCGGCGCGGTGAAAAGGAAGTCAGAGAACCCAGGTAAGCTTCGGGAGAAGCCCCAGTCTATCGCGGCGGAGAAAGCCTAGGGGGAGCAAGGTGGTCACCCTCCCCCTGTGGTGAAGGCCTCTGGCGCGCCTAAGGTCGTGAAGGCCCAGATTCACCCGGCTAAGGCCTCGATTGAGGGAGTCCTGGCGCCCCTGTGTAGCCCGCAGAGGCGACCCCAGTGGAGACGGCCTCCAGGCCTAGAGTTTCCCTGCCATCCCGCAGGGAATCGTCTTTCCAAAAATGATTGAAAATACCCCCGTTATGCCCCGGGCTGAGAAGGATGGGGGCGAGGTAGTCCTAGTGGACTCAGATACCTCCTCCGAGGATGAGCTGTCTGTCATCAAGGCAGCCCTGGACAAGAGGTTCAAGGAGGTCGGGGCCTGCGGGAAGGATCCCGATGAGGCGGACGTAGGGAGCGAGGGTGGAGCCGACGAGGAGCGGCAGGTGGAGGAGGTATCGGAGGAGCCTCGGCCGACGCTCCTGTCTCAACTGAGGCCAACACCGCCCGACAGGTCGGAAGAAATCTGGCTGGCACTGCCCACCTTGTGCACAGAGATAAGTACAAGGTTGCCTTTACCGCCGGCGGACGATCCAGTGGCGCCTGGACCGTCAAGGAGCCCTCCAACCAAGCGGAGGTGAGTCCATCCACCCCCAACTTTCCATCCTTCACCTCCATCCCCTCCTCCGAGGGATGAGACGGAGAAGGTGACGACGGGGACGGACGACGGCAGAGATGACAGAACAGATCTCCCATCGCCCCCTTTCCGGGCTTCCCCTCCCGATGAAATTGTCTCGTTTCACGCCATGATCGCCAGGGCCTCGGAGCTCTTCCAACTAATCCCCGAAGAGCAGAAGGAGAAGGGTTTCCTGTATCAACGACGGGAGGCTAAAAGGAAGACCGCACTCTCAGTCTTGCTGTTGGACGACATCTGCAATGAGGGACTGTCCCTTCTGAAGATCCCATCCATAGCCCCTGCGAAGAGAGACCGGTACGAGAAGTAGTACCGGGTCCCAGATTCTGCACTGTGTGCCTCAGGGCACAGCAGTCTCCAGACCCAGTAGTCTCTGTGGCAGCCAATAAGAAATAGGCAGGGCAACGGCATCGACTTTCCCGCCGGACGGCTAGGGGAAGAAGCTGGGCGCCATTGGACGTCAGGTCATCTTGTCAGCAGCGACGACCATTAAGATAGCCAACACTCTCGATAGGGAGCTGTGGTTTAAAATCGTCCCCCTCGTGAACTTCCTCGGACGACAAGAGAGTGTAGGCCCTCGAAATCCTGCAAGAGGTAGAGTTGGCTTTGGATCACACCATCATGGTAGCCACGGACATCGCCGACACTGGGTTTCGCCAGAGGGGCAATAGCGTTTGTCTTCGCCGGTGCAGTTGGCTCAGGGCCACCGACTTCCCTCAGGACGTGCAGACCAGGGTACTGGGCATGCCCTTAGACGGGAACAATCTGTTCTGCAGGGCAGTGCACGAGTCACTGCAGGCCATCAAGGTGGACACCGAGACGGCCCATACCCTGGGCATGCTACATCAGCGACGGCCGTCCCAAGGTGCCTCCAAAGGATTCGGTGGCAGCTCTTCGTCATATCGCCAGGCGGCCCGTTCCTCATCGCCAGAAGCCTACAGAGGCCGCAACAAGGCTGGTGGACATCGTCGCCGTCGCCAAGGGGCCCAAGAGGGCAAGGCCTCGGCGGAGCAGGACTGAACCGGCCATGACATCGGGTCCCCACCAGAGTACCCCGGTGGGAGGTCGGCTGGCGAAATTCATCAGCGTGTGGGAATCCATCTCCAATGACAGTTGGGTGCTGGATGCCCTGGCCCACGGGTACACTCTGGAGTTCCAAAGGAAGTGCCCAGACTTTCCAGTGGTGGCCAGAAAAGAAAACCACATCCCACATCAACAGGTACATAAAATCCCAAAAATTCTGGATGGTCACCCTTCAGAACGTGCTGGGACAGCTGGAAGAAGGGGACTTCCTGTCCTCGCTGGACCTGGAGGATGCATACTTCCACATCCCCATACACAAAGGACATCGAAGGTTTCTATGCTTCATGGTCCAGTGACCGCACTACCAGTTCAAGGCACTGCCCTTCGGGTTGAAGTCGATGCCAAAGGTCTTCACCAAGTGCCTGGCGTCCGTGGCGGCGCGGCTGCGCCTGCAGGGGATCCACGTCTACCCCTATCTGGATGATTTGCTCATCCGAGCGAAGTCAAGGGAACTCGTCAACCACACAGCGAGGACTGTCCACCTGCTTACGGAACTAGGGTTCGAGGGGATTGGGTCCTCCGACGTATTCCATATCTATGACCGGTAATGTCCACAGCTGTGCTGCTTCGGAAAATCTTTGGCGTCTGCGTCCTGCGTCGATAACGTCGATGCGCCATCCCTGAGGACCTCCTCCGACGGCCGACGTCACTTGATGTGATAAGTAGGACGCACGATGCCCATAGCCTCAGTTCCGTTTTTTCCGCGAACGTGTTCACTTCGTGAATCTCGGTACGCCTCGACTCGTTGGAGTTTTCTGTTTTCTATTCTCGGTTCATTGAACCTGTTCCGTTTGTTATGAAGACCTGCTCGTGGCGATGTCTTTCTCATCTTCAACCCCACGTCCGGGCTTCAAGAACTGCGGGGACTGTGGGGCCAAGATGTCGGTCACAGACTCGCACGACGCCTGCCTCTGGTGCCTCGGGGAGGCCCACGATACGGACGACTGTGTCGGCTGCCAGTCGCTCGCGGCAAAGGCCTTGCGAGAATGCAAGAAGAAGCTGTCGGTAGGCCAGGTGTCTAAGCCCCGGAAGTCGAGGTCTGCAGGGCTTTCGACGGATGACTCGAGGGGCGACTCTCGGCATCATTGTCGGAAGTCCATTGGGTCTCCTTCCAGGAGTCAGTCTCGCCACTCCTCCGCCTCTTCGAGGCATTCCCGGAAGCGCCGGCCTAGGTCGCCTTCCCTGTCTTCTTCCGAGGACTCCGCCCGTCGGCGGGTCGCTTATCCCTCCATGCAAGCGACACCGGAGGAATGGGCTTCCTTCGGGAAGCAGATGCTAGCGATTCTTGAATCGCAGGGCACCGGTCCGTCCGCGCCTCCGAGTGGGGTCGGTCGGCACCGGTCGAGAGACACCGCTCGTACGCCTTCGGGCTCGGGTGGTCGGCACGGCTCGCGGGAGAGGTCCCGCTCGGACAAGGGTAGCCGTTCTCACCATGCCCGTGCCAGCTCCCGGTCCTTCACGCGCTCGAGACAGTGTGATCCTGTTAAGAAAGAAAGAAGGCAATGAATATGGCAAGGGAAATGTGCACGGAATCGCACAGTGAACAACTTTGAATCTGACAACGTGCATACAATACCCAAGACTTGTGTATACTAAAACCCAGGAGTGCAAATAGAGTGAAACAATAATACCAATATATGAAAAGGGATGTGGGGTAAGCACTTAGAACCTCCTTATGACTGAAAGGAAAGTCGGCAAACTCCTTACCCACTATGCTATTACAAATACTGACAGCGCTAAGCCCACGTAGAGGGCAAGCAAGGACAGGATCTGTGAACTGACACTCTGGATGATACTGAATAAGGAACTTAGAAACAGTACTCACGAGGACCGGAAAGACCACTTGAATGTCAGTAAACCCACGAACCCAGTTGATGAAACAGGGTAAATGGGTGGAGGATAACTAAATACATAAGACCCAAGTCAAGGGGCAAGTAGGAATTGTGATTATAGAATAGTGAGGAAAACAAAAGGCATTCACACAGGGACTGGTTACAACAGCACCCCACACCTAATGATCAATGGGAAATAAATGCAGAAATGCAATGGAAAACATGGAATGGATCCGAATAGAAAGTAAGGATCAGGAGCAGGGAAAATGATATCACAAAAGGAAACCTTTCCCACCCATCCAAGGAGAAAAGGCAGGAAGCTAAATCTATAAAGGGAAAGACTAATGCATCAAGATTTTCAGTAGCAAAGGACAGCATCTAAGAAACAGAGAACACAGGCAAATTGGGCAGCATCAAAGGGTAAAGCACAGAGAAACGCTGCCTGCAGACAGAGGAAGACAGAAAGGGAAATCCAGAAAGCAGAAATCAATTAAGCACATAAATCCGAAATCCAGGGCAGAGGAACAAGAAACAGGAACTAGGAACTAGGCACAAAAGCTAGGAACAAGGGACCAGTCACAACAGGAACACTGCAACAATGACCAGCGCTGGACTGAAGCAAACTGAGGCTTTTAAAGCTGCTTAACGAGTACACCCCTCAGGTGTGCCGCCTGCTGCACCTGCACCCACAGGTGTTGCCTATCTCCACCCAACCTTGTCCTGCAAGGGAGGAGGTGAAGCAGTGAGCCAGGCATTCTGGGAAGCATAGTCATCAGATTAAAGTAGCATGCTGGCTGCCAAAAACCTGGAATGGATCCAAAAGGGAAGTAACTTGGAAAATAAGGTTTTAGCGCTCCCAATTCATCACATCACTTTAGCATAAGGTTCGGAGGAAATGTCCAGTAGGGAATAAACCCCAAAACATGCCCCCAAGTGACGGGAACGGGAGCGAAGGGAGCGAGCCGTGACAGATCCTGTGCCGTCTTCGAAGAAGACGTCGACGCCTGTGGCGCCGAGATCATCGACGATTTCTCTTGAGGCTCTGCCTCCGAGGGGGTCGTCGACGCCGTCGGCGCCTAGGTTGTTGAGAGACACGCTCGGAGCGCCGGCTTCGAGGACTGTGTCGACGCCGCCGATGCTGGCTGCGCTGCAGCTGACGTCGACGCCTTTTCTGTCGACGCCGGCGCCGACTCGTTCGGCGCTCTCAACGCCTTTTCTGCCTTTCGAGGCGGTGGTGTCGGAGGGGCCCCGTGGCACGGGGTTTGCCCCTAGAAAGGCTATGGCTAAGGTCCGGCACTGCTTTGGTCCACAGAGGTCTTCCTCTCCCCGCCTGGAGTACATTTCAGAGGGTGATGAAGGCTCTGATGGCGGCCTGGTTCCGGTTACGGTTCCAGATGACCTTATCTCGGGCCATAGCCAGTTTGATGACCTGAGGCAGTCGCTGCATGATGCCAGTGGACTGGACACCACTCCGGAGGTGGAGTTTTGTCGGCCGGAGCCTGGCACTCATGCCGATTCTTCATATCGGCGCCTTATGTCTCGGGTTACCGAGTACTTGGGTTGGTCAGCTCCCCCAGGGGAGTTCGTTCAGGATGATCTCACGGACATCCTTGATCTCGGTCCACCCACTGACCCGGTTTTGCCTTTTCATATGGCTCTGCAGAGAAGGGTGGCGGCGGCTTGGACTGCTCCGGAGAGTCTCCAGGCAGTGGGCAAGTCTTTGTCGCGAAAATACCGTCCAGCCAGTAGTGACCCCTGCTACTTGTCTAAGCACCCCACCCCGGAGAGTTTGGTGGTGCAGGCGGCTACGGCCCAGGCAAAGCAGGCGTCATATCCTACCATCCCTCCGGATAGGGACGACAAACGTTTTGACGGTTGGGCGAAGAAAGTGTTTTCTTCGGGGGGTATGGCGCTTCCGGCGGCCAACTCCATATGTGCCTTGTCTCGTTTCACACACACTCTGTAGAACTGTGTTGCATTAGCTGCTGATCATATTCCTGAAGGGGACGAACGGGATGGTTTCCTTGCTATGGTTCAGGATGGCAAGGATGCTATGTGTGAGGCCGCTCAGTCGGGTTTGGACTTGGCGGATTGTGTCAGCCGGTCCATGGCGGCGAGCACCGTAATGCGCAGGTTTGCTTGGTTGCGGAAGTCTGGGTTCGCTCCTGATGTGCAGTACCGGCTCCTCAACATGCCCTTTGACGGTGAACACCTTTTTGGCAGCAAGGCTGACGAGAGCCTTGAGCGGTTGCAGACCTCCAAAGCTGCAGTGAAGTCGTTGGGCGCTGCAGTTCGCCAGCCTCCGCCTTTTCGTCCTAGGGGACAGCAATGGAGGGGAGGTTCCTTTCACTATTACTCGTCCTTCAGTAAAGCGAGGGGAGCTAGCAGTCAAAGATGCCATCGTAAGAGTGCCAGAGATGGAAATAAAGGTACTCGAGGTGCCAAGGCCGCTCGGGCAGTTGCCTCTTTACCCACAGGCAACGCCGCAGCCGCTACCACTCAGTCATGAGGCCAGGTCCCATGGTTCGGCGGTTGGGGGAAGGCTGGCGCAGCATCTTGTAGAGTGGCAAGCCATTACTTCGGATGTGTGGGTTCTGGAGATCATAACCCACGGCTACTGTCTTCCTTTTCGGCAGAGGCCTCACGACAATCCACCAGGGAACCTCTCTTTGAAGTGTCCGGATCCGCTCCTTGCGCAGGAAATTCAAGCCGGCGCCATAGAACTGGTGCCTGTAGCGGAGAGGAACAAGGGATGGTATTCCCCTTATTTTTTGATTTCAAAGAAAGACAGGGGATTGAGTCCCATCATAGACTTGCGCGGTTGAACAAACTCCTCAGGAAGGACAAGTTCAAGATGGTGACTCTTTCTCAAGTCCTCCAGGCCCTTCAACTTCAAGACTGGTTGGTGTCTCTCGACCTCAAGGATGCTTACTTCCATGTGCCAATCCATCCCAAGCACAAGAAGTACCTGAGGTTTGCGGTTGACAACTCGCACTTTCAGTTTCGGGTCCTGCCTTTCGGATTGACCTCCGCCCCGAGGGTTTTCACCAAGCGCATGGTGGTGGTGGCAGCGCATCTCAGGAAAGGGGGGGATTCACGTCTACCCCTACCTGGACGATTGGTTGATCAGGGGGAGCTCTCCCGAGCAAGTCCTGGATCATCTGTCCATCACCTGCCACTCCCTTCACAGGCTGGGCTTCTCCCTCAATTTAAAGAAGTCCCATTTGACACCAACGCAGCGGCTCCAGTACATCGGAGCAGTGCTCGACATGTCCCTGGGGCTGTTTTCCTCCTCAGGTGAGGGCTCTTCACATTCAGCAGATGGTGCACAAGTTTTAGTTTGCCCAGAATCTCCCAGCATCCGAGTTCTTGAGACTGCTCGGCCTCATGGCGTCCTGCATTCTTCTGGTGCCAGAGGCTCGTCTGCGGATGAGATCTTTGCAGTGGGCACTCAAGCTCCAGTGGTCTCAGTCCTCCGGCAGGCTGTCGGACCCTGTTCAGGTGCTGTCCTCGGTAGCCCGGGACCTTCTGTGGTGGGCCGTCGAGGGCAATCTGATGAAGGGGGCCCCATTTTGGGTGCCCTGGCCAGAGGTGACGATCGTGACGGACGCATCCCTCACGGGATGGGGAGCTCATGCCAACGAGTTGAGTCAGCGGTCGTTGGTCTCCGTCGGAGTCCAGACTCTATATCAATCTGTTGGAGCTGAGGGCCGTCAGGCTTGCCCTGAAGGCTTTTCTGCCGACTGTGCGCGGAAAGAGTGTCCTGATTCTAACGGACAACACGGTGGCCATGCACTACCTCAACAAAAAGGGGGGGGGGCAGGGTCACTTCCGCTGTGCAGAGAGGCGATGCAGCTCGAGTTCTGGGCCATCCAGCAGGAAGTTTCGATCTCGGCGGTTCATCTGGCCGGAGACGACAATGAGACGGCGGACGCTCTGAGCAGGCAGAGCACGATCTCTCATGAGTGGGAGTTGGCTCAGGAGATTCTCCTGGAGATCTTCGCCCTTTGGGGGACCCCGCAAGTGGATCTCTTCGCCTCCAGTGTCAACCGGAAGTGCGAAAGGTTTTGCTCATGGGAATTTCCTCCAAAAGGAGCCTTAGGAGACGCGTTCGTGGTGGAGTGGTCGTTCCCACTGCTGTACGCGTTTCCTCCAGTCCCCGTCATCCCGCAAGTGCTGCTGAGGTTACGGAGGTTCGGTTCCCAGATGATCCTTGTTGCTCTGGCGTGGGCCCGTTGGACGTGGTACCCGGACCTTCTAGACTTGTCCATCTGCCCTCCATGTCGTCTTCCCTACCGAGACGATCTGCTCTCACGGGAGGGAGGTCAGGTTCTCCATCCAGAGGTCAGATCCCTCAATCTTCACGCTTGGCTTCTGAAAGGTTGAGGTATAAGGATTGGGACCTCCCTGAAGACGTGATGGAGGTGTTGCTCTCGGCCAGGCGGCCAGCAACAAAGTCTCTGTACCGTTGCCGTTGGAGAAAGTTCTGCGACTGGTGCAGAGTTCAGAATGTGGATCCTTTTGAATGTGACATTCCCATGGTTTTGTCTTTTTTGCTTTCTTTGGCCCACAGGGGCTTGCAAGTGGGGACCATTAAAGGTTACCTGGCGGCGCTGTCCATATTTAAGCGCTCGTCTGAAGAGTGTTCCTATTTTAAAATTCCTTTAATTTCGCAGTTTTTGAAAGGGCTCACTAATGTGTTCCCTCCGTCACCTTTTCTGGTGCCAGGTTGGGATTTGAACCTTGTTCTTAAGTTTCTTATGGGTGCTCCGTTTGAGCCTTTACATTCTTGCCCTTTGAGGCTGTTAATCTGAAAACTTTGTTTTTGGTTGCGGTTACTTCCGCTCGCAGAGTGAGTGAGTTACAGGCACTTTCAGTTAAGCCACCCTTCACTGTGTTTCACAAGGACAGGGTTGTCCTTAGAGTTCATCCTTCTTTTCTTCCGAAGGTGGTTTCGGAATTTCATTTGAGCCAGAAGGTTGTTCTTCCGGCGTACTATCCTCCTCCACATCCTGGTAAGGAAGAGGAGAGGCTCCATAGGCTTGATCCTCGGAGAGCGTTGAGCTTTTATATTTAGCGCATGTCCCGGGTCAGAGTGGATGATCAACTTTTCATTGGTTACGCTGGTAAGCGTTTGGGACAAGCTGTGACGAAACAGACTTTGTCTCGTTGGATTATTTTAGCTATCTCCAAGTGTTACCGCTTGGCGGATAAGGACCCTCCGGCTGGCTTGCGGGCCCATTCTACCAGAGGAGTGGCTGCGTCTACTGCCCTGCAGAGGGGAGTTCCTATTCGTCACATCTGTGATGCAGCCACCTGGGCTTCAGTGCATACTTTTGTACGTCACTATTCCCTCGATTCCATCAGAGGGCAAGATCTGGCCTTTGGAAAGGCAGTTCTCTATTCCGCAATTTGATTGGGCATGTTAAATTTGTATTCTAAATTCTTTCCCACCTCCTTGCTTGGCACTTCTTTGGGAGTCTGTCATAGATATGGAATACGTCGGAGGACCCAATCCCCTCGAAGAACAAGTTACTTTCTTACCTGGTAACGTTCTTTCGATGGGATGGTCCGACGACGTATTCCATATCGCTCCCTCCCTGTCTTCCCCGCTGCAGAATTTCTTTTGCGATTGCAGCTTGCGTTCCGCAAGGCCTTGTGTGTCTGACTGGCAGAAAACTGGTGGCACACGTTCTGGGAAAAAACTATAACTGAGGCTATGGGCGTCGTGCGTCCTACTTATCACATCGGGGGACGTCGGCCGTCGGAGGAGGTCCTCTGGGACGGCGCATCAACGTCATCGACGCAGGACGCAGACGCCAAAGATTTTCCGAAGCAGCACAGCTGTGGACATTACCTGTCATAGATATGGAATACGTCGTCTAACCATCCCATCGAAAGAACGTTACCAGATAAGAAAGTAACTTGTTCTTCTCAATCAACTTTGCAAAGTCCTGCTTGGTGCCATTGCAGGACGCCCTATTCCTCGGGGCCAGGCTCAACACTGTGGCACGGCTAGCTTCACCGTCGGAGGAGATGATAAAGGCCATCCTGGGCAAGGTACAACGGCTGTTGACCATGGAAGTAGCCAGGGTGAGGTCCATCAAGTCCCTGCTCGGCATGATGTCATCATGCATCTACCTTGTGCGTCTGTGCAGGTTGCGGATGCAGCCACTGCAAGAGTTCCTCAGCGCCCATTGGATACAAGTTGCGGGAAGCTTCGAAGACAAGATCTTCCTCAACAAGACTTTCCGTCAACCGATCCGGTGGTAGGGCACCCGCGCACATCGCGGGCATGGACTTCCAGAAACCCAGCACATCAGGAAACGGTGACAACGGACGCCTCCCTGGAGGGATGGGGCACACACAACGGAGATCTACACGCAAGAGGCTTTTGGCTCCTGGAGGAGATGTCACTGCACATAAACATCCTGGAGCTCCGGGCCGTGTTCTTGGCCCTCAAGTCCTTCCTTTCGCCCCTCAAAGACAAGTTGGTACGGGTCTTCACCGACAATACCACCACGATGTTCTACATACGGAATCGGGGGCACCAGATCTCCAGCTCTATCCAAGGAAGTGCAGGATCTGTGGTGCTGGGCCGTCGCCCAGGGGATGTTCCTGGTACCCTTTCCCCTGGCAGGAGTGAAGAACACTGTCGCCGACTCCCTCAGCAGGGAGCTGCGCTCCTGCCACAAGTGGGAGCTTTGGCAGGATCTAGTAGATCTTTTATTCAGATGATGGGGCAGTCCCCAGATCGATTTGTTTGCGACAGCGACAAACACCAAGTGCCGGAGGTTCGCCAGAAGGTTTTCCCAGCCGGGGAGCATGGGATATGCATTCTCCTTCCCCTGGGACGGACTGTTCCTCTATGCATTCCCACCGTTGCCGCAACTACTACGACTCATCAACTCAGATGGTCCCGGTGCAGGATGATCCTCGTCGCACCGGCGTGGCCGAGGCAGATATGGTTCCCGGACCTTCTGGACATGTCGGCGTCCCCTCCAGTCAAGCTTCCGGCGGACGCAGATCTTCTCGTCAGGGAGGGAAGCGCAATCCTGCATCACGAACCAGGATCGCTGAACCTGCAGGCCTAGCTCCTGCAGCACTAGAGTTTGGAGACTACGATATCCTGGCAGACTGCAATGAGGTACTTGCCAAGGCCAGAGCATCATCAACTCTTAAGTGCTATGGACATAAGTGGAAGAGGTTCTCTGTCTGGTGCCGTGCACAGAAGATCAACCCTCTACGGATTACGGCCCCTCAAGTGCTGCCATACTTGCCGTCGTTGGCCAAGGCAGGGCTGGCACATGCCTCCATCAAAATTCATCTGGCTGCTATCTCCCGCTACACCAGAGTTCCGGGGCGGTCATCGCTGTGGTCCCACCACCATGTGAAGGAGTTCATGAAAGGACTGTTCTGCTCGTTCCCGCCGATGAAGGCTCCGGCCCCGGTGTGGGAGCTCAACGTGGTGCTGACTAAGCTCATGGGTCCGCTATTTGAGCCTTTGCATTCGGCAGCCCTGAAATTCCTATTGTGTAAGACAGCGTTTCTTGTGGCCATCACCTCTGCACGATGAGTGGGAGAGATCTAGGCCCTCTCCTGTAAACCGCCCTACCTGACATTCCACCAGACGAGGGTAGTGCTGAGGATGCACCCTCCTTCATGCCCAAGGTGCCGTTGGACTTCCACCTCAATGAGCCCTTGGTGTTGCCTGTTTTCTTCCTGTCTCCTTCGTCGCCGGCTGAGAGGACTTTGCACTCGCTGGATGTGGCGAGAGCGCTGAAGTTCTACGTGGCATGCACAACGTTTTCGGAAGACATCACATCTGTTTGTGAACTTTGTCCCTGTGAACCAAGGGAAGGCCCTCTCCAAGGCTTCCATTTCCAGATGGCTCTCTGGCTGAATCATGCACTGTCACCGGTTGGCAAACGGACCGTTGCCTGGCTGTCCGAGAGCCCACTCGACCAGAGCAACCACTGCTACTACGGCATTCCTGTCTGGTGTGCCCCTGCTAGACATCTGCAGGGCTGCTACCTGGAGGTAGACGCACACCTTCACGAAATTCTACTGCGTCGACCGGGATTCTAGGGACGAGTCCAGAGTCGGCCAAGCAGTGCTGCACAACCTGTTCGCTTGAAGGTGAGCCTGGTGAGGAGGTAAGAGATGCTTAATGTTGAGTTGTTGAAATGCCTAATGTTGAGCCTTGCCACCCCCCGTGGTTGTGCATGTGTGTACTGCTATGTATTCTTGAATTCATGAACATGTGAATCCATGCCAGACCCTATGCTGGAGAAGGAAAAAGTTACTTACCTGTAACTGTTGTTCTCCGGGATCGGTCTGGCATGGATTCACATGTGAACCCTCCCTCCAACCCCTCTGCGGCTCTTCTCTTGGTCCTACTGCCATTTTACATGCTACCAAATCTGAAGATGGCTGCCAGAGGAGGGGCTTAGGTAGAGGGCAGTCATTGGCTGGGGGAAGTATGACCCAGAGACCAGTGATTGGTTATTAGTAGAAAGACAGTTCAGAAATGAAACTGAAACTGATTTTTTTTCTTTACCAAGGATTCCCAGCATGACGACGGGGAATATTCATGAGCATGTGAATCCATGCCAGACCCATGCTGGAGAACAACAGTTACAGGTAAGTAACTTGTTCCTTATCGGGTGGGGCGCGACGATGGATCATCTTCAGGTTTTCGACCTGTGCTCGCCAGAGGACAGACAATTTCACATAAATTATCTGGAGCTTCTGGCGATTTTCCTGGTGCTCAAAGCTTTCAAGCCAGTGATTGTGAACAAAGTGCTCCACATGCGCACAGAGAATGCGGTATTCATGTTTTACATCAACAAGCAGGGTGGTACCAGGTCACCCCTCCTTGTAGATCTAGCCATTCAGATGTGGGAATGGGCCATTCCGCAGTGTTTGGCTGCGGGCAGTGCACATTCCGGGCCAGCTGAATGTGACTGCAGACTCCCTCAGCCGACGAGCAGTGGTCAGCTACGAGTGGGAGCTGAACACGGAGATCCTCTCCGGCCTTTTTCGCCATTGGGGCACTTCAGAAGTGTACCTCTTTGCCACGTCATCAAACAGGAAACTTCCTCTTCATGCTCCCAGGAATGGGCTCGGAGATTCTTCCCTGCGGAATGCTCTCGAGATTCTGTGGCACAGCATGAGGGCCTACGCCTTCCCGCCTCTTCTTCAGATTCACTGGGTGCTATGCAAGCTCAGGAACACAACGAATTGCACTCTCCTGTTCATTGCCCCGTGGTGGCCAGCCAGATTCTGGTTTTCTGAGATTCAGCATCTGTCTGTCAGCTTACCCGATCAGGCTTCTGCTGATTCCTGACCTGCTTCACTAGAGCGGTCAGCAGATGTGGCACCTCTCCCCACAATCATTTAGCTTGGTGGCCTGGTGCCCGAGTTCAAATCTTAAGAAAGTTTCAACTTGCCCATGGATAATATGCGCATTATCCAGGTGGCTAGAAAAACTTTGACAAGGTCTCAGTAGAGGAGCAAATGGCTCAGTTTCTGTCTCTGGTGTTTAGCAAAGCAGCTGGACCCCAGAGAAGCTACCATTGACACGGTCCTGTCATTCGTTTCTCACCTGGTAATTTCAGGCATACATGTCTTGTAGGACATATTTGTTGGCTATCGCCGCTTACCTGTCCACAGACTCTTGCTCTTTTTCATTGACAAACCCTGTCATTAAAAGACACTTTGCAGTTCTATTGCATCTTTATCCACCTGTGCACAACCCGCATACAAAGTGGGAATTGAATTTGCTCCTCACTGCCTTATGCCATAAACCTTTTGAGACCATGGGCCTCATTATGACCCTGGCATGACGGAATGAAGGGGGCCGGTACTGGACCGGCCCCCTTCATTCCGTCAGGGCCGATTACGAGGTTCCGTTTGCGGGACCCAGATCAGACATCTGGTAAAACCAGATGTCTTTTCTGGGTCCCGCGAGGGGAAGTTGGAGGTAACAATGGGACACTTGTAATGTACCCGTTGTTACCTCCATTCCCATTCCCATTGAACCCTATGGGGGCTCAAATGGGAATGGGGAATGGTTCCTGCAAGGGGGAATTACTGGGTCCTCCTATGTCGGTATGACCCGGTTATTCCTCATTGCAGGAACCCGGTAATGGAGCCCGGTTTGGAGGCAGCCATGGAGCTAATAGCTCCATGGCTGCCTCCAAACTCGTAATGAGGCCCAATGTCTATGGTGAAGTTGAAGTTCCTTTCACGGAAAATGGCTTTTCTGATTGCAGTGACTAAGGCAAGGCGTGTAAGCAAGCTTCAGGCCTTGTCTGTTGAACATCCATTCCTCACCTTTCATAAGGATAAGGGTGTCCTCCGGACCAATCCTTCTTTCCTTTGAAAGGTGTTATCCGATTTTCATCTGAACAAGTCTATTTCCTTATCTGTTTTCTTTCCCGACCCGGCCTCAGATGCCGAGAGGGTATTAAATAATTTGGATGTCAGACAAGCTCTTAGGTTTTAATTGGACAGAACATCTAAACCGAGGAGCTCTTCCCTGCTTTTTGTGACCTTCGGAGACCCGAAAGAAAAGCCGGCTTCAAAGCAATTACCTCCTGATGGATTGCTGCCTGTATTTCGGGGGTGTATACCGTTCAGGGCCTTTAGCCTCCAAAGGGAATTCATGCCCATATTGTGCGGGGCAAGGCAGCTGCTGTTGCCTTCCAGAAATATGTTCCCTGTGAAGCCATTGCCAGAGCAGTTCCATGGGCTTCCCCATCAGCTTTTTGTAAGCATTACTGCTTAGACCTGAGCTCCAGAGCCGATGCTCAGTTCGGGCAGGCGGTTCTTAAAAACCTATTTCAGTAAAGGAGTTCCATCCACCCGTTTTCCTGTGAGGAGTGCTTGGTAATCTCCCAAAAGTATGGAGTAAAGGGGACGGAACGTAGGTGTATAACAAAGTTACTCACCGTAGTGACTACCTTACTCCTAGTCCATAGTCCCCTTTCCTCCATACGCCCGCCCGCCGTCCCTTCTAATAAGTATCCTCTATTAATTCTTAAATGGTTTCAGACCTGGTGATAGAAAAGGACTGAAGGGCAATGCGCGAGGCGGAGCTAAGATGGGTATGGTTACGGCCGCATGCGGTACCCCGCGTGAAAAGAGGACACATTTTTCAATTTGATGCTTTTTTACAAAAAGTGCTCTGGCCCCGTCCCACTGGACGTAATGTCCCAAAAGTATGGAGGAAAGGGGACTATGGACTAGGAGTAAGGTAGTCACTATGGTGAGTAACTTTATTTGTTGCCGCATCGCGGCCTGTTGGGCTGTGCTTCCTGTTTCCTGATCCCTCCTGCCTCACATCCCGCTGCCGACCCCTGATTGGGCATGCTGCTCCACTTAAGTGAACCCAGCAGGGCAGCCCCACTGCCCATGCAGCCCCCTTGGCTAAGGGCCCTGGGAAAAGGGCAACTCTCACAGTTGCAGCTCCAGATTGTGTTCGCCATGGGAGCATGCAGCGCAGCCGTCAACGAGCAGCAACTGACAAGGTAAAGGTGCGGGCAGGGAGAACAGCCATTACTGCTCCCTATTTAACTGTCCCTCCTGTGTTATTCGTATTAGCTATGTTTGCAGTCTGCTGCACGTCGCAGTTGTACATTAGCCATATCTAGCATTATGTGAATTGTCGTGGTTGGCTTTTGGGGCTTTTCCCCCCTCCATCTAGGAAAGTCAAATCTGTGTGTTTCTACATTTGCTGCTGTGTTTGAAAACCAGGCTTTTTCCCTTGATCTAGGAAAGTCGAATCTGTGTGTTTTTGCATTTGCTGTTGTGTTTCAAAATTGGGCTCCCCTCTATCCAGAAAATTAACTTCTAGGTGTCTTGCTATTCTGTATGCTGTAACCTAGGGTTTTCCCTTTATCCTGGACACTTGAATCTAGATTGTTGCATTGTTGTGTGTTGAAGTTGGGCGTTGTGCACTGCAGTTTCTCTCTCCCTCCGCCCCCCTCCTTCTCTCTGCGCTCTCCCTCCATGGTGCTTTTAACCTCCCGTCTCTTTTCTATCTGCTACTCTATACCTATCCTATCTCTCTTTTGAAGTCTGGAAGGAAAAAGTTCAAGAAGGATCTCCTGGTCTCCAATCCAGGCCTGGCCATCGCTGACACCAATGTCAATGCTTTTTTCCAGGCAGACTGTCACCAACATCCTCTTTGTTCTTCCCTCTCGGTACCTTTGGATTCACCATATGGTCTCAGTGCTCTCTCCTTTCTCTTCCTTTCCTATTACTGGTGGCACTGTTGGGAAGTACTCTTGACATACTTCCTTTCCTCTAGAGCCATCATTAATGTTACCGGAATGGCACTGTCATGGTCTAGGGCTCTTGACCCAACCTCCTCCTTGATAGGCGTCTTCCGTCTCATCAACCTCCTTCCTTCTCCTGCCACGCCTCCTCCTTCCACCCCTCTGGCCCCTCTGACACCACTGATGGGTGTACCACATTTCTGTATCACTCCTCGGAAGACCTTCAAACATGGCAACCAGCTCCACTTAGCTACCCTCAACTCTCCCTCTGCCGTCAAACATTCCTCTGATATCTGCCACCTTCTTGAAGAACTCGACCTCAATGTCCTTGCTCGCACCGAGACGTGGTTCACAGCCAGCTCTGTCACAAGTGTTGACACTCTCCTCCCGGGGGGGGATACAAGATCCTCTCTAAGCCCAGGTCTAACCGTTCCGGTGACAGAGTGGCCCTGATCTTCCTTTAATGGTTCCCGGGTTCTATCATACCCACTCAGTCCTACTCTTCCTTCGAATGCCTCGTCTGCAGGCTTGATGTCTCTCCTATCCTCTTGCTAACTCTGACCCCCTGGCCCGGTCTCCCTCTTCCTTTGTGTGGTCATCCTCTCTCCTGGCCTCCACCGTCAAGCTTCTCCTCCTGGGAGACTTCAACATTCTCCTCGACTCCCCTGATGCAGCCTCTGGACTCTTCTGCAACCTCTGTGGCTCTTCTCTCTCCATTCTTCCCGCCTAGTCTGATGCACTCAGCCAGACACACCTTGGATGCTCTCATCTCAGTAGTCATCCCCATCTCCAACCCTCTCACTCCTCCTCTCTCCTGGTCTGATTATTCTCTCCTGTCCTCATCTGGACCTCCTGGGTCCCCCGGCTAAGCCCAAGCCTGCATTTCCCACTCCTGCCACTGACTCTCACTCTGACACAGCCCTTACTAAGCTTCACCTCTCCATCTCCAACACACTGGACATCCTTGCCCCTGTCATGAGGATCAGCATGAAGCCTGCTTCCAAGCGCAACACCTGGTATGACTCCAAACCTGGCCTCTCTGAAACACAAGTGCATAGCTCCTGAGAGCGGAATTGGCAGGCTTTGAGTACATCCTCTGACAAACTGGCCTGCCGCCTGCTCCAAAGGTAGTACAGACTTTCCATCTGCATGAAGAAAAGGGCCTATATCCAAGCCCGCATTTCTGCCGCCACCAAAAACACGGCTGAACTTTTCAAACACTGCAAGGAACTCACCAATCCTACTGCAGTCTCCATTTCTATTCTGCCTTCCCTGTCCCTCTGCACTGCACTGGCCTCTCACTTCATTACTAAAACTCAGGACATCCTGTATTCTCCCTCTCCTCTAGACCACTCCCTTCTCCCTGTCAGACTCTCAGGCCTACTGTGCCCTCACCTGTCCCCTCCTACTGCCTCTTTCCCTCCCATATCACCTGATGAGTTCTCTCTACGAAAGTCTCATCCAAACAGGTGCTATCCTGCTCCTCCAGAACTATCAAGGACAACATTGTCTCCCTTGCTCCAGCCTTGGTTGATTGCAACAATCACTGCTTTTCCACTGGATGCTTCCCTTTACTCCTCAAGCACTCTTGTGCACTCTCTCCTTAAATAGCCTACTTGCGACCCCTCCTGTCCAGCTAACTACTGCCCTATCTCTATTACCCCCTTCCTGGGCAAACTCTAGGAGAAGCTGGCCATCTCCCAGCTTATCCACCACATTTAATCTGTTGGTTGTCTCACGACCATTAGTCTGGCTTCAGAGCTACCAGAGGCACGTAAACTGCTCTTCTGAACACCCCTGAATACTTGCTCCTTAATGTCTATTCCAACTCTCTTTCCGTTCTCATCCTTCTTGACCTTTCCGCCGCCTTTGATACGGTCAATCATGCCATCCTTATAAATCAGCTACGTGATTCCCCTGGCATCAAAGACCTTGTTCTGGGCTCTTTCCTTTCTGACCAACCTTCCCAGGTTCAACTGGACCCTTTTCTCTCCTCCGTCTCACTCTCCACCTGTGGTGTCTGTCAGGGCTCTATCCTCTCGCCTTGGCTTTTCAACATCTACCTTGCCCCTCTAGCCCATTTTATCTCTGCCTTTCTCTCATAACTTCCAGTGTTATTCAGATGACATGCTGATGTCCTTTAAATATTCCCTCCTCTGCCTCCTCATCTTCTCTCTTTCCTGACTTCCTGTCTGCTATTCAGGAATGGTGCACTTCTAACAATCTCTGCCTTAATGCCAGTAAGACTGAAATCCTTCTCACTGGGACATCAGCTTCCTCTGTCCCGCCTACACTCTGGCTGCCCTGCATGGACCCCCTCCCTTCAACCTCATGTGAGGCATCGAAACCTTGGTGATATCTTCGACTTCTCTCTCTCCTTCTCTCCTCTCTCTCTCTTTCTCTCCTCTCTCTCTCTTTCTCTCTTCAAATTATGGGCCTTTTAGCTGAACCTCAGCAGAGCCGTATTCTCACTTTCCTCACCTTCCCCCAGAAACTCTATGTCTCCAGAGCTCTGGTCTTCTCCAGGCTGGACTACTGCAACAGCCTCTTCCTCAGTCTGCCTAACCCCTCCCTTTAGCCCCTTCAACTAATCCAGAATAGGACTGCAAGACTTATCCATGGCATGAAGCCCTGGGACCACATCTGTCTAGCCCTAAAATCTATACTGGCTCCCCTTCACTGTGAGAATCAAGTTCAAGACCCTCTGCATCATCCACAAGGCTTTCTTGGGCCTGGAACCCTGCTACATCCAACTCTCTCTCTCTCTAAATACCTCCCAAATACCTCCCTGCTTAGATGCCTTCGGTTTTCCAGCTCCAACTCTCTGCAGATCAGATGCTTTTCCAAGCAGAGAGTGGGGGGAGAATCTCTCTCCTCTGCAGGTGCCTCCCTGCCCCTCTCAGACTTGAGCCGGAACTCCTTAAGTTCCAAGTTCCAGAAACTTCTCAAAACCCTCTTTTTCTCTTCCTCCTCCCTCTCCCCAATCAAATTGCATGAAGGTGCATGCTAAAGATTACTGTTAGACAAAAACCCATCTACCACAATGTGTGGCTAGTGAGTGGAACACAAAATGATTTTTACCTGGGCCTGGATATAATGCATTGGATGTGTATGGTGTTAGATTTCCTTAACCAAAAAGTATGGTCCCGGTTAGGTGGGCCTGCGCCCGAATTTGAAGACCAAAGAAAGGCTTATCATTGTGCACAATTGGTTCCATATGCAATTGAACTACAGGTGAAGATGGATATTACTATTCCTGCATTTACCAGGGAGGTTGCTATAACACTAAAGCGAAAAATGGACAGAAAATGAAGGATTCTGATGCATTTGTGTGCATGAATGAGTCCACGAAACAGCAAGGACTGGACTATGAATATACCCCATTACTAGATATTGGGGAGGGGTCCGTCAAAATCATGGTGGATAATAAAGGGTGTCAAGAAATGTATTTAGAAGAGAATCCCGTGGTAGGAATGGCAATACAAAAATTACATTATACTGCAGATTTCTACAATATGTTGATTGGGAATATCCCTGAGTGGTGTGTAGATGCACAGGGTGTGTTGCCAGAGTCCCTAGATTCTCAACTCAGACGGATGTCCAAAATTCAGTCTGTATACCCTTGTGATTCCAATGAGACAGTGTGCTGCCACCAAAAGAATTGCTTATTACTTGATTTAAATGAAAATTAAACAGGAAATCAGCGGATTGAAATGGAGGCTGATATGCTAAAATATTTTCAAAAGTGGCAACTCTGCAAAGAGATACAGCCACACAGATGGAAGAAAGCACAGGGGTTCCTCCATTGGAGGGTTCCCAGAATTTTCAAAAATGGTAGAGGAGAACATACAAATGAATTGAGAAAAATATTTATGGAATTTAAAGAGGTTTTTGCCAAGGATGCATATGATTGCGGCCTAACTGATTTACATGTTGCCACATTACCAGAGGTGTCTGGTAGAAATCCAGTATTTGTGCACCAATATCGATTCCCACTGGCATGCTTAGAGTCATTGGCAGAGATAATTAAAAACTTAGAGTATAGGTGAATTATCAGGCCCGTTCATAGTACCTCCAACACTCCCATTCTGGGTGTATTAAAGCCAAATGGTCAATGGCGTCTGTGTGCAGACCTGAGGGAATTAAATAAGAGTGCCAGTGTCTAGATGGCCACTGCCATTCATTGATGAACGCCTTGCTGAGGTGCATGGGTCAAAGGTGTTTACCACGTTAGATCTTACATCAGGGTACTGGTGTGTGCCATTGGCAGAAGATATTCAGAATTTGTTTGCATTTTCATTTGATAAAACACAATATGCTTGGTCCAGAACACCATTTGGGTATGTCAATAGTGGGAGCGAATTTGGAATTTTTGAGAAAAACTATGCCTGAGGTGGCAGAAAGAGGGACTATAGTTTATGTGGATGATGTCCCGATATAAAATGAAAGCCTAAAAGTCATTTTGATGAAATTAGACATGTACTTGGCCAATTGCAGAAGGCGGGTGCCAAAGTATCTTTACAGAAAAGCCCAATGGTGCAAGAAAAGTTTTTATTTCTTAGGCCATGAAGTAACTGAACATGGGCTAAATCCATACAAGAAAAAGGTGGAGGTGATACAGAAATGGAAAAATCCTAAAAACCTAAAAAGTTAAAGTCTATTAGGAATGACATGATATAACAGGAAATGTATTAAAAATTATGCTGAACACTCAAACCATTGACTTTTTTATTGAAGCTGAATGCACCCTGGAAATGGGAAAAAGAGCAGTCTGAGGCACTTGCTAAATTGAAGGAATGTCTTATAAAGGCGCCTTGCTTGGCCTATCCCATAAAGAATAAAGATTTCTTTATAGAAATAGGATTCACTGAACAGTGTATGTCAGCAGTATTCTCTCAAAACAGGATTTGAATCATAAAACTTTTGCCCATGCAAGTAAGGCATTTTCTCAGATTGAAACTAAATTCAGTGAATGTGAAAAGGCCCTTCTGACCACTGTATGGGCATTGCAACATTTATGTCCCATTATTCAAGGGGAAAAGGTGATCATTGAAACGAATCATCAACATTACAGTTTTTACAAAGTAAAAGGATTAGATCAGGCAATCTAGCGCAGTCCAGGATTACTTCCTGGACATTGGCACTGCAGGGGTTCCCTGTAGAAGTAAGATATGATAGAATAAAAAAAAAAGCCCAATTGCTCAAGGGATAGCACATCTACATGACTGTGCAGCTGAGTGTGATTCAGGTTTTGATTGATTGATATTTTATTTCTATCGTGCTCGTACACAAGTGTTTCAGAGCGCAACAAGGCAAGGGAGGGGAACAGGGGAGAACAAAACAGCGATCTTACTAGGCCCAGTGACTTTGAGAATGCGCAAGTGCATGGGAGTGGGGGGAGGGGAAAAGTGCATGGAAGGGGGAGAGGTAGAAAGTGTGAAGCAGAGGAGAAACAGATAAATAACAATAAATAAATAATAAAGGCAACAAACAGTGGTAATCCAGCCAGCAATTTGCAAGTGCTAGGTTTAAGGCAGCAGACAGGGTAGGTCTGATAAGTGCAGGAAGAAAAAGGGGAGGCTGTATGGGTACAGTTACAGACCCCAGTGCAAGGCGCGGCCCGGAGGCAGTGTGGGATGGTGGCAGGATGAGCAGGTACCTGGGTCCAAAAGACAGAGGGTGGCCAGGTGCACGGTGCCAAGAGAGAACAGATCAGCAGGGGAGAGGGGGAGCAAAGGCAGAAGAAAAGAGGAAGGTCTTGAGGTGCTTCCGGAACCGGAGCTGGTTCTCCTCAAGTTTTAGAGTGGCAGGGAGGCTGTTCCAGAGGGGGGCCCCAGCCAAAGACAGAGATCTACCCCCAGTTCGTTTCTTAGAAAAAACGACTGACCCTGAGCGAGTTGGAGGTAGAGAAGCGAAGAGCTCGAGAAGGGAGGTATTTGCGGAGGGATAGCTGAAGGTATTTTTGACCCAGGCCCCAGAAAGCCTTGTGGACAAGGCCAGAGAGTGAGGGGAAAGGATGGTGAAGGTGTGCCGATGAGGAGGATCTCCGTCTTGCTGGCATTAAGACAAAGATCATTGACAGCACACTAATCTTGAATGGCAGTTAGGCAATCGGAGATGAGAGAGGGAGAGGAGGTGGCAGAGGGCAGCTTGAAAATGAGTTGAGTGTTGTCAGCGTAGAACTGGAAATTTGAGCAGAAAATGGCAATGCAGTGGGCGAGAGTTGCCAGGTATTGGTTGAAAAGCCAGGGCAAGAGGTTTGACCCCTGGGGAACACCACAGGTAGAGAGGAAGATAGATGAAAGGAAGGACCCAAGTTGGACCTGGGAGGGTCAATCTGAGAGGAAAGAGGTCATCCAGGCCAGAGCCTGATCAGTAATACCCAGGTTTTCACGGAGACGGTTGAGCAGGATGGTATGGTTGACCGTGTCGAAAGCAGAAGAGAGATTGAGGAGGATGAGGACAGATGGAATGTTAGAGTCAAGGTTGGTGAGCAGATCTTCACGGATGTTTAAGAGAGCAGTTTCCGTGCTTCTGGCAGCTCTGAAGCCAGACTGGTGGTCATGGAGACAGCCAACAGAATTAGAATGAAGGTTAAGCTGAGAGATGGCCAACTTTTCCAGGAGTTTGCCAAGAAAGGGAGTAATGGAAATTGGGCGATAGTTAGCTGAACAAGAAGGATCAGCTGTGGGTTTCTTGAGAAGAGGATGCACAAAGGAGTGCTTCAGAGGGGAGGGGAAGGATCCAGAGGCAAAGGAGTGGTTGCAAAAATCAGCAAGGGCCGTAGCGAGGGTGTCAATGTGGTCGTTGATGGTTTTAGAGGAACAGGGATGAACCGGTTTTGAAGAGGCTTTCATGGGTCGGACTTGTCTATGAGGTGAGATAGAAGTGGAGCCCAATTCATATGAATTTGAACAATCGCCACACAAAGCGTTTGATGAAAATACATGTAAAGACTTGCCAGTTGTGTATTTCGACAGGAGTGCTTTTCACATTGGAAATGACTGCAATAAACAGCTGGTGTCAGGGATACGAAATGTATGGTTGACATGTGAGGACATTCCTAGTATAGGGATGCTAATTGGGGCCAAGGGTAGCCACATAGAGTTAGCTGACATTTATAAAGCAATTACTACTGCAGTTGATAACAAATTCACTGAAAATGTCCTGGTGGCTTATTCTGATTATGCACAAAATAGCTTTGTAGAATATTTGCCCAATTGGAAAGCAAGAGGCATGCTCACATAGAACAAAAAGCCCCTTAAACATGGGTAAATGATTCAAGCTATAGACAAATTAGTGTCAGATAATGGTTTAACAATATACTGTAGGAAAATTCGTGGTCATTTGAAAACACCAGGAGAGGATAGGAGGGAAATGATAGAGCATATCAATTGGCCAAGATTGGGGCTGTTATGGGAGAATTGTTGCCCATTGAACACCTAATTGGTGAAATACAAGTGGATGCAATTACACGCTCCAAAGCTCCAAAACAAGTTGAACAACCTGTAGTGCAATGGAGTTATGATACGCCAGATGAGGATTTGATTAAGGCACAAAAAGAAGACCCAGTTTTGGGGGTTTATTATAATCATTTGATAGACCCTGAAGAAAATCCCTTAACTACAAATGATTGTAAAGGAAAAGAAGAATTGAGAGTGTTACTAAGGAACAAACAACAAATTAAACTACAGGATGGTCTGATGATCAGGGAATCCATAACAGGGCAGATACAGTGGGTGGTACCTCTTTCATTCAGAGGGATAATGTTACACCATGCACTTGATGCGAAAACTGCAGGACACAGAGGTTCACAAAAAACTTTAGAAATACTGAAAGACTATGCTTACTGGCCGCATGTGTCCCAAGATGTGGAATTATACACTAGGGGGTGTCTGCTATGTGCACAATGTAAACCTGCTTCACCAATGCATGGAGCTCTATTAATGAAAAGAGGTTTAACCCTTCCATGGTTGGATTTACAAATCAACCATGTAGGGCCTGTAAAGAGATCAGGTATCGGAAACCGATTTTTATTGACGGTGGTATGTTTAATGTCGAAATGGGTGGAATGCATTCCTGCGCCAGATTGTAGTGCATAAACAGCGGCTACATTGCTGGTAAATTACAGATTTTCAAGATTCGGGTTACCCCAAAGAATAGTCAGACAGAGGAAGTCATTTCACAATCACTTTGAGGAGCAAGGTGTGGCAGATATTGGGGGTAAAAAGGAAATTGCATATCGCATATCAGCCCTCCTCTTCGAGGAATGTAGAGAGAAGCAATAGATCTGTCGTGGAGATACTAAAGAAAGTTTGTAGCAGAGGCAGGTTCCAGCTGGGATCTACGCTTACCTTTAGTGTTAATTGCTATTAGGTCGACTCCTGCTAAAGCAACAGGTATGAGTCCTCATGAGATGTTGACAGGAAGAAAAGGGTGCTGCCACAACCTTTATTGTACAGGAAACATGAGCCAACACTTGTGAATGCATCTACAGTTCACTGTTACGCTCACCTGGTATCCACGGGACCGCCACACGATACTGGATGGAGGTCTAAGCACTTTCCCGGACCCCTCTCTGCTTGGTTATGTGCCAGACGTTGGGTAGCATCTATAACAGGAGAATGGAGGATTAAGCTACTGGTTCTGTGATGGGTGGACTCCCACCTCCCTCTGGTCGAAATCCCCTCCCTTGGAGTTATTGCTCACCTTAGATTTTTGTGCGTTGAACTCTCCGTCCTGTTTCTCTGTGCAGGGGCACGTGGTTGGTGCGGGCGTTCCATGGACCTAGTTGCTTCACTGGTCCATGTGCCCTTATGTCGGGTCCATACCGGCTGTGACTCCGACTCTGCTTGCTGTCTTCCAGGTGAGTTATAATGTCTTTTCCATCTTTATTCTGTGTCTTTCTTTCCCTCCGTTTTCTCTGTGTTCTCTGCGTCTTGCTCCACTACGCTGTTCCCTAACAATGTCTCTTTTTGTTTTCACAGGGATGGTTGCGATCTCGGAATTGCCGCGCCGATGGCGAAGACCACAGTGAGTTATTGATGTCTGGAGCGCTGCGCTGTTTATTGGTTATAATTGCTAACGTGTGTTCTCTTCCCTTCTTTGTACAGGTTGCGGTGATGTTCCGGAGTGATGAGCGATCGAAGCGCTGCTTGCCCAGGTAAGCGCTTTGTTAATGCTGACCTTGTTCCTTCTCCCTTGCGGGTTGCGGTGAAACCCAGAGATGGGCGAGGTAAGAGAAGCGCAGGGTGCTGCCAGGACTCCCTGCTTGCCCAGGTAAGAATTGTTATTAATGCTGTCCTTGTTTCTTTACCTTTGCAGGTTGCTGCGAACTCCGGAGATGGGCGAGATAGGCGAAGCGCAGGATGGATTCAAGACTGGTTACTTCACAGGTAAGTGTTCTTGCTCGGTAATGCTGTTCTTGTTCTTCCAGGTATTAATGGAATCCGGATCTAGGGCTTCAGGATCTGGCTGCTGGAGAAGCAGATGAGCAGGAGCTGGACACGGTGAGCGTTACGCTGCAGGAGTGCAGAATAACGCAAAGCGTGTTCTGCTGTTTGGGTGTGGTTTAAATAGCCCAGGTAAAGTAGTTCCAGGCCAAGTAGTTCCAGGCCCAGCCACACCCAAAACACTAGACTCCATGGCTTGGTTCTAAAGAATTGAGCTGTGTAATAGGCCTCTATGTTGGATTAAGGTCCAAAACTGGTATTGCTTTATTCCTGATAATGAGCCTGGCGCCAAAGACACCGGGACTGACTCCATGTATGATTCTGGTGGAGTTTTAAGGCCCTTGGGGGCAGTTTGAAGGGCTTTAGTCCCACTGCTGCCAGGGGGCTGTTATACCTGAGGGGGTCAGGGGCATGGATCGCGACATTCACGAGCATGTGGAAGAATTGAGGAAGCATTTACAACATGCATTTGCGTTTGCATAGCGAAATTTGGAAAGGGCTGCTGAAAGTGCAACGTCCTATTAAGATAAAAAGACATCTGTGAGAGAATATAAGATAGGTGATCGGGTATACAAGTTCCATTTTGGGAGGAATAAGCATCAAAATCCAAAATTCCTCGCAACATGACAAGGGCCATTTGAGATTGTAGATAAGATATCTCCTGTAGTGTATAAAATATTAAACACATAGGGTGAACTGGTGACAGAGCAATTTGTCCATGTGAACCAAATTAAGCCTTGTCATCCAAAACATGAAATCAAGAGACTCAAGCAGGTGGAGACGGGTTAAGTGTACTGAGATATAGTTTAGTGTAGAAGTAAATACAAATGAAAATGTCACATTTGGAAAAAAGAAATTGCGTTACTATGCATTCATGGAAGGCGCTGAATCAGGTTAAATTACTCTGGTACAGTGTGGTAAAATGATTTTGCTTGAAAATGATTGTGATGTATAACAATGTGAGGTTTAAATATTGTTTGTTTCTCTATTGTGTGTTTAATTGCAGGTATCCAAAAGTAATAAATCATGATGGTTTGAAACACATTTTTATTTTTGGCTGAGTGGAAAAAGGGATAGAAAATCGTTTTATGCTATGTACTTAATCTGTTTCTTTTCTATTCAATTTAGGTGTGAATAACCTATTGTCCTGACAGGGACCGGAGACCGCTGGACCGGAGAACGCAGGACCAAGGAACCAGGAAAGCCTCTGGACCGAAGAATGGAGGTGAAGACAAAGTATAAAGAAGAAAAGGCAATGATGATCAAGTTTGAGACCTGGATACTTGCTGGGATACTTATGGTGGGTGTGGTAGGAATTGAAGGCGCAGGCGCACAAGTGATTCTTGAACCTGCACCGGCATCTGGAATTGCAGTAGAGGAGGCACCTGTATTTATTCTGGGTAATAGACGATTAATTTATCAAAATATTTTTTATCACCATAAACCTTGACAGTTTAGTTGAAAAATGTATTAATAAAACTGTGATTACATCTGACCAAACCAAAGAATGGTTGGAGCTACAGAAGGAGGATGCTAGGCAAGCGATCAAAGACATTGCCATGCAGCTGGATAAAACTTTTGTAAAATCATCTGATATAAAGAAAAAGGGGGAAAAGGGGAACCGTATTAACTGTAGCATCCCTGGTAATGACTATTATTGGGGCTGTAGTGGGCACTACAATGTCTACAGCCAACGTGATCTTGGTGGGGACGTTAAGTGCTAAAGCACAGCAGTTGACCCACGACCTGGTCATAATCCAAAGGACCTCAGATGAAATAAGAAGCGGACTGGATGAACAGATAAAATGTATAAATGAGACTGCTGTTCTATTAAATGAACAGACTGAAATTATGCAGCACAGCACAAATGTTGTGGTCAAACATGACCAGGTGTTAAGTGACATTATAAACATAGTTAATCCTCTTGATAGGCTGTTGATGAAATATATGGGAGAGGTACAAAGTGCAATTTCACAACTAATTTTGGGGCATATACCATTTGTATTTTGTATCATCTGATATTATTAACCAATGATGGCAAGGATTACTCAAAGAGAGATAAAGGTAATGCAGGTTAAAATTGCATTTGAAATGAGGAGCGCGATGCTCTATATGTGATTCTGGAGAGATTGGAGATTGGGTTTTTGTTATGTGTTCCAAATATTGCTCCTGAACTCGTATACCAAACAAAGTTGGTACACAATGTGGGATTTTGGCAAAAAGATAAATATGTTAAGATACAAACACCAGAGGTGGTGGCATTTCACTCTTGGGAACCTGATGTTTACTTGATCCCAAATTTGGACACATGTATAAGGTTTAAAGAGCAGAATTATATGTGTCCAGTTAAACCATTTGCTCCCGATGCTACAGATGCTATTTGTGGATTGAAACCTGACCCAGGTGTATCGGGAGGATGTGAAGTGATCATTAGCAATTTGGGTAGTGAAGAAATACCACAAGCTAAGCTAGTTTGCACAATTGACCTAATAATAGTGGTCCTAATTGACCTTCTGGACAATTGAGCTTCTGGACAATTGACCTTTCGCACAATTAACCTTTTGCACAATTGACCTTTTGTGGTTTTGGTAGGGGATGGCAGGGGGATTCCCCATGTGGGTTTTCTCTGAGGGGGAGCAGCGGGTTTCCCCCTGCATGTATGGCTAAATTTACAGTATTACCTCAGAAAATGTATCTTTTTCACTTTAAAATATATGCCTTCTTTTTCTTTTACACTGGTTCACTGTTTTCCTGAGCAACGACAACGTCAAAATATTTAATTTCACTTCAAATAATAATTTTGCTCTGTGTTAGTGCCACAAGCGACTGTAGACATATCTTTTTTTTTTCCTCATAATACCATTTTACATAATTCTGACAGCGTCACGTCACCGGCAAGTACATTTGCTTCCTGGTTGTTATTTCTCGCTAGATTATACATTCAGGTGAGTTCGTTCCATTGGTCAGTTAAGGTATGTTTTTTTTTATAATGCAGTTTTATTTTCCTTTTCTTTTATTTGAAAATGCACAATTAATTTATGCAAACTCTTTCATTTATTCTCATGTGCAGCACCCGTTTACTAATCTTTCTCTGAATGACGCCATAATCTTACCAGCCTGTTGTGAATGGTACGCTTCACATTTAGCATTTTGCTGTGAATGCAGTTATAATTTGTCACTCGTCGCATAGGAGATGTACGAGATGAACATTTAGACAATATTATTATGTAAAGTAGTGTTGTGCATATTTGCTTCATATGTTTTAACAGCATTTGTAATGTACACGAACAATTGTTCTCCGAGCAGTTTTAGTTCGAGCAATTCTCACTCGAGCAATTGTAATAAGATCAATTTGTATACAACCGTTAAATATAGGTGGTTGGTCAGTACTTCTTTTAAGAATTACACGATTACCCATTTGAATCATGGAACATTTGTCGTCAAGCAACTAAAGTACAATGTATTCTATCTATCTATATATATATCTATATCTATATATATATCTATATATATATATATATGTTCCAAAGGACACAATTGTCTCCATTCCGGGTTTAACTTTATTCCATGTTGCTAATGACATATGGGAAAGCCAGATGGAGAATATTGAGTTTTTTCAAAGAGATTTGTTCCCAATTGACCCAGATGTGGAATTTTTATTGAGCCATAAGGAGAAGCATACCATTAAGATGAATTTGAGGAAAAATAACATCACTGTGAGTAGCTTGGGTGTAATGGAGTAGATACCTTTAATTGGGGAACCTTGGTTGAGCGCATTATGGTGTGTTTGGCAGTTTTGGTGATGGGATGATTGCTGATTACGTTGTCCATAAAGATGAGGATGCTGGCCATGCTACTGACAACAATGGGGAAGGAGAGATGTCCCGAGACAGATACATTTTAGAAATTAATGTGTTTCTTCCAATTATCGAATTATTGTTCATAGTTGTCAGAAAAAGGAGAGGTATGTAGTGATATATTCATGCATGAAATATTTGTGCAAACAACAGCACGTGTACAGATTCAAAGGGAAGTAAAAGTGGGGGTTTCATTGTTTAGTATGTAGATGCAGCTTTTTCGGAATGGGTGCAAGGGACAGCTTTCTAGCAATAGGCCAGCAAGCATTATTGTTAAAAGTATTTAGCAAAACTTTTTTTAGCAGCATGCCAGCAAGAATTTTTGTTAAAAGCATTATTGTTAAAAGCATTCAGTAAAGGGGGCAGTCATTTTAAAATGTAGTAGCGTGCATATTTACAAATTGGATACTTTCATATCTGTCTGGAACTGCATTGGAAATAACTAACAACTAATAACAAAAGGCAACTAACCAATTAACTGTCCCACTTAACTTTATAATGCAGTTCGGTAGGCACAGTTTGAAAGTATCCAATTTGTAAATATGCACGCTTCTACATTTTAAAATGACTGTCCCCTTTACTGAATGCTTTTAACAAAAATTCGTGCTGGCATGCTGCTAAAAAAAGTTTTGCTAAATACTTTTAACAATAATGCTTGCTGGCCTATTGCTAGAAAGCTGTCCCTTGCACCCATTTCGAAAAAGCTGCATCTACATACTAAACAATTAAACCCCCACTTTTACTTCCCTTTAAATCTGTACACATGTGCTGTTTGCACAAATATTTCATGCATGAATATATCCCTAGACTCCTCCCTTCAGCCCCTTCAACTAATCCAGAATAGGGCTGTTAGGCAGAATCCTGTGCATTTCCCTTAGGGACCACTACACACAATTAAGACCACAGGTGGCAATACAAGTTTTACCTTTGGTACAAACCTGTACTACTAAGTCAGAGTGGTAGCAGTGGCGGAGCAGCCAGGCTTATCTCAAGAGTATATGAGCAGTAGCAGAGATTACACAAAGGGACCACAATTACTGTGACTCAAGCAAACACTGACTCAAGGTTGCAGGTAGAAAAATATAAGTACATTTATTTTTAAAAAACATTCGTTATAAACACAACACTTCTATTAAACTTCAATAAAAACCACACGTTAAATATACTACAACTAACCAATTCACTTTGTACAGTAAATCTCAAGGTAAGCACCCTGTGTTTGAATGAACCGGCGTAAGGCACAAAAACACTTTACAGAGAATATGATTGCGATCACTTTTTGACAGTTCGGTCTACTAAACAAACGCGTATCCGTGACATGAAATGCTACTGGGGCAAAACACACTTAGCACCTGAGATACCCAGAGGGAGTTGGAGGCAAACATCACAGGCAATATTTTGGTTAGGCAGGCAGAATCAAGACACACTCAGAGACAGGAGTTCAAAAGTCAAAGGGCCGGAGCCAGGGTCAAAAGACACCGGGGCCAGTTGCTGAAGATCAAAGATCACACGGTCAAACAGTTCACGATTCAACGTAGCCAAAAGTATTTCGATATTGTCAATGTTCGGAAGCAAAAGTTATAAGAAGGAGGGAAGACAAGGTCAAGCCTTGGAAGTGAAGAAAAAAGGGATGCACCCAGTTTCCTCACAAGAACACAGTACCTTGTTCCAATGATGCAGCTGGTGCCCTAGCAGTTGTTCCTGTTGGTTTCCCGCAGACCCACGATTCCTGGAGCTTTGTTGTGCAGGAGGACGTCTGAAGGGGGTCTGCACCACACAGGGATGAGGCCGGCAGCAGCAACATGGAATAAAAAATGCGCTCCTTAAAAACAGGAGAGGCTCTTTAGGTGGCTATCCAGACCACTACAGCAGTGTGCAGCGATTTTGACCACGGAAGAGGATCCTCTGGCTGTAGAAGGTGAGCTGGTTATCCCCACCAAGCTCAAGGGAAGAAGACTCCGGACTGGATCTTCTCTGAGTCGTTGAAGGGCAGATAGCTCAGGACTGCAGCAGGGCTTCACCGGGACGGGGTAGTTGCAGCAGCCGTCGTTCTCTCCGCTTCTCTCCTGTTCCTTGTAGTTCCAGTGGCGACTATCCGACTTCCAACCCAAGAGACCTGCCTTTTAATGTGAAAAACCCCCATTCACACAGCCTGGCTGTCAATCACCCGGGCAGGGGGGTTGTCCAGCCCGGACAACTACCCTGGCCAATCATGAGAAAGTGCGACTTGGGTTTCCTAGGATACCCTGTGCAGGGGGGGTGACTACACCCCTCCCTCACATTCAGCCCACCTAGACACCCAGGTGCCTGGTGGAGGGCTTCTGAACAGAAAGCCCGCCAAAAGACGGTGAACAAAGAAGGCAAACCTAGTTTGCCGCGCAAAGTAAAACACAAGAAGGAGTTTAACAAAAACATATGGCGAATAAACCCAACCGGAGCCAAGAGAAAGACGATTTGGTCAAGCAGTTTTATGTTTCGAGGCTAATATAATAGCCAAGAACAGTACCACGTTTATCTAATATAATTGCGGTAGAAAAGTTAGGGTAGATACCACTGACACCAGCCAAGTCTAAATGTTAAAAGAACAAAACAATGCTCTAGGAGGTATAGATAAAAAAGGGATACGAGTTGACCCTTTCCAGTACTCCATGGAAGATGGGGTGTACTGGATCTGTGGTAGATTGACTAAGTAAAGTTAATGGTAACTTTACCCTTATCTGGGGGACAGTAGTTGCCTCAGAAATGGAGTCAAGGGAAGTCTCAAAGACAACCCTGTACCACGGCACTGAAGGTGCTGTGTGACACACAAAAAGAAGGGGGCTACTGAAGTGGTGTACTTCAGTATCCACAATCACAAAAACAGGTAGAAACACATAGCAAAACCCAGGTAAAAGTGGGGGAAAAGCTCTCACTCTTACTAAGTGGAAAAAAATAAACTCCAGAAGCCCAGCAAAGCTGCTGGGGGGCTCACTAGGTGAGGGAAATTAGCCATACATGAGACTTCTCCCTAACAAGGACTGCAAGACTTATTTATCCATGGCATGAAGCTCTGGGACCACATCTCTCCAGCCCTAAAATCTATACTGGCTCCTGGTCACTGCGAGAATCAAGTTCATCCACAAGGCTTTCTTGGGCCTGGAACCCTGCTACATCCAACTCTCTCTCCCTAAATACCTCCCTGCCTAGATACCTTTGGTCTTCCAGCTCCATCTCTCTGCAGATCAGATGCTTTTCCAAGCAGAGTGGGGGGTGAATCTCTCTCCTCTGCAGGTGCCTCCCTGTCCCTCTCATACTTGAGCAGGAACTCCTTAAGTTCAGAGTTCCGGAAACTTCTTAAGACCCTCTTTTTCTCTTCCTCCTCCCTCTCCCCTGCTAATGTCCCCCTCTGCCTCTTTGAATGGCTACCTTGTTCCTTCAGATTCTTACAGGGCACCAGGCCCTCCTTGACCAGACCATCCCTGCACTTGGTCTCCCCCAACCCCCCACCTGCACTTGCCCTCTGGGTTCCCTCCCCCTGCACTAGCCTGGCTGGGCATACAATCCTTGAGACCTTCCAACCCCGTCCCTCACACTTAGCATGTGCACATTCTTCCCCTGCATGCTCTGTATTCCCCTGCCACTGTCCACCTGGCCCCCCTGGCACTCGCTTAACCCACGGGCCCTTCCGCACTGACTGGCACTCCTCTCTCCCCCGCACTTCCTGTTACTTTGTTACTGCACTTGCGCGACCTGAATGTAAAAAGGCCCAGTAGTGTGGTTTTGGTTTTATTCATCCCTTTTTTAACCCCCCCCCCCCCAACTCTGTCTTGTAGCGCCTTGCAACATCTTGTGTATTGGCACATTATAATTACCCAATAAAATACATTGTTGGTCTGTATTGTGGAAAGAAATTGTTTATTGTATGGTTTTTGGGGGAAAAGTAATTTGGGCTATTTTATGATTTTTCAGAAATAGTAGGCCTCCATCATCTTTAGTTATTAGACCAGTGTCTTTCCAGACTTGCAATTTGGTGTTAGTAGATGTGAATCCTTAGTGGATCTTCAAGCCTTCTAGTGCATTTTTAAAATATTGTTGATTGGGAATTAGCACAAAGTTGCTGTCCTCGGGCATAGAGAGAAGAACCCTGGCTAGGATTTGAATCTGCAGTGAGTTTGTAAATGTGCAGGCAAAGCACATATAGCAGCAGCGAGAACAAGTTGCAAAAGAGGTGAGGCAAATAGGAGAAAGGGCACAGTAGAAAAAGGGTGTCCAAGATGGTGAACGAGAAGGTGTGTGAACAATGCACTACACAGACAATCTGGAATCCCACTAGGTGTGTACCTAAGTTGGACTTGACATTACCCATGGAGACATAGGGAAGCTCACTGTCTCTGTGCGGGCTACTTTTACAGATATCCTACAAACCCATGGAAACAGGACAACAAAAGTGACTTCTATGTTTGTCCCTAAAGCACGAACAAGGCGTTATACTTACCCAATACCAATCTATATGGGCCCACAGCAGCATACAGTTGATGCATTCTATAGAAACATAAATAAATGCACTGTTACGTTAAATACACTATAGACTGTCATTATAAGACAAAGAAAGGGGCAGAGATTGCCACTTAGGCTATAGGAATGCACAAAGACACAGATGAGGGCACTATAGGACACTTGCCAGACACAAGCAGCCCAATAGAGATACAAGCAAAGGTATAAAGAGAGAGAATGATGAAGGCAACATGAATTCAGAGGAGGAACGCAGGAGCTAGAAACAAGAAAGCCTGCAGTAAGGTACTAGAACTTGATCACTGTACTAAGGGATTGAAAACTAGGGAACCAGCAATCTGAAGAACTTCAGACAAGCTATTAAGAGCAGGGGCATCGCAATCAGAACTAAACTAAAGAGGAATTGGAAGCAAGAGAAATAGAGCCTGATTATGCTGGTTAAGGTTTGAAACTGTGTGGACCTGAGAAAGCCTAACTTGCACTATACTAAGGTGGGATTTCCCTACCTGAACAAAACTAAGGAATGTCTGAGTCAAAGAGTTCAATTTAAATGTCTGTGTCCAAAACCTATGCTTGCCCTCAACGAAAGCTAAACAATGTGTACGGATGTCAATAATCGAAGAAATGGTGATTAACACAAAGGCCTGAGCTTCTTCTAGCTCCTAGCTTCCTTCTAAGCTCCCCTTCCACAAAAGTCTCCAAATTACCTTTCTCAAGTTCAAAGCAGTTCCACAAATCCTTGAGGTTCCCTTCCACAAGTACAAGGCAACACAGTTCAAAAGAAAAAAGTCTTGAGTCTACATTCTCAAGACAACATTGGTAGTTCCTCAAATCTCTGGGTTCCCTTTCCCAAGACTTCAATTTAGCCACTTGTACTTGTTGTAGTCTTTTTGAAAGTTAAACACAACTTTAGGTCGACCTGACTTTCCTGGATTTGTATCACCACACCTGCTCGCTTACAGTGCTTCTCCTTGGCTTGGTTCACACTGTCTTTTGGTTTTCGCATTTTAGGGCTCACTGTCTAGGATCAGTTATCAGACCACACGGTCCACCAATCACAGGTCGCACAACCAGGATCCTTAGGCTCTTCAGTCCACACAAGTTCTTCTGTACTTGCTCCTGTGTACAAAGTCGCACTCACTTGACTCTTCTTTTTCTGCCTCTTGGCCTTGCCATAACGTGTCACACAATTCCTGACCGTCTTTGGTCTTGCCGCATTGCATCCATCATAAAATTCATTTTGTGATGGTTTTACTCATGCCCATCTTTCATGGCTCTCTTTTCGGTTTTTCACCATTCACCTGTTGCACTTTAACATATTCTCTTGTGTTTGCTCATTCCGGTTTAGTCAACACAATTCTTTAAACTCTTCTAACCTTGGCAACGTATGTTCAAACCATTTTCTTATTTGATAGACAGTTCATGGGTACAACAGCTTCCATTATTATTATTCGCTTCCCCTCTTTACTTTCCTTAATTATTGTTTAATGGTTTTGGCAATGTTGGTTTAGCCCCTCAGTCACCCTTTCAGGCTGTTAACTTTCATTTACTTTTCGATAAAAAGAAACTCACACTCTCCCGTAGGGAAAACAAAGTTCTTAGCCTGTCTTTCACTTGCAGAGTATGTTAATTGGTTCAACAAAGGATAGATACTTTGTACTTTATCACATTCATTTGCTTCATTGAAGGATTGGCTCAACATTGAAAAGGACTTCATTCGCGCAAACCTTCATTCGCTACAGAGAAATTCTGAACTTGCGTTCGTGCACTTGTTCCCAATGCGGTCTTCTCTGTTCATGTGCTGGGTTAAGTGCCCGGCCTCCTGCAACTCCAACTGCACTGAAAGGGGCTCTCTTGACCCCTATAACATTCCGGTGTTCGAGCAACACCCAGAGCTAACAAGCAATTATAAGAGTCTTTACTTGCTTGGGGCTGTCCTGACCTGGCACCGCTTCCCACTGCGTGACCTCTGCAGAAAAGACCCCTCGCTATTAGGCCAACCTTTGAGATCCGACTCCACCTGCATAGTGGTCGTGCTCTTTGCATCCTCTGCCTCAGCTAACGGTCGGCCCCAGCTTCCATTACCACCATGCCTCCTTCTCGTCTGCTTCAAATGTGCTCTCGTCTTCTACATTGGCAACACCTTGATAGGTTGCAGGTGTGTGTTCTGAACTGGACTTGCCTGACTATATTTAGAGGGGCATGCCTGACCTTCACAGCACTCTGCAGCCATCTTCCTGGTCTCAGTACCAGAGTGGTGAAATGAGTGACTCGTGTTCACTACTCTTCCTCGTCCCAGTACTGTCATAGGTAAATTGTGGGGAAATAAGGGGAGAGGCTTTGCAATAGCCATAAAGTTCAGGGAAGGGTTAGGTTGGTCATCAATTGGGAAAGGGGGATACCATGTCTCGCCTGTGGGCACCCCACTCCCAATCCATGAGGACCCTCTACCCAGGTGGTCCTCCCTCGCTTCTCCACCCACAGGGTTGGGATCCAAGAGCGATGACCTTCCCCTGGTCACCTGAACAGAGGATCCAGGGGGAGTTGGAGTGAGAATTCCCTCAGGTTTCTCATAATAAAAATGAAAACACATCAGTTGGCTCTGCATTCTTACAGTAATGCAGTCCTTTTAAATGTGTTCCTTCTTCTGTTCAAGCAATATGTATAAATTCAACTTGAAGCCAGTGATGGTTTCTGGATGAGATGGCCTTGGTTTCTGGATATGTTGTAGATTCATTATGGGAAGAGTAGTCTGTTTTACTGGAAACACAGATTTGTGCAAGGAGAGGTCAAATTGTGATGCCGGGTCATACATGGTGATGGCTGCAAACAACCTGTTGGTTTGCAGATTGTGTCGCCTGATGCAGATTTCAGCTTCTTTATTATTAATCAGACTTTACTGATGGCACAGAGGGCCTGTTCTTGGTGTTGTAAATTTGTTTGATATTTTGGCATGGGTCTATATTCTAGATTTCGTAATTCTTCATGATTCCCATAAGGCACGAATGCAGTCGTTCGGCCTTTTTTAATCACCCAAATCGAAGGTTACATCACATTACTGCAAACGATATCTCTATGGCTGGAGTAAATCCTCATCTAGTTACCGTATTTTGGTTGCAGATATGTGGGTGTCTAAAATAAAATATTTGTATTCCAATTTCTGGAAGAACCTTTTGAATTTTAGTGTGCATGTATATTTGTACACGTCACTGTAGACTTGCGTGGTGTTGATCAAGTTGGAAGGGGGAGATGAGAGCCTCTCTCCCCCCCACTCCCCAAGACACACATTTCAAAACAAGATAGTGCTCTAGAAGACTTGTTTTATGCAAGATGCAATTCCTCTTAGATGTCCAGTTTTCTGGAAAAAATTGCTTTTTCTTTATTGCACCTCTTGGTCTGGGTCTGTTGTTCTTGATGTATCTCACCCCTGCTGGTATTTTCATATGAAACTCCACACCCTCCTTAATGAATGTGTGTAGCCCAAAGTGTGCATACTCTCCCTTCATGACCATGCTGTTTGTGTGTACGCCCTTGTGGCTGCAATGTTCCTGAAAGACTTTGTCCCGTGCAAAGTGAATCAGGTTACGCCAACCTTTTCCCAGTCCCATCGATAAATTCACCTGTCGAAATTTGCACATTCCGCCCCCCTAATGAGACTTTTGTTACACCCTTTTTCTGCCTACCACCTAACCTGTGGTGAATGAAGCATGCCTTGGGGGCCTGCGGTATATAGCCTCAACTTCTTTTCAGCGATGCATTACCCAATTGTAACTGCACTTCAAGCACAACGATTTTGGAAAGACAGAATAATTCTTGCTTTTGAATATTGGGTTTGCATATTTTTGCAATATATTTTCCCTTAGGCATTTGTAAAATATAGCTGTATGGATTCAGGGTTCGAAAATGAGGGGAGCTGGGAGCTTGTTATCTCTTACTTGTAGCCTAGAAGTTCCTCGTTAGCTTAACACCAATCACTAGCAGGAGCTACTTTTGGCTCCGGAGGCCAACTGATGTCAACCCAACACCACAACTACGTGAATTTAACTCTGTCCATTTGGGACAATCTATAAATAAACACAAGAACACATCTATATGACGTTTAAAGCATAAGGGGTTATTAATAATGGACACAATTATATGTTTGCATCTTATGTCGAAGTAAGATTTGCGGAACGGTATGTACTAGCTCATTGTCCCTCTGTTGTAGCTTCTGGTTAATGATGGATACTCAGGTGCTGCTTTTAGCTCCTGCTTATCTAATCTTAATATAGATCCCTGGGATTTTGACCAAACCAAAAAGTGGGTAAATCTGTCCATCAGTTCGTTTAGTTGTAGAGGGAAAAGCAAATCCAATAATAGGAAATGCCACTCATATCCTTACAGTTTTCATGCAGCTTCATCAAACAGCGCAATGTTCTAAACCTCTCAGAAGGGGATTTTACTATAATTGTTATGGCGATAAAGTTAAATCTAAATGCCATTTGACAGAGTATTTTTGTTTAAGTCGCATTGTTTGAAACTCATTTAAAAACCTTTCTCAAAGTGAATATTTGCACAGCTAAATTTGTGCTTGGACATGTTCATCCCGATGGGGGTAAGGAGGATGGTGGGTGTAATACAGAGGTTCCGCAAGATACAGTTCCTAATCAATCTCCCATGTGGATGTTTTTCCCTTTGAGAATGGAAAACCCACTGGATAAAATAAAACATTTTTTTGATTGTAAATTAGAAAGGACGCTGTCTTGAAATATCTGCAGTTGGTTCCACAGAGATTCGCAGCCCCACTTATTCAGTCTAGAAAATGTCTCTATCACTCTGTGACAAAATGACTACAGCTCTGCAGGAGTACCGGGATGAGTAGTGGCTAAACCACCTATTCAGTCCCCCAGCCTACTAAACCAGCAGCGATCCTAATCATAAAGGTGAAAGAGACACAGCCTGAAAAGTATGCCTTTTTTGCCTTGTAGCAGCGCAGGCTACATCTTCAGGAGGGGTGTGAGCTGACAACAGTAGCCCTGGGAATGATGAGCTAGTCATTTTAGACTATCTCACATGTTAGCCTGGGGACTTCCTTCTACAGGCACTTTGTTGCACTTTTACCTAAATCGTCCCCTCTCCATGGTCTCCTCACCTTCAGCATCCTCTTCTAAGGCTGCATATTGCAAGGTGTCTGTCAATTCCTGTTTGGGACGGCTTGAGGCAGCCATGTCACATCTTGTCACCTATTCTCCTTGCCACCATTTCTCTAGCTTCTTTCTACAATTTCCACCATGTGGCATTATTCTCCAACATTGGCAGTTATTTTCTTTTTCCTATTTCACTCTTTTCTCCTTTCTATGACTGTCCCTGTTTCCACTCCCTCTATTTCATGCACATTGTTTCATCCCATAACTTTCCATCTCCTAGAAATGTGATCTCTGTTGTTAAGTTCTCTCTTCCACCTGTTCTCAATTTTGGGTCACATAACACCCACTCAGTCTGTAATAATTCTCATCTAATCTTGGCTACCTTTCTTGGATTATATTTGCAGTTTCTTTGTCTCACTGAGACTTGTATCACCCCTTTAGACACTGTTACCCCTGCTTCCCCTACTTCACCCAGTCCTATTTTTCCCACTGCCCTCATCTTTTGGGTAGTGACAGTGGTACTGGCCTCCTGTTGCATTTTTATTTTTCTCGATTGCCCACTCTCTCTTCTCTCCCTTTATTTTTCTCTGTGGGGGAAATTATGGAATTGAAAATTGCATGTACCCCCTTGCATACTGCTGCATTTTAATATTGAGTAGACACTGCAAACTTGCATGATTAATCATTGTTCCTTGTCCGTGCGAGGTGAGACTCTAGGCTTTACTGTGCATTTCCTTGCCTTGAAGGCTCTTCGCCTACTGTGCAGTTATGCTCGCCTTCATATCTCTTGCTTCTGACATGTTTTTCTTTCGGCATATGTAAGTGGGTTGTAGGCTCTGTGAGAAACCTGTGGGTATCCTCACTCCCAAACCCCCTGGATTCTCTTCTGAGGTGGCCAGAGAAAGGCCATCTCTCTTGGATCCCGACCCTGGAAGCGAGGGCCTGCGTGGACAGTCCTTGGGGAATGGGAGCAGGGTGCACCCAGTCGAGACATGGAATTACCCTTTTCCCCAACCTTTATGGATTATTGTAAGCCAGCTCCCCTCATTTCCCCTCAGGTGACCCTTGACAGTACTGAGACGAGGAAGAGACAGCTGAGAGTAATGAACACTATGCCTTTTCACCACTTTAGTACTGGGACGAAGAAGATGCCTGAAAATTATTGTGAAGGTCAGGCATGACTCCTTAATCATGGTCAGGCAATCTTAATGGGGAAAGCACACCTGCAACCTATTAAAGGGTTACAGGTGTATTCGAAAAATACATTTTTAGAATTAAGGAACTAGAGAAGCTGGTCGAAAATCAAGAAAGCAAATATTGGTGTACCTCAATCCAGGAAGCTATGGTATATAAGCTCGAAAAGGCCATCTTATTAAGCATAACATTCTGAATAAATGGCAATATGGTTTCAGGCCCGGGTTTGGAACAGAATCAGCTCTCCTAGACCTGAAGTCTAATATGTTAAAAACGATGAATGAGGGCCAAACCATGTTACTCATGTCACTCGACCTTTATGCCACGTTTGATTTGATTGGAAATCCTCTTCTATTACAAAGATTACAAGAGGTGACAAACTTCAGTGACCATGCACTTACGTGGGTAAGCTCATTCTTGGAACATAGATCTATCAGGGTGTGCAGTGGCATAGCAGAAGCTAGTCCAATCCCACTTCATTATGGGTGCCACAGGGTACCTGCTTGTCACCTTTACTGTATAACATCGTCAAGGCGCCACTATTTTGGATGTTAGAGAATAGGAAGATTTGCTTCTCTAACTACGCAGATGACACTCTGTGTTCAATTCCCTTAACGGGGAACTATCTGGAAAACTCGAGAGTGGTCAATGAGACTTAGACTTATCCAGGATTGGTTGCGGGACAGTGGGCTGGCCCTCAATCATGATAAAACTGAACTCATGGTTATTGGCACCAGCCCCAGAATGAAAAAACAGCCCAGAATTGAGAAATGTTCAGATTCTGGACTGAAGAATCACGACAAAGGAGAAGATCAAGACGCTGGGAGTCATTTTGGATCGGAACCTGAATATGAAGGCTCAGGTGAGCAGCCTTGTATCTTGCATCTTACCATGTTAGACTCTTGACTCAAATTCGTCCATATTTATCTCAAAAAAAGTTGTGCAACAATAACAAGAGCTATTATAGGATCCAAAATAGATTATTGCAGTAGTCTCTTGACACGGATCGGGAAAGGAGAACTTATAATACTTCAAGTAATTCAAAATAGTGCCATACGAGCCATAATTGGGCTCAGGAAATATGAGCATATTTCCGAAGTCAGGGAGAGAGAGCCTCCATTGGCTACCTATAGAGGCCAGAATTGATTTGCGACTACTCACAATAACCTATGAATGTCTGAAAGGGTCTTATCCGTGCTACCTGGCGGAAAGGTTAACAAAGAATATTTGAGTTAAGTATCTTAAATCGAGCAACTCCAACCTGCTTGAGGTGCCCAGAGCCAAGCTCGCTTTAGTGAGCAAAAGTGCATTCTTTGTGGCTGTTCCCCCTCAAAAACTGGAATGCTATTCTGCCTGATTTGAGAAGATGTGAATCTTTGGAAATTTTCAAAAAGAAACTGAAAACATTCCTGTTTAGACAGTTTTAAGATTTGGCAGGCTGCTTGTTGTTTCCTTGGTCCTCTGTTGGGCACTGGCATTGTTGGTTGTCATTGGTGTACAATCCTATAGCGAGAATGTCTCCTACTCCCTGCAACCGTATGCCTCCAGGTCTTTTGGCTGCTTGTTAAAAATCATTAAAGTAAAGTATAAAATGAGAAGGAGAAAGCACCACAGATGGAAGCAGCAGGGAACCTTGTTGGAGGAGAGGTGAGCTGCTGGAAGGAACTACTGTGGGACGGTCCGTTATGTACAACACACCGAGACACAGAGGACTGCAGAAGAAGTGGTCTTAGAGAGTGTGGCATGGTAGCTGGGGCTCCGTGGAGCAGACTGATGGCAGAGAATTGAGCCATGTCAGAGGCTGTCCCTTCGTCTTCCATCCAAAATGCTTGTGCCCCTGCAGAGGCGTTGCTAGGGGGGGTAAGGGGGCTATAGCCCCTGGTCTTTTGGCTGTAGCCCTGCATATAATCTCAGGAGCTACAGCCAAAAGACTAGCTAGCCCCCAGTCCCGACAGTTCCGACATTAGCGTAGCCCCGGGTCTTTTCCAGACCCAGCAACACCCCTGTGCCCCTGTGTCAAGAAGCCAACACAGGAGTGTCTAAGGGGCAGGAGTTGGATCCCCGACAGCAGAAGCTGGAGTTTGTGTGCTCTGCGCTGCATAGAAAGCTACCAAACGGACCAATGAGTTTCAATTAGATAACAAACATGGTGCGCAAATGATTGCACATTACCCTTGTTGCAAAATATTTTGTTTCCAAGTGGTCGCGTATCTTAAAGAAGAACGTTTTCGAAAAGTGCCAGAGTACTGGAAAGTTCACTTAAAGTAAAATGCATGAATATTTCATATCTGTCTGAATGAAACCTAAACCTTAAGTCAAACTAATACCCACTGGATACCAAACCAAATAAAAACTTCACGAGCAAAACTACTGCATGTTGAATTCAGAAGTGAATGGAAGTAAATGGAACTTTAAAGTGAACCAAAGCCACTGCATGTTGAATTCTGAATTGACTGAATGCTACACATGGCATACATATACAGAGGAAAGGAGAATAAAATGAAATCCTTAAGTTAATACTATTATAAGATGAAAGGATATACAACTTTATGGACCAAGGCAATAAAGAAAACAGCCAAGATATCCGCCTGTTTGTGATCATGAAATGCAAGTCTTGGAGAAGGGAACCCTGAAACTTGATTTATTATTCTTATTGTCTTGAGGATGGAGCCTCAAGACACTCTTGTGTTTTAAACTGTGTTGCTTGCAACTTGGGGAAGGGAGCCCTTAGGATTGTGTAAAGCTGTATTACCTTGAACTTAGGAAGGGTAACAGACTTTTTTTTGCAACTGTTTTACACTAGGGGAAGGAAGCTGAAAGAAAGCAGTGAGCTGGAAGAAGTTCAGAACTTTGTTTTGAACATTGTTTCTTTGGTTACTGACATATCTACACACTATATTGATTTAGTTGTGAGTGCAAGTATAGGTTTTGGACACAGACAGATTTTTAAGTTGAACACTTTGACTCAGACTTTCCTTAGTTTCACTCAGGTAGGGAAATCCCAACTTAGCATTGGGCAAGTTAGGCCTTCAACCATCCTGACATTTAAGTTAATAAAGTTACTTTGTTTAAATCTTGAATCGGTTGTCTGTGTCGTACTTCATGATACCTTCACAGCTGCCACTTTATTAGGATAAGTGGCTTTAGCTGATCAAAGTCATACTGGAAGCATGCTCGCCTGCCCCAGACTGTGTGTGGACCTTTGAGAAGTATATTCAGCTCAACTAAATGTATCACTCTATACTGTCCTCCCTGATAACACTGTCTTAACATGAAAAACACAGCTGAAATCAAAGACTTGTATAGCCGAGATGTGTTCCTTGCTTGTAACACTGTTCCAGTATGATTCCTTGCCCTATCTGGACCTTCTCTTCCATTTGAAATGTATATGTTCCTTTGGGTATAAGAGAACAGAGCACAGAGGGACGGGGCTCTCACTTTCTTCGAAGTCTTGTACTGTCGTTGGTTGTGCTGTCCCGTTAACTGCTTCTTACTAATAAATTGTTCATGCAGCCAGGTCCAAGGGTCACCGGTTGCACCTCTCAGTGATCCTCTGGGCCCAGGAGAGATGATTTTGTCAGAGGGGAGAGCTGGCTGCAGCGGTCAGAGACTCTGGGAAGGTGGCCAGAGCAGATTCGGAAAAAGAGCCAACCAAAAATCGTGGGTTGGTGAACACAGGTAATTGAATCAGTGTGTTGTCATGTCTTGTGTGAAACAGGTTGGGTACATTTTTGTCTCTGGTTAAATAATTCTGAATTCTGAAAACTGTTATGAATATCCAAGGATGCAGGAGGGAAGGTACCCTGCCTACAGAACTGCTTATCTGAATAAGAAAAGAAAATAATCCATTAGCCACTGCAGCTTAGAATAAAAAAGTGAAAAGCAGAGCATCCATTCTCCCTGCCACTGCACCAGTTAGAGTAGTATAGTCTTGATCAGAGATTAGAATGGAGGTGTTTTGTATGAGTGGGAAGAAAATATTTTGGACGAGAGCCCCATGGTGGTTTTGTCGAAACCCATACCTTGATATTGGCAAAAATGTGCTCACTACTGCATGTTAGAATAGCTCCAATGAAAATGTTCTCCAAGGTGAAAGACCTTGGACCCAGAGGGTGGTTTCCTTCCCTTGGATTTGAAATGGGACAGCAATGTGTCTTTTACCAACAGTTCCTTTTGTGTCTCTTTTGTCTAGCAAACACTGCCCTTCTTTTAGGATTTCTTGTAGCTTTGCAACTCGCCTGATATACTCCCCTGCCAGGACTCTTTGTGCAATTCCAACTTCCAGGTCTACTCTCCTGCCAGGACTTCTCCTGTGTTTCAATTGCCTGGTATCCTTCCCTTGCCAGGACTTCTTATGAGTTTCAAAGTTCCTCTGTATCACCAAAACTGCACGGCCCGTTCATGACTCAGTATCTGTCTGTTCAAACTTGCCCCCACAATTGCATCTCATACAGCCATATCTTATTGGGGCTTCAATCTGTACTTTGCATTTTCTGTATTCAAACAAGTTTCTTGTAGTTTCTGTGTTAACAATCTCATAAAATTCAAATTGTCATTGGCATGTTCGCTGGAACGCTCTGGGTTCCCCACTGGCTTTGGGTTGACTCACCGGTTCTCTCCAGCATCTCTGATCTAGTTTGCGCTTCTGTGGTGTGGGTCTTCCGCTCGCTTCCCACTCTGGATTGTGCAGACATCCATTCTGCTTCCCTTGCAGCTCCACGGTCACATGCCTGTTTCACTTCAGGTCCCGGCATGGAGAACGCTGCCTCTTCAAGCTGCCGAGCACCCAGGACCTCTCTTACACCTCCTAGCATCTCAAAGGCACCTCCTGTTCATGCATTGCATTTCTCTTTCTGCTCCGGCAGACTCCTGTGCTCCGCCACACCACTATGTGTCTCGTGCACCACCACACTCAGTAGTGCGGTTGCCATCTTTGAATAAACTGCAGACAGGTGATTCTGTAGAACAACTAGTTGTAAACACTTTCTCGGCAACCTTCACTGGACTATGTTCCCGGCGAATTCTAATTTTTTGCTTTTTTTTATGTTGTTTGTATTAGTCAGCTATGGTGTTGTATCGATGCCCAGATTGCCATGGGTAGAGTTAAATCATTTCCCAAATAAAATACATTTCCACTTGCGACTTTCCAGTTTTCAGTTTTTATATTTTCTTGAGTGCCAAAATAAATTTCCTTCACACTACGTGTCTTTTTCAAAATATAAATATATTTATTTCATATATTTCATATATTTCTCATGATTTTGTTCCATTCACTGATGTTACTATATCATTTTCAAGTTTTATTTTCTCAAGTTCTTTTCTCTCTACATGTGTTTCACCTTAGTTACTATCACTAAGGATCTTCAGGAGAGGTTCAATTTCTATTTTCTACAAAGAAAGAGAGCATACAAATTGCATTCTTATTGTACCAAAAAATTTATCAAAACTACTCATTTTTCCAAACATTTTCAAAACAGATCAGGGAGAAAGAAAAAATTCCAAATAGATGGCACTCACCAATACTGTAGATTTAGTTTTTGCCACAATTCAATCATTTATTTTTAGGCGCATCCTTTGATTTTACTTCTATTTCCTTTTGGCGTATTAACCCTAGTTAAATAAAAGGGCACACATTTTTTAAGAGTTAGGTTAAGATAAATTGGTTTCTTAACTATTTGCTACCAGACTTTACAGCCTATGAGGGAATAAAGGTTTTCCTTAGCTTACCTTAATTTTTGAGTGGTGATCCGCTTGTCACTTTTTGAAGTGATCTGCTTGTCACTATCAATCTTCTACACTATCGCGCTTCATTTTCCTCTGAATTTGCGCTATTTAAACTAATTTGGCGTGTGATGTCAACATGCTCGTAATTTTGCGTGCGTGATGGCGTCATCACGCATGCGTGATCACCGTGGCGTCCATTTTGGATGCGCTCGCGATCTCCTATACAGGAATGCTTATTTATCTCCATTTCTGCACTATTACTTCTATTTATGCGCGTGTCGTCATCACGCTCGCGTTTCTGCATGCGTGATGAGTCATCATGCTTTTGCTTTCACCTTGGCGGCCATTTTGGCATTTATATTCCTCAATGTTTCTGCCATTATGGGAGCATTTTTTAGAACTAATTAGATATTGTTTTAACAGATTACATTTCAATTTCTACCAAAGAATAAGAGAAAAATGTAGACAGTTGTCAATTAAAAGAAAATAGAATAAAAGGTTAGTTTCCTGTAAATTCAATTCAAATTTCAGACGTTTTGTTATTATATACAATTTCAGAGCCAATTACAGAACTCATTCTCTGAATTGAGACCAGTTTCACATGTGTCCATAGAGCAAATCCATCTTGATTCTCGTTGTCTCAGGATTTTTTCTTTATCACCACCTCTTGGCAGGTCTTCAATTCTATCTAATCCATAGATTTTCAATTGCTCCACTTTAAGTTCTGTATGTTCCATTAGACAATGTAATGATAATGGGTATCTTAGGTCTTTATTTCTTATGGCACGTAAGTGTTCAAAAATTCTTATTTTTAAGCTTCTAATTGTACTACCTATGTAGGTTTTCATACAAGTACATTCAATTGCATATTTCACAAATGTACTATTGCAGTTGATAAACTTGTTCATTTTAAATTCTTTTCCATTTGGTAGCATAATTACTTTCTTGCCATTTTCTATTTGCGGGCATAATTTACAATTTCCACACTTAAATGTACCATAGATCGGTTGCTGCTGGAACATACTCCTTATATCTGTCATTTGTGTTGATTTGAGATGACTTGGACTTAACTTGTTCCTCAGTGTTGGCGCTTTTCTAAAGCAAATACCTGGCTTTTCATCAATACACTTCAGTAAACTATTGTCCAATTTTAACAAGTTCCAATGCTTAGTTAAAATTTTTCTTAGTTTTGAGGCATCTGAACCGTAGGTGGTAATGAATTTAGTTTGAGTCAATTTCTTCTCACTCTTCGGTTTATCCTTTAATAAGTATTCTCTTGATATTTTTTCCGCTTTCTTAATTGATTCCTTTATTTTTTTCTCTTTGTATCCTCTGTGTTTAAATTTAGTGATCATTTTTTCAATGTTGGTTTCAAATGTTTCATCTGTGTTACAGTTTTTCTTTATCCTTAATACTTCTCCATATGGGATATTTGAAATAATGTGCTTTGGATGGTTATTTTGGGCATGCAAAAGGCTATTTCCTGCAGTGGGTTTGACATATAGCCTTGTTAGAAGTTTGTCCTGTTCCACATAGATTTCAAGATCTAAAAACTGAATTATTTCTTTGCTAAAGTTGGTAGTGAATTTTTAGTTAAATTCATTTGTGTTCAAATGCTTCACATACTGTTCAAATTCAGTTTGTGGTTTCCTTCCCAGATTAGAAAAATATCATCAATATACCTTCCCCAAAAGATGATATTCTTGGAGTGGGTGAAGGCCTTGTGTTTCCAGGCATGGTTAAGTTCAAAATATCCCATAAATAGATTTGCATACGATGGGGCAAATTTCGACCCCATCGCGGTACCTTGCTTCTGCCTAAAGATTTTTTGATTGAAGCAAAAGATGTTATTATGCAGAGCAAAGTTCAACATTTCCAAAAGCATGTTATTCTCCTCCTTAAAAGATATCGATCTTGTCTTCAAAAAGAATTCAGATGCAGTAATTCCTTGGTTGTGGTTGATACTGGTGTATAATGAAACAACATCTAGTGTTGCCAGACTGTAGTTGTTTTGCCAGGGAATTGAGTCCAGTTGCTAAATGATATGTTTTGTGTCTCTTATAAAGGATGCCAATTGCATTGTCAAGGGTTGCAGATGTATATCTATGAATTGTGATATTCCTTCTGTTATTGAACCTATTCCATTTATTATTGGTCTAAAGGTAGGATGTCCCTTGTAGTCTTTATGTATTTTTGGGAGGAAATAAATTGTTGACATTATTGGATTTTGAAAATTCATATATGTGTGCTCTTCCTCTGTTAATAGGCCTGTTTCCAGCCAGTTTTTTCTCATTTCGTTCCAAGTTTTGGTTAATTTCTTTAGAGGACTTTGTTGTAGTATTTCATAATTTTGTTGCTCATTTAATTGTTTTGAAACTTCTCTTATATAGTCATGCCTGTTCATTAGTACCAGTTTTCCTCCTTTATCGGCCATTTTTACAATAATTTCCTCATTCCTGGATAGCTTTCCAATTGCATTCCATTCTTTTAATGTTAAGTTATATTTTATCTTGCTTTTCTGATTTCCTAGATAGTTTCTCCTCAAATCCTCCTTTACAGCCTTTTGGAAAAGGTCAATCACATTTTCTGAATTGAAATTCGGTGTAAATTTTGAAGTCGGTTTAAGTTTTGTTTCTTCTGATAGAAAAGTGTCTATTTCTTGTTCCTCTATATATTTTTGTACTGTGTACTCATCATCTCCGGCTAAATTCAGCAGGTCAACTGTGCTCTATAAACTCTTCTGAGAGTACTGAAGGAATTGATGTCACTTTTCACTGTGTTTCACGTGTGGGATTCTCCTCGAAGTATTTCTTCAATTTCAATTTTCTGCAAAATCTATAAAGGTCTAATTGCATCTGAAAATGGACGCCGCGGTGACCACGCATGCGTGATGACGCCATCACGCAGGCAAAATTACGAGCGTGTTGACATCACACGCCAAATTAGTTTAAATAGCGCAAATTCAGAGGAAAATGAAGTGCGCTAGTGTAGAAGATTGAAAGTGACAAGCGGATCACTTCAAAAAGTGACAAGCGGATCACCACTCAAAAATTAAGGTAAGCTAAGGAAAACCTTTATTCCCTCATAGGCTGTAAAGTCTGGTAGCAAATAGTTAAGAAACCAATTTATCTTAACCTAACTCTTAAAAAATGTGTGACCTTTTATTTAACTAGGGTTAATACGCCAAAAGGAAATAGAAGTAAAATCAAAGGAAGCGCCTAAAAATAAATGATTGAATTGTGGCAAAAACTAAATCTACAGTATTGGTGAGTGCCATCTATTTGGAATTTTTTCTTTCACCCTGATCTGTTTTGAAAATGTTTGGAAAAATTAGTAGTTTTGATTAATTTTTGGTACAATAAGAACGCAATTTGTATGCTCTCTTTCTTTGTAGAAAATAGAAATTGAACCTCTCCTGAAGATCCTTAGTGATAGTAACTAAGGTGAAACATGTGTAGAGAGAAAAGAACTTGAGAAAATAAAACTTGAAAATGATATAGTAAAATCAGTGAATGGAACAAAATCATGAGAAATATATGAAATATATGAAATAAATATATTTATATTTTGAAAACGACACGTAGTGTGAAGGAAATTTATTTTGGCACTCAAGAAAATATAAAAACTGAAAACTGGAAAGTCGCAAGTGGAAATGTATTTTATCTGTAGAACAACTAGTCTGCACATTGAGCTTCGCGCTCCTGTTAACCTTGATCCAACTCCTTCATCCTCCTTGTCCCAGTACTTCAGGGATTATGGGAATTTGAGACATAGTGTTTTTACAGTGAATTTATATAATAGAACACAAAGGTATCTCCTAAGCAAAAGGGGTTTTGTTGGAGCTTTGTGTGTCTAGGTCAATGATGGAGTTTGACTCAAAGAATATGAGGAAGTGGTTTCTTTATCTCCTCTACAAGGGGGAGTAAACAGATGGCAATATTCCATTAAGGTCTCAGGTCTTATAGGGCCTTCCTCATAGGAAATGGGGGATACTGCGTCTTGTCCAATTACTTCATGACATCTCCCTGGTAGTTGTCTCCTCCCATGTGATCCTCTCTCATATAGCTGCCCCCAGGGTCAGGATCTGGAAGTGGCTGCCATCCCCTTGCCACATGGGAGGAGGTTACCACTGGGGAAACCATGACAACTCCATTGGAAATGTCTAAAATGACCAATAATAAATGACTGAATGCGTGATTTGGCAGAATTTCGGCCATTCCACAATTTCGAACTGCCGAAAGGTTCGACCAAATCACACATTCACTGGAGGGGGCTGTGGGGATTCCCCCGCACCATTGCTCACTATATTGTGAGTGGGGTGTCCCTCGCAGCCAATCCCAAAAAAGCCCTTTAAAAAAGAAAAGGAGGGCTGTGGGGGTGTCTCATGCACCCTTGCTCACTATATTGTGAGCGGAGGTTACTTGGGAGCCTCCTGCAGCCAGCCCAAAAAAATAAAAAAAGGAAAGGACCCTGCACTGCCATTTTCCGATCACGGAGTGAAAGGGGACAGGTGTCGCAGGGACACTGCGAGTCAGCAGCCGCAAGGCAAGTAGGGCAGTGGGGGTGGGGGCAGGAGGCAAGTTAGAAATGTTCAGGGAAGAAAAGACCAAAGGTTATTTTGGAAAAATAATCTTCGGTCATTTCTCCCTCGGACATTTGGATATCGGGCTTTCAACCCTGATGCGACTCCATTGGCTTTATCATAGTTGGAAGTCACCACTTGTCCTATCTTTTGGTGGCCACAGAAGGATTTTGCAAATTTGTTAAAGGCGTTTATTGAAAATATCAGGTCATCAAGCCACACATTTCTCCAGAGTTTCAATGCTTGTACTTTACAGAGCTTTACAAAGCTCCTTTGTCAACAATCGGAAAAGCAATCAGGGCATCAAAAATGCACACCATTCATATAACAATGGACATGTGGATCAGTGGACAATCAACACGCACTATGAGCATCACTGGGCATTGGCCTTTGTTTTAGGATGTTCACACTGTCCGGGCAACCACCACTACCTCAAGTGTCATGCCAAATAAAATGGACAGCAAGCAACTCTTTCAAGGTTTGCCATAGAGTATACGTCCTGGCAGTATTGAAGGTTTGGGGATTGTTTAACCAACAGCAATGACTATTGGTTTCTTGCAAGTGGCACTGGTAGCACCATATTTGGGGCATCATAGGGGATGGCAATTACTACCATATGTGCCGCTTTGTGCACTGCTTAAACCTCATACTGAAGCACTTCTTAAAAAAAGATAGAGGTTGGCAATATTATGGGCAAATGTTATTTAACTTTTATACTGAGTGAGTCACCATCATAGTGGTCTTAAACCGCGGAACCCTTTTCCGTGGGTAATCATATTGTGACCCTGTCCGTGGTGTTAAACCAGACGGTGGGAGGAAAGGAAAGTAAAGGAAGAAGAGAGTTAGTTGGGGAGAATGTGTGAACAAAATAGAACAAACCTGGGTAAGAAAAATTAGTAAAATGACATAAGATAGAAGGAGGGATGTATGTAGACGATATGGAGCTTTTAGTTTGACAAGACAGGGTAAATTAAAAGAATGAGAACCTTAAGGGAAACCTCCTCTTTAGAGAATTCATGATGTCTTAGGTGTGTTGAGGAGATGTATTAAGACCCGTTATGAATGCGTCATCGCCTTGAGATGTGCTCAAGAGTTCCAGATAGTTTTGTTGGCTATATATACACCAAATGGTCATGTCAAAACTGTCCCTCAATAAGAGGTCCTGGAGATGGGAAAAGGCAAGTCCAATTGACAGAAGTGTCTCGAAGGCAATATGGATTGAGAGTATGCAGCTGATACATATGTGAAAAGAAGACATTCCCATCCTTAGTCAATATCAAAGGCCCTTCAGTCTGAGAAAGTAAACATCTCTATTCTTCAAGGACCGGGTTGTTAGTTTTTGTTCATTATCCTTCTGATACATGGGGCACAAGCACCAGTTGTCCAAGATGTATTACTAAGGTGTGCAATTTAGGGTGATCAGTAACTGACTTGCATTACACAAGTTAAGCAATGAGGAAACGATGCAGACTGTAGAGTGCAAGGATTATGTTATTTAATGAAAGGGCAGAGGGAGCCTATCCATTTCTTTGGATGAGAGTCAAACATGAATAAAGGATAGCATGAAGGATAAGCGGACAATGGCGAAGGATCTGGTCCTCAACACGCTGCTTGTCTTTACCTGTGTGGGTGGTAGGAAAGTTATTATTTTCAGACCATTTCAGACTTTCTGTGGGTATATAGAGGAAACCAACTGGGGGACTCCAACATTCTATGCGTCACAAAGACCAGAGTGTATGTGTGTACTCTTTAGCTAAACAAAATTTGAAAAAGAGTTTTGACAAAGAGTTTAATTGATCTTTGCCCTATTTCTGCTTGTTTGCTATTGGCTGCTCTGGAAGAGATCGATACTCTTGAACAAACTCACTGCTTTTTCATTTGCCGGGGACAACAACTCATTCTCTAGGACGTAGCTCTGTGATAACCGGATCATTTGGGGCACAGTTAGGTTGTCCTATTCTGTATCCTTCATCGGCCAAATTACATTCTCAAAATGTGGGGCCATTTTTATCATAGTCAAGAAGATACTCTGAAGACTTAATACTGAATGGCCTTCCCAACATAGTGGAAGACGTTTCCACATGATTAAGTCAACCCTATGTTTGCTTCAACGCCTCTTTGAACAGCACACATTTTCATTGTGTATGTAATGCAACACATATTTGAAGCAGGGTCACTCATGGTGAGGGACTCGTGCAGCTCCTAGCACCTTTTAAATATACTTTTTACTCATTTATTTACCGTATTATAATGTGGTAAGTACATACATATGAAACAGAGCATGACAGCAAGGATAACACTACCATCAGTGATTTTATTCCTAAAATCAGATTGTAATTATTGGGGATGAAATTAGAGAAGATGATTTGGAAGTTGTGGGTTTAGCCAACAGCATACACGAGCACTTTGAAACACATGCCATAATGAACACACACCTAGTTGTCTTTGGGAAACCAGTCAGTGTAAGAATTTTAAATTCATGCTTTAGATCTCGTATTACTGTTTTATTAGTTCCTCCTTCGGAGGGGGAAATCGGAAATTTCAGATGTGGATTCTGGTTCAAATTTCAGAACACAAATTGCCAGGAAAGGAACTAGAGTGATGTCTTCTTCCACCTCCAAACGGATCATACCCAGTGGCATCACAAGCACAGTAATAATTTAACCCTTCACATGGTAGTGGAAATCATAATTCTCTCCAATGTCTCCATTTAAAGCCAATGGGAACAGCAGCATACTTTTCCATCTTTTTTTCTCCTACATGACCCTCTCGAGTTCAGTCAAAAGGACAGAACACCATTTGGAAAGGCTTAGCCAACTTTGCAGTTGAGAAAGGGCAAGCCGATCAAATGTCCATATCTTGAAGGGCCACTCTTGTATGATCCAGATTGATTGCCATTCTAAAAAATACTGTTTTTATTTACATCTCTTATTTTATAATACATATGGCCTCATTATATGTCCGACGGTAACCCTGCCGGTGCTAGCGGTGGGTCGCCGCCGGACTTGCAATATTTACCTGCGTCTGGCTTGCTGGAAACACCGAAGGATTACGACCCCAGCATTCCGGGCAGTCAGGCGCTGGTAAATGTAAATCCCCATTCCCGTTTAAGTCCCGTAGGACTCAATGGGAATAGGGACTACGGAAGCACTGGCACTGTTAATAACGGTGCTGGTGCTTCCATGAAACTCTGCCGGCACGTGCGGTTCCCGCCTGGCAGGTCTTAACCTGGCGGGCGGGACGGCACCCGCCCGCAGAGTTGTACTATGCCGGTCTGGTAACAACGGTGCTGGCAGGCTTACCAGCACCGTTGTTACCGGACCGGCATTCGTAGGATGAGGCCCATAGGCTTACTGTGTTGTGCTGCAAGTCTCTTAACCCAAATCACAAAATATAACAAATACATACTCAATAAATACTTTGACACATTGGTATACTTGATTCCTTAAAAACCAGTTTCTTATCAACCAATAAGTCAAACACATAACAAGCACCTATATTTTAACTCCTATAGGGCTCAGGTAGCTTAATACCTAAAGTGTGTGAATGCTACAAAGTGCTACATTTTATACAATCTAACCTTATCCCATCAACGTAGCACAGAGTATGTCATCCTTTTGTTATGCAAGAGCAGTGGCGTTGCCCAACACGGCGTTCCACAAAAGGAAGAAGACGCCACAATTACATTTTGCACCGAGACAAAATCTCCATCTTCAATTGGAGGCAGAAGTCCTCTATAAGATCGAAAAGAGAAAAGAAAGAAGAGAAACATCTGTCTGCCTTCACCTCGTGATATGCCTGCTCAATCTAAAACATTGCAAAGTAAGTGGAACCTGGTAGAGCCTTCTGTGTTGACCGCGCAGGTCATCACACACCACAATAGGCCTGCTGAAGGCCCTTTTCCATTACCTTCTCCACTAAATTGGCTTATCTCAACATGTTCTGAGGCTGCCGAGTGTCTAGCACCCAAGAAATGTTTTTGAAAATCTACTCGCCCCTCAGCTCCTGGGTATTCCGCCGAGCTCCGTGCCATATGTTCTATAGTAAGTCAGGCGGAACGCAAATGGCGCGGAAAGTATAATCCCTCAACAAGTCATATATCATAATGCGCCGAAAGAGGCAAAACGAGGTTATTATGCAGAAGTTATTCCATCTGCAGTTATTTCAATCAAATATTTTTTTTTCTCCATGATCGGCCCTACAGTGCCAACCTCACAAAATGTATGCAACAATTTGTCTAATTTCTTTGTTAATAAAATTGGGATAATTCGGTCAAATATTGGAGGCCTGTCACGCTCTGTTGATTGTGTTTCTCATTTTTTTGCCCTCTGCAAAATGCCCTGACTCACCATCCATTGATTCATTTCAGTTCATGAAGGTTTGGATCTTGCTATAGCCACGACGGGACTTAAATCAGCTGCTCCACTTCATGATAATTTGCTTGCTTTTTTAAAATCTATAGTCTACTCCATTGATACGATTCTAGCTGAGACGATAATCTCGTCTCTTATCTATGACCAAATTCCGTCAGTTTTAAAACATGTGCTGGTGTTAGCATTGTTAAAAAACCTACTCTAGATGCCAACTTTCTCATTATTGCCCTATTTCCCCTGCTTCCTCATTCCTTGTTTTATGAAATCGTTAGAGGCAGTAGTTACACCTCAACTTAGGTCCTTTTTTAGAAGGCCATCATATTCTCGATCCTTTTCAACTAGGTTTTCATCCTGTGATGAATCCCATAGATCCCTCACTGAATCCCTGCCTAAAGTCTCCTCCGAGGTGGCCAGGGCAAGACAGACGCTTCCGGATCCTTACCTTGGGGGTGGTGTACTGCAGGAGGATCATCCGGCAGGAGACAGGGCTCAGGTAGGTGAGCGGAATCCAAGGGATGAGACACAGTATTTACCTTCTTGTGAAGGAGACATTTTTCCACTCCCACAGTGTGCCATGGCTTGTTGCCACCACGACCCTTATGTTGCACGAGTTAACCATCTTCGTGTGGGGGGAATTAGTTAGAAAGCCTGTATTGATAAAACAGACAGACATCTTTCTCAAATCCAGGGAACTCAGATAATGGAAAACGTCCCTAATTCCCAAAAGTTTTAGAGAAGGAGTTTTGTGAATGTTAACCACATTTCATCTTGACTAAATTCCTCGATAAAAATGTGTCTTATGACTGATTCCTATGACATTCCCTTAGTACAGGTTAGAAGAAATATGGACCAAAACCAGAGTAAGGTTAAGAAAAGTAACACTGTGGTTCGGGACTTATTTGTATGAGGAAGGGGTATGCAGAGGAACAAAACTGTAGTCAGTGGTTTATTAGTGGAGATTGTCCACACCTGAGGGAGACTGGGAGGTTTAAATGCAGACTCTGGTGCTGACTAAACAAAGCTGCAGAAGGAGAGGCTAGAGAGAGCGAGAAGCTGGAGAAGCCAGAGACGCTGAAGCCAGTGAGGCTGAAGCAGAGCAACCAGTGGATGCTGTGCGAGGTGGAGGTTGGATTAAAGGAGCAAGAGGACCCCGGGACCACTGAGGGTTGTGAGAAACTTGAAGGTGTCTCCCTAGCTTGTCCACAGGGATCTGTCATCCAGGTGGTGACGACACGGCCATCGCTATTGGATCCAGTTCCTGGGGGTGGACCAGTGAGGGAGGATCAGCTGGATGGGCGGGGGGTTCTGGGGGAGTGGGAGTTGGACACTGACGGGTGAGAGGCAGTATCCCCCTTCCTTTAACACTTTTTCCCCCATCCTTTTTTGTAGGACGTTCCAAACCACTGCCCCCCTTTTTCCAACACAAGCACTTTCAAACAACACAAAGGACAACGGACTAACACCAGAGCTGTTCACCTGACATGTCCGAATACAAGGGTCAGGCAAAGTCAGTCAATTCATCAGAATTACACACACCTGGCGGTCCTTCCCTCCATCACAGGGACAAAAGGTGGAGCCAGAAAGCACAGTCTGAGCAAGGCGAGCACGGCAGACAGCACGACGAGACGGCTAACCAGAAGCTGCAGTTCAAGTGAAGGAGAAAGGCGTCAGGAATCCAGAGGGTGGCGAGGAGAGAAGTGACCTTGCCCTTTTCATCCCAGACCTGCGCAACCTTCATGGAAGAGAGCCTAAGACCATGAACATTAGCACGAGTGTCTTGCAGCAGATGACAACAGTACACACAGCAAGGTTATGCCGATGAGCAGGAGCGAGGGAAGCTCCCACGCCAGTGGTACCAGCCTTGACACCCAGAAAACCAAAAGCCAAGTGGTTGATCACAGCTGGGGAGTTGAGGGGAGAATCGATAAGAATGTGTGAGAATCACAATGTGGCAAGTTTGAACCAAGTAAAAGTAAAACTGTGAATGAACTGTAAAAGTGTTGAGGGGAGACCAGCTGCAGAGGGATTCCGCACCATAAGGTGCTAACTCAAGAGACTCTGTAAGATCCCCATCTGAGAGAAACTACAGAAACCAGCAGGAAAGCCAATGCAATAGGTCAAAGTGGTCATACTGAGGGTCACGCAAAATCCCGGTACAATCGAAAGACTTTGATCTGCAAACAAGGTGAAAGCAATGGAAGTGAATCCCACATTGAGAGAAAGCAAGGGACGTGATCCTGCATCGAGAGAGAGTAAGGGAAGTGAATCTTGTAACACTTGCGAGTAAAGTGAATATGAGGTAAAGAAGGGTCAGCGGCCAGAAGAGGGGGAACCAGGGGTGAACCCATCACACAGCGAGTTTTGGAAACAAACTTTCATTTGTTAAAGGAACTTTTGTTTTTGTTAGCTGAACATGCTAGGCCCTCAAAGGCAAGAGACTTTCAAGTGAGAAGAGACTTGACCATTGACGGTCCTGCCAGCTGCCATTGGAACCATCGTCTCATGCTGGAGAGGCCTCAGACTGTACTATTCTCCAAGGTCCCATCTTACCCTGTGGTCAGAATGTGGGGAATGGAGACCCAGGCTACCGAATCCTGACATATTTTGAGAACACTCATTTATTTTCTTGACATTGTGTTAGTTGTGAGGTTGGCAGTAGGTTTCCTAGTATTGGCCCTTCTTATTTTGACACAATGCCACTAGGACTGCCTTATTTTTCTTTTGATGGTCGATGCTTGCTCCCATCTTAGATTTAAAAGGCGTTTTTCCACCCTGCATACAGAATTCATCGTTCATTAAACACCCTTGAACTGTGATCACTTGTGTCTGTCTAACTTGTCAGCATGAGTTCCTGACAGGGTCCTGAGAGTGTCGGTGCTTCTCCCTATCCACCTTGGAGGTTGTGCAGTAGAAGGTCGGCCTGGTGGAAAACACTGAGAGATCTCTGGTCACTGGATTACGCAGGAGACTCATAGGAGCTTGGAAAGCCCAGGCTGGTGTGGCCGCTGAGACAGCTACCCCAAGAAACTGTTTGCCAGGTCCAGGAGTAGCCACAGAAGCTAACGACCAATGACACCGAGCAAGAGTGACTTACCCGGTGAGTTTCCCACTTACCAGTGGTACTGGAGTGCTTGAGTGCTACTTGCTGTGCTAGGATAGCTGCGTTGCCTGCGTGTGAGTGGCAAAGGCGCTGCTAGTAACTATCGAACTATCAGAAAACCACAGATGTGGTGATTAAGGAAACAAAGTAGCTGTGATACTCCTTTCGTGAGTTTGTTGAGATCCCAAAAATCCAGCGAGGAAATATTAATAAATAAGGCATACAAGCAATGCCAAAACCAAGAGAACCCTAAACCTGGGCAATTTGACAACACCAAGCATTGCCAAACGCCAGAGGGTAGTAATACAAATACCAAGCATTGTATGAAGCGCTACTCATATGTTGAGAAGAATGTCCCTAATCTAAACTCACATTGCCAAAGCCAAGGTAGCCACAGGGAAACAGTGTATCCTAGCTACTATGTAACTATGGCAGCAGAAAGCAAACAGGCTGCCCTTCTGGAAATGAGCAATTTAGAGTGAGATGAGCTCAGTTTGCAGCAGAAATCCAAGGCTGTTTTTCTAATCACTGTGATGTTATTGAAGCAGAAGGGAAAGAAAGGTGGCAAACAGGCTGACCTACTGGAATGGGTTTTCCAGGGAGAGATGTGCAACATTTACAGAACAGCCCTTGTGTGGATTTATGTGAATGTTCTATTCCCTGAAAACTGCTAACATTTCTATACCAAAGAAGACTACTGAAGTTGATGTTATTCTAATTTTCCATTGAAGCACTTTTTGTGTTCTGGTTGTTGAAGAATTCGACGGGCAGGCAAGTTTACCCGTAGGGCAAGAAGTGATTGCCAGAAGAAACCTGGGGAAAGGATAAACCAGGTAGTAGAAGGTGCAAGTGCTGAAGAGTGGTTCTAATAGAAAACAACATGTTGATTGTCACAGTTGCAGAAGAGTTGTAAAAGCTGGCTGAAGGAAAGTTGCAATTCCTTCTGCAGTTAAGGTTGTGGTGAACCAGCCTGACCAAACTATCTATTGTTGTCACAAATGTGAGACTGTTCTTACTCAAGGAGGAGTGAGAGCTTATAATTAGTTTCAAGGTACTTTGTTGAAACAACCGAATTTTGTGAACTTGAATAAAAGAATGTAAGAATTGTTTTGGAACTTTGTGTAAAATCGTATTTCCTCGGGATTTCCTTTAAGTTGTTGCAAGACCCTGGTTTTGGATCTGGGGAAGGGAAGTTCGCCCAAACTTCAACAAGAGACATTGATCACACTGTGAACCAGGTTATATGTTACCTATTGTTGTACAATTGAATTGCCATATATTTCCTTTTTATAGATATCCTTAGGTTGTAGTATTTCCTTTAGTTTATTTTAGGCAGGGAAATCCTTGTCAGGGTAGGGATAGCGAGCCGTTTATTTAACTTGTTTTTCTTAATAAAAATGGCAAAAATTGAAAACTCTGTACAACCACATTTGTGACCCCTCACAGCCCTCTTATGGACTCTGTCACCATTACTTTTTAAAGAAAATTGTAAAGTTTTATTGAGGTTTTTCAAAAACATCATGAAAATTACAGGAATGTTGTTTGGAGCATATTCTAAATATCAGCTTTCCACTTGAATCCCGCCCCCTTGCAACCCCTGGTTACGCAGCTCGCTACAGCACTCCCCTACCCCCCATGGAATGGTGTCTCCTCTAGTCTTATTATGTTATTCACAGTTCTCCTGCTCGTGGTCTGTGGGCAGTCTTTCCTTTTGTCATTCATCAGTGGCTATGGCCGCCTGATTGGAGTACAGTTTGAGGTATCATATGGGTCTTCTCGGGTGAAACAACTATCCAATTTACAGTAGTTGCACAAGACTTGAACAATGCACACTTAGGTCTGGGTCCGTGATCTCTTTACAATGCAGTTTCTTAAGTGCTAGACATATATTTATTCACAAATTTACCCCATAACATTTCATACTGAGTCCCATGAAGGGCTGCCGTGATTCTTTCCATTATACAGATATTAATGGCCACATTTAGCCATTCATTTTTCCCCCGGCACCTTAGTTGCTTTCCAGCGCATCAAAAGGGAGGGCCGTGCAGCCAGTAGGAGTGGTGCTGCCAGACCTGTCATTCTCTGAGTTACCCCTCACACTCTTCAAACCCAAACAATATCAGAAGGGGTTCAGTGGTGCATTGGATCCCATCCAGTTCCCTAATCCATCCCTAGACCTCATCCCAAAAAATCTTAATACAGAGACATCCCCATCACATATGCCAATAATCTGCAGTCTCACCACATTGGCACCAGCATAGACGACTCATTGACTGAAACATCTGTGACAATCTATAAGGATCATACTGCCATCTGTGTAGTAGTTTGATGGTGTGCAACTTGTACTGATTCGCTATCGATTCTTGTGAGGCCCCTTTTAGATATTTTTGTCCACAGATCAGGGTCGATATCATCTCCGAAATCTCTTTCCCATCTGCGCTTCAGATTTACAGTTGATCCCTTCCCAGCATCTATCAACACCCTATACATCGCAGAAATTAGGCCTTTAGATTTGGTTCTGGTATCTAATAGTTGTTCAAAGGGGGTACGATCCCTCTGGATTTTCTCCTTCCATTTGTCCCTCGTAAAGATTCCCTTGAGCTGAAGGAAGGGAAAGACCAGGAGGGGACCCATCCCTAGTGCCCCTTCTAATTCTGCAATCGTTACAAAAGTACCCTCCCTCCATAGCTGACCCACTCTCTTGAGACCAGCTTCACACCAGGGCTGGAATCTTTCGTGGTTAGGAATTTCTTCCTTGACCCCCGGTGCCCAGATATGACTCAGAGACGGCCATGAAGTGATCCCTCGCATGTTGATCCCGTCCTTCAATATCCCGTCCTTCCACATCTCCCATCCTTCCACATCTCCCATATGGTCCCCAATAATGGGTGGTCCGTTATTCTTCGTATTAGCTTCTTCCTCTGGGCCCATAGCCATCCCACAACCGTGGCCGGGGCCAGATGAAAATTGTCTACATCTATCCATTGAACCTCTTTCTGCCTTCTCAGATGGGGGACTAGAATTCTTAGCTGCACCGCCTCGTAGCACTCCTTGAGATCTGGCAGACCTACACCACCCTTAACTTTGGGTAACGTTCACACCTTGTACAAACTCTGGCTTTCTTCCCTTGCCACAGGAACCGCAAGATTGCCCTTTTTACCTCACCAAAAAATTGTTTCTGAAGTCGAATCGGAAGCATTTGAAATGGATACAGGAATCTAGGCAGACATACCATCTTTACAGCATTCAATCTCCCAAGCCAAGATATTTTGCCATTTTTCTAGATCAGCACGGATGCTCGAGATAAGGGAGGAGAAGTTGGCATCATATAATATATCTAGGTCTCTTGTGATATTTATTCCCAAATAACGTAGTGTCACCTCTGATTGTTAGACCCAATGGGGCGAATCTCTCGGTGTCACCCTCAGTGGGTCCTCGCAGCGGGATTAGAATTGACTTGGATCTATTTATCTTGAAGCCGAATAGCTCCCTGTACTCTTCAATCAAGTGTATTGCTCTAGGTATGGACGTCAAGGGGCTCTGAATGTGTAAGAGTAAATCGTCCGCACACAGGACCACTTTGCATTCCTTCCCCCCCCCCCCACCTTAAGTCCCTCTACCTGTCGATCCTCTCTAAGCCTCTGGGCTAGGGGTTCTAGGGAGAGGGCAAACAATATTGCAGAAAGGGGGCACCCCTGTCGGGTTCCTCTGCCCAGGTCGAACCAGCGGGAATAATTGCCATTAACCATCACCGAAGCTTTGGAGGACATGCACACTGCCTTCAGTCCTCTTCTAAATCTAGGACCAAGTCTAACTTTACCCAGTACCGCCTCCAGAAAGCCCCATTCGACCCTGTCAAACGCCTTCTCTGCACCCACCGAAAGGAGGACTGGGTCACTTGTCGCCTTCTGTGACTCATGAATCAGGTGTAGGGTCTTCCGCATGGTGTCTGCGCCCTGTCAGAGTGTATCAGGCCGGGCATAAATATTTCCACTCTCGCTGCAAGTACCCTTGTATAGATCTTGGCGTCGATATTTAGCAGATATGGGGCAGTATGATCCACACTGTGTGGGATCTCGGCCCTCTTTGGGGATTACCTCAGTGAACGCTTGTGAGAAGGAGTGGAGTCAGGGGCCACACCTGTCTCCAGAATGTCATTAAACAGCTCCACCAGGAATGGGAGGAGGGAAGTGAGGAAGGACTTGTAGAAGCCCGCCGTGTAACCATCCTCCCCCGGGGCTTTCCCCAGCAAGAGTCTCTTCCCGGCCCTCTTAATTTCTTCTGTGGTGATGGGGGCATCAAGTTCATGAGTTTCCTCATGGGGGCGCGTCAGCATCTCAACATTTTCTATATATCCATCTATTCCCAAATGTGTAGGGTCAGCATCAGATTTATATAGGGTGTCATAAAATGTTGCAAACGCCTCTGGAATTCCCCCTTTCTCTGCATTCTGGCCGTCGCCTCCCCCTCTATGATTGTCATCCTTCTCTCGGTACGTTGGCTCCGTAGTCTGATGGCCAACAGCGCGTCCGCCTTGTCTCCTTTTTCATAGTGCTTCTGTTTAAGAAGCTGCAATTTCCAGACTATCTACCCTTCTTCCAGGTGTCAGAGCTCCTCCCTCTTCTGTTTGGCTTCCAGGACCTTATCCTCTCTCCCTTCCCCAGCATTCCTTGCCACTTTTTCCAGATGGGCTATCTCTTTCCTCAATCTACCCTCTATCAAAGTCCTTTCTTTTTATTTGCCCCTTCTCTGATCAGGATCCCCTACCATGTTGCTTTCCCTGCCTCCCACACCGCCATCTTTGGCACCTCACCCGTGTTGTTCATTTTGAAGTATTCCCTTATTTCATCCTCCATTTCCGTCCGAAAGACAGGATCCCTCCACAGTGGTTTTACAACTGTAGCGGGCGCCCCTCTCTCGAAAGAACAGACTTGATAACCTGTTCAGTGGTTATTAACCACTTGAGAGTTCGCAGCCACTGCTTTTACTCACTGTGCCTTTCACAGATGGGAAATATCCATTTGCATATCAGTCTTTGTCCTGCCCAGGGGCAGTCCAGCACCGAAATGCAATGGCAACTCCAACCTGAACGAGTGTACCACCAGCAACCCCATACACGTGTTTCACCCTTGTTGGGGATCATCAGTGAGGCGAAGCTGATGCCTCTCTAAGCACAGTGAGAGGGAGACCACGTCTGGTTGCCCCCAGGAGACCTAGGGTTACCAATCCCAGGTTCCTTGAAAAATAGTTTTACAACTGTAGCGGGCGCCCCTCTCTCGAAAGAACAGACTTGATAACCTGTTCAGTGGTTATTAACCACTTGAGAGTTCGCAGCCACTGCTTTTACTCACTGTGCCTTTCACAGATGGGAAATATCCATTTGCATATCAGTCTTTGTCCTGCCCAGGGGCAGTCCAGCACCGAAATGCAATGGCAACTCCAACCTGAACGAGAGTACCACCAGCAACCCCATACACGTGTTTCACCCTTGTTGGGGATCATCAGTGAGGCGAAGCTGATGCCTCTCTAAGCACAGTGAGAGGGAGACCACGTCTGGTTGCCCCCAGGAGACCTAGGGTTACCAATCCCAGGTTCCTTGAAAAATAGTTTTACAACTGTAGCGGGCACCCCTCTCTCGAAAGAACAGACTTGATAACCTGTTCAGTGGTTATTAACCACTTGAGAGTTTGCAGCCACTGCTTTTACTCACTGTGCCTTTCACAGATGGGAAATATCCATTTGCATATCAGTCTTTGTCCTGCCCAGGGGCAGTCCAGCACCGAAATGCAATGGCAACTCCAACCTGAACGAGAGTACCACCAGCAACCCCATACACGTGTTTCACCCTTGTTGGGGATCATCAGTGAGGCGAAGCTGATGCCTCTCTAAGCACAGTGAGAGGGAGACCACGTCTGGTTGCCCCCAGGAGACCTAGGGTTACCAATCCCAGGTTCCTTGAAAAATAGTTTTACAACTGTAGCGGGCGCCCCTCTCTCGAAAGAACAGATTTGATAACCTGTTCAGTGGTTATTAACCACTTGAGAGTTCCCAGCCACTGCTTTTACTCACTGTGCCTTTCACAGATGGGAAATATCCATTTGCATATCAGTCTTTGTCCTGCCCAGGGGCAGTCCAGCACCGAAATGCAATGGCAACTCCAACCTGAACGAGAGTACCACCAGCAACCCCATACACGTGTTTCACCCTTGTTGGGGATCATCAGTGAGGCGAAGCTGATGCCTCTCTAAGCACAGTGAGAGGGAGACCACGTCTGGTTGCCCCCAGGAGACCTAGGGTTACCAATCCCAGGTTCCTTGAAAAATAGTTTTACAACTGTAGCGGGTGCCCCTCTCTCGAAAGAACAGACTTGATAACCTGTTCAGTGGTTATTAACCACTTGAGAGTTCGCAGCCACTGCTTTTACTCACTGTGCCTTTCACAGATGGGAAATATCCATTTGCATATCAGTCTTTGTCCTGCCCAGGGGCAGTCCAGCACCGAAATGCAATGGCAACTCCAACCTGAACGAGAGTACCACCAGCAACCCCATACACGTGTTTCACCCTTGTTGGGGATCATCAGTGAGGCGAAGCTGATGCCTCTCTAAGCACAGTGAGAGGGAGACCACGTCTGGTTGCCCCCAGGAGACCTAGAGTGACTCATTACATCTCCACTTTGATCCCTTACGTGGAAGGCCTTCCCAGTTCAAATATACCGTGACCATATCATGATCAGACCACGTGATCGGCACAATCTCTTATCCCGTTGCCACCTCCCTCAGGCCCTCAGTGATATATACATAATCGATCCTAGTGTAGGTACCATGTGGTGCTGAGTTAAAGGTGTATCCTGTTTCCTTTGGGTGAAATCCCTGCCATGCATCTCGCAACTTGTAGAGCTCTTAACATCTCCATAACACCTGCCAGTACCTCCATCTACGGTTTCACGTCTTCTGGGGTTACTCACTCGCCTATCTAACCTAATATCTGCCCATAGGTTGAACTCTCCCCCCAGGATTACATGCCCAGAGGCCTGCAGCATTATTTTTGGAAGGGTTCTCTTCAGAAATTGAGACTGTCCCGCATTGGGTGAATACATGGTTGCCAATGTAAAGGTTACTTTCTGTGCGATACCTACTACCAATAGCGCTCTTCTCTTCACATCAGCCCACACCTTAGTCACCTCAAAGTTAAATCCTCTCCCAATGAAAATCCCCACTCCCTCCTTCCTCAGGGGCCAGGGCCCCAATGTTCTATCCACATTTCCGGGTTCAAGATCCTGCGTTCCTCCCCACGTGCATATTTAGTTTCTTGCAAGAACATTATGTCAAGCCTTGCCCTTCGGAACTCTCTGGACACTACAGACCTTTTAGTCTGTGAGTTCAACCCCTTTACATTTAGTGTCCCAACCCTGAGGAGGTCCCTCCTTTGAGGGCCTAGTTCTACCGCCATTTCTTTTTGTGTACACCTGTCGACCCTCCAATAGGAACCAGCGGCTGGGCACATAAAGGAGCACACATGTTGCCACGTTTTCCATGCGTAAAGTAGATCCTTTACCCCTTCCCCCCACCGTCACCTCCCTCCCGCCTCCACCGCTTGACGGCGTCCAATACGGCCTGGTTAACATCAAGCTGAGTTCTGATCACCAGCGGAGACCGGTTAGCTCACGGTCCTTCCCAGGAGTGCGTGCAGTGAAACACCCAGCCTGGTCCTTCCCTGTCCCCCCCCCTGCCCCTGCCTCTGCCCGACTAGTAGAACGGCCCGACGGGGGACCAGCGATGGAAGCGGGTTCCCGCTCTGAGTGTGAAGCGGGAGTCCCGGATCGAGGTGTAGCTACCTCTCTCTCCTGGGAGTAATACGAACAGCGCAGCCCAAGGCCACAGTACGCAGCCCCTGCAACCTGTGGCCCGCGCAGGGGGACACATCAGAACTGCTCTCAGGGCCGGCAGCAGACTGGGGGCCTCCTGGGTTAGGAGACACACCGTGGGGTGCGACCCCAGCTCCCTGTGAGGACAACTGACCCCTGTACAGTGAATAGCCCACCAGAGGACACGCAGGCACGATTCCATCGCCTCAAACCGGGGAGTACGAGCACCGGCACCTGCTCAACAGTGGTACTAGATTGTCCAATCAGGGTTACTGAGCACAGATGGCCAGACAGCAGTGGAAAACCCTGACCCAAGAACTAGTTTTGTCGAACATTGTCTGAAGAGGGCTCGTAGGAGACTCCCTGTGTTGCTGGTACAGCAGCCCTAATCTACACACCACAGGTGAGGCTTCTCAAGGTGCTCCATAAAACAGGATCCTATAGATCACACTGCTAAACCCTGCGCTACAGAATGGGGAAAGACAAACCACGAAAACCAAGCGTACAAAGCAGAATGGATCAATACGCTTTCGCCACCACATCTCAATCGACGGATCAAACACTGCAATCAGATCCTGTGGAAGACGGGGATACCCTATCACTGAAAGATATAATGGCAGCCATTGCAAACTCCCGTACCTCTATGGAAATGAAGATCGATAGCATGGCGGCAGATGTGTCCTTCCTCCACCACGATCTGCAAAAACGTACGTCTCGAATGGGGGAAGCGGAGCAGCGTATCTCAGGTACGGAGGACAATATTGGCAATATCAACCTACAGCTGTCACAGGCATTGCGTCGACTGAAGACCCTGGAGACCAGGGTGGATGAGGGAGAGGGCAGGTCTCGCCGCAACAACGTCCGTATTCTCGGGATCCCGGAGGGGACGGAGGGACCGAGCATGGAGTTGTTTCTGGAGCAGTGGCTAGCAGACATTTATGACCCACATTCCTTCTCAAAATTCTTCTCGATAGAGCGAGCCCACAGGATACCCTCTGGCAAACCTACCCTGGGAGTGCCACCCAGAACTGTCATAGCCAAGTTCCTCAATTGCCGGGACAGAGACGCGTTACTCCAGATGGCCCGGGCAAAGGGAACAATCACCTACAACGGCTCCCGGGTAGCTTTCTTCCCAGACTATATGAGAGAAGTGCAACGTGCAAGACAGTCGTTTGAACCTCTAAAGCGGCAACTCTCCCTCATGAAAATCAAATTTGGATTGCTATTCCCAGCTCAGCTTAAGATCTATCACACAGGGATGACTACACATTTCACTGACCCTCAAGAGGCCTGGAAATGGGCAGAGACTAACATAGAGGGTGACTCATCGGTGCGACCAAGGAGGCAAGACGGTAGACCCCGTCCCAGACCAGACAGGGTCCCCCGAGTGAGACCCCCAGTGGTCATAGAACCAGCAGTTCCGGAACAGGCGGCGGAACCCGCCGAGGATTAGACACAGTGATGTAAACAAACGTCACGAACGAAGCTGAGGATCATCTCCTCTCGGAATGCAACTGGGCTCAAAACATTGGAAACATAATAGGTATGCCACCTATAAACAGCCTGAGTCAGTATCTCACATGCAGTGGTGATACAACACAACAGACCTCAATGAGCCCTAAGATACAACACGGCCAGCTGCGACCAGGACCCTAGCGGTCTTTTGCCTTTCATCCTCCACGTCCAGAGCCAATGGATCTGGGTTCCTGGGATTGTGGTTGTGTCATTACCCGAGAGTTACTCTCATCCTGAGCTACATATAACACCACCACGGAACTAATTTAGCAAAGGCGGCCACCTGAGGCCACCTCCCAAGAACTTAGACTGTAACTACGAATAGTCGGCTTGGAACCGGTACAACCAAGTAAGATAGCTAAAGACTAAGCAAGGCAAAAGCAAAGACATCAGGGTTATGGTTATTGTTTAGGGTGTTGCCTGCCCCTTTGACAAGGTATTTGTTTGTTGGTTGAATTGGGCGACAGATGCTTCAGGTTGGGTGGAGTATAGGGTGGGGGTGGGGGATTCAGAGTGGTTACGCTCCAAAATGTTTGGTATTTAAAGGACCCATGACAAATACGTCCTCGCACATGGCCCGAATAGAACGTAAGAATAGACAAGTCTTGACAAAGAACCATCAAACGCATGACATAATCCAATCCCTTCTCAGTCTGATGGATCATGGCATATTGTTAGATGTACAATATGCTGAAACCACACACGCACAAGTCACATGGCACAAGACAATACTGTAGATAAAAACAGAGTCATCCGAGTGATGACATGGAATGTTAATGGGCTCGGAAATAGTATGAAGAGACGTTTAGTCTTGCAAGCACTGAATCGTCATTCACCGGATGTGGCTTTTCTAACAGAAACACACTTAGCTGGTACGAATTGCACATTGTTCAAACGCACAAACTACCGCCAGGCCTTCCATGCCGGATTCATCATGAGATCACGTGGGGTATTGATCCTGATACACAAAAGACTTCCCTACAGCCACTCTATGGTCACTTGTAACGCTCACCTGATTCCCACGGAGGCGCCGACCCGTTCTGGACTGCTACAACTTCTTCCACGGTAAATCGTAGTGCTTGGAAGATGGACTGGACTGGACCCCCAAACCTCGTCTGTCTGGCCCATAGAATAATCCTTCTGTAGATGGGAAAGGGAGTTAACTGTCTGCTAGATTGTGTGTGAGATTCCCCGCTTTTTCCGCTTCTCACCCTCCTCGAACCCTAGCTGTGCCTTCCGCAGACTCTCACCTTAATTTCTGTATGGATGAGCTCTCCATCCTGCTTCTGACGCAGGGGCGCGTAGATTTCCAGTTACTTCACTGGATCTCGGATTTGGCGAGGGTTCGATGTCTGCTTGCCTTTACCAAAATGCTGCCGTAAGTATGTAGTTCAAAAGATCAACTCTTATTTGTCCCTTGGCCTTTGTTTAATTTTCAGGGACTAGGTGAGGAATCCGTGTGGAGGAATGGATTCGCCGAGGTAAGCTCAGGTGAGTACTTTTAATGAAGGTGTGCCGTAGTGGTTTGCTCCGACACCTTAATGAGTGTGTCTTATTTCCCCATAGGGGCCGGGGTACGGAAAAGCCAGAAAAGCCGCTCCGACCCGAAAAGGGAACTGAGGTCCCAACAAAATTCAGGTAAGACTTAAGGTGAGTAATCTATCCTTTTGCAATTAGTTGGTTGCTCACCTTGTTTTGTCCTTTTTCTCCATAGGTCTTGAATGCGACCGATGTCGCCTATGGAGGCTGAAAAGGTTGCCGGCGCCACGTGAAGGTAAGTGGAAGCGGCGCGGCAGCGTGAGATGCGGAGCGCTTCTAGCTATTGTCTTTCTTTTCCGTAGGTGCTGGGATGCGGCCGATGTCGCCTATGACCGCTGAAGAGCTAGAGAGCGCCACGTGAAGGTAAGTGGAAGCGGAGCTGCAACGAGCGATGAGATGCGTTTCTAACCCTTGACTTTCTTTTGCAGGATCGATGGAGTGAAGAATCCGGATGCTGGATGAAGGTAGGTAATGTCCTAATGCTTGCCTTTCTCTCCTTGCAGGTGTTCCAGGTGCTGGCGGGCGTGGCAGGAGCCAGGATGCAGGATCCGACTCGGTGAGCGTTCTGCTGCAGATGCAGAATAACGCGAAGCACGTGTGGCCATCCGGGCGTGGTTTAAATAGCCTTGTAAGAGCTTCAGGTGAGTGTTCTTCCACTGGCCCCACCCGAGTAAGAAAAGAGTTCCTGAAAGAAAATAGTTCCTCCCCAGCCTTAGTTGGCTTGGAGCTTCAGACAGTATGGTCTGCCTCGGGTGAGTATGCAGCGTGGTCTGCCTCAGGTGAGTTCACCCAAGCATTACCATATGTTCTGCCATGATGAGCCTGGTGCCTATGGCGCCAGGACAGATGCCTTTTATTAGCCTGGCGCCTAAGGCGCCAGGACAAGGTCCAAAGAGCCCCTATAGGGGTTTGCTGGGTCCTACTTGGTGAGTATGAAGTCTGCTTCCGGGGACGCTGGGCCTGACCTGGCTCCTCGGGAGCAGGCATCATGAAAGCACTCCCCCACCAAGGTCCCTCCCAAGGTTGTTTTCCCCGGGGGTTTTGGTTTGTCTGGGAAGGTCCGGTGAGATTTTTTAATTAACCGAGGAGCATGTACATGGTCATGGGGTTCCCATGACCTCTCTTGAGGCCCGTAACCCTTCCAATCGATTAAATAGAAAAGCTTTGATCTTATCATTTTAGAATCTAAAATGTTCTTCACCTCGAACTCAGGTTCTCCCTCCACTTGAATGGGTTCTGGAGGCTTGATTAGTCTGGTTCCAGGTTGCACAGGTTTCAAAAGTGACACATGAAAAACAGGATGTATTCGCATATGAGCTGGTAAATCCAGTTTAACGGCCACAGGATTGATTATGGCCGTAATGGAATATGGTCCCAGGTATTTGGAATTAAAAATTCGAGGTCCTTTGAGTGATAAGTGTCTGGTAGCCAGCCAGACTTGGTCCCCAATCTGGTACTGAGGTGCCTCACTTCGATGCCGATCAGCACTTTTCTTGTATCTTTTCTTGGCTTGTTGTAAATGTTCAGTTGCTTCTTTGAAGGCTTTGGTAATTGAGGAATGCAGCTGGTCCGCTGCGGGTGTTCCGAGATCATGAGGTGGATCCAGGTCAGAGGTTCGAGGTTGAAGCCCATATAAAGTGTAAAAAGGACTTTGCCCAGTTCCAGAGTGCACAGAATTATTATATGCATATTCAGCTATCCAAAGAATGTCTTTCCAGTTACTTTCAGATTGTTGCAGCATACAACGTAAATATTGTTCGAGAGTCTGGTTCGTTCTTTCTGTTTGACCATCGGTCTGGTGGTGATGACTGGTTGATAGTCTTACATCGATTTGTGCCAATTGACAACATCTACGCCAAAAGTGGGAAATAAATTGGCTTCCTCGATCTGAAATCAGCACAGACGGAAATCCGTGTAACCGGACAACATTTTCAAGGAATTCTTTAGCTAGAACCGAAGCTGAAGGTAAACCTTTTAATGGAACGAAGTGTGCCATCTTGGAGAATAAATCCACAATAACAAGAATAGTGTTAAATCCTGAACAGGGGGGTAAGTCCGTAATAAAATCCAATGACAGGGTGTGCCAGGGCGATGGTGGAATGTCTAACGGTTGAAGAAGACCGGCTGGTCTTTTCTTTTGGCCTTTATTTTGGGCGCACACACCACAGGACATCACAAATGATTTTACATCTTTTCGCCAAGAAGGCCACCAGAATTGTCTTTTCACCTTTTCCTCAGTTTTGGCAATGCTGGTATGTCCCTCTATTAGTGTATCGTGATAACAAGAAACAACTAGCTTTTGTAAATCCGTGTGTGGAAGAAATAATCGTCCTCGGAAATAAGGTAAATCGTTATCTATAGTAAAATCAGATCCCTTTTGAACCCAGTCCTGCAGGTCTGTTGGGTCCAGGAGTTGTTTAACTCTAGTTTGGATATTTTCTAGCGATTGTGAAGAAGTCATACCTAAGATCCACTGTTCGGGAATTATCGGCACAGGCTCTGAGTTAGTGACTGTGTCCCCCATTCCAATTCGGGATAGAGCATCCGCTTTGCCATTCTTACAGCCAGGACGGTAGGTGATTATGAAATCAAATTCAGCAAAAAACAGAGCCCAACGGAGCTGTCGAGATGACTGAGCCTTGGCGGTTTTCAAGTACTGTAAATTCCAATGGTCGGTGATCACCGTGATGGTATGTCTTGCGCCAAGGAGATAATGTCGCCAGGCCTTAAAAGCAGATTTAATCGCTAACAGTTCTTTGTCCGTGATGGCGTAGTTAATCTCGGGAGCCGAGAATTTTCTGGACCAGAACGCAACGGGATGCAGTTGGTTAGTCTCTGGGTCCCTTTGAGAAAGGACAGCTCCCATAGCTAGACTGGATGCGTCGGTTTCGACGATATAAGGGAGCCCGGGCGCGGGTGTTTCAATACGGGTGCAGAAGTAAATTTAGCTTTTAGTTCTTGAAAGGCTTGCTCAGCTTCTTTAGACCATTCAAAACGTTTATTTTTTCTTAAGAGTGCAGTGATGGGTTGAACCACCCGTGAAAACTCCGGAATGAACCTGCGGTAAAAATTGGCAAAGCCAAGCATGCTTTGAACACCTTTTACAGAGCTGGGTGATGGCCATTTGAGGATAGCATACACTTTTCGTGAGTCCATGTGGACTCCTTTAGGTGCCAGGATAAAACCTAGAAATTCGACTTCCGTGACATGGAAAACACATTTTTCAAGGTTAGCAAATAGTTTGTGTTGGCGCAATTTCTCGAGGACTGCCCTGACATGGTTTTGATGATCAGATTCTGAAGAGGAGTATACAAGAATGTCATCGATGTATACGATAACACAAACATCGATGAGTTCCCTGAGGACATCGTTCATGAGATATTGGAAGGCAGCCGGTGCATTGCACAGTCCAAAAGGCATAACTTGGTACTCGAACAACCCATATTTAGTGCGGAAGGCAGTTTTCCATTCATCGCGTTCTTTGATTCGCACTAGATGGTAAGCCCCACGGAGATCTAGCTTGGTGTATATGCAGGCATCTTTCACTTGGTCAAGGAGTTCAGGGATCAAAGGCAAAGGGTATCTGTTTTTTACAGTTATCTGGTTCAGTGCGCGGTAGTCTATACAAGTTCTGAGATCGCCTTCTTTTTTTGGTACGAAGAATAAAGCCGAGTATGCAGGAGGCTTAGACGGGCGAATAAAACCATTGGCTAAGTACTGGTCCAGATATTGTCGTAAATGAAGATTCTCGGGCTCGGTAAGGGCATAGATCCTGCTGCAAGGGGGTGTTGCACCGGGTAGTAGATCTATCTGGCAATCGTATCACCTGTGGGGCGGTAGAGTATTGGCCTGTTCCTTTTGGAAGACGTCTTGAAACTCTTGGTACTCTGGCGGTATTTGCAAACTGACAGGAGTTACGGTAGCTAGGCCAATGCTTGTATTTTCGTGGATAACAGGTTTGTACACACTCTGGAAAGGTTATCCTCTTTGCTCGCCAATCAATTTGAGGATTGTGTGTTTCCAACCAAGGGATTCCTAGAATTACTTGAAATTGCGGAGCCTTGATTACGTCAAACACCATTGCCTCCCGATGCCCGTCTTGACCCAGCAATGTCACTTCCGTGGTGGAGTGAGTTACCGGCCCAGAGGCGATTTCGGTTCCATCCACAGTGGTGATGACATCTTTATTGGTTTTAGGGCAAAGAGGGAGGTTCATCCTAGAAGCCAATTCACGATCCACGTAGTTTCCTATAGCCCCACTATCGATGTATGCCTTAATTGCATGCAACCGTTCAGGCTGCCTTGGATTTACGAGGACCATTGGCATGGTGAAGTGGGAGGTCAAAGAGTTGTTTTTTAAGTTCGGCAAGCGGACCACTACGCTTGTCGGGCGTGGTCGTTTCCCGGCTCAGATTCAACAAGATCTTTATCCGTGGCTCCTACCGCCTTTTTGGGCGGTTTTACAGGGCAGTCTCGTAAGAAGTGTCCTGAAGTTCCACAGTAGAGGCACAATTGCATTTGCCGTCTTCTTTCACGCTCCCTTTGGGTCAAAGGTCCCTTGACTACTCCAATCTGCATAGGTTCAATAGCATCGACACCCTTGGGGTGAACCTGGGCTTTGGCAAAAACCTGGGTTTCAAACCTGGACCGATCTGCTTTTCTGTTTTGAAGCCTGTGATCCAGTTGGACCACTAAGTCAATATAGTCCGAGCAGTCCTGGGGTGGATTTACGACCTGGGCCAAGACATCTTTAAGTTCTCCACGTAGACCTCGATGGAATAGCGTAATTCTCTTATCCTCGGGCCATCTTGTTTCCACAACTAACCTATTGAAGGTCGCAATGTAAGCTAAGCGGTCCAGATTACCCTGTCGTAGAGATAGGAGTTTGTTGTCCAGGGCCTGTCCCTGAGAATGCCTCGCAAAAAGTCTTTCCATACTTGTCTGGAAGGCTTGAAAGTTCTGAAGGATCGGGTCGTCTTGAGTAACCAATGGGATTGACCAATCAGCTGCGCTCCCGCTGAGATAAGAAAGTACAAAGGCTACCTTGGTTTGGTCATTCGGGAAGGCCCCAGGTCTGCAGAGGAAAGGCAATCGGCATTGATTCATAAATACTGCGAATCTTTTGGGATCTCCAGCAAAACGTTCAGGCGAGGCCAGTGGCACGTTTCCAGGTAGATTGATTTGCACTGGATTACTTGACGCCACAGGGGTGAAACTACCCCCTAAACTTGGTAGAGGAGTTTGACCAGCTTGACTCTGCAATAGCTGGCGGCCAAGATCATCAGTTCGTTCCTTTGACACAATTAACTCCCTCCTGAAGGCATTCGTCTCCTGGCGAGCAGAATGAACTTCGGCCCGTAATTCCCCTAATAGCTGGGCCAGCTGGTCTGTCTCGGAAGTTTCCATGGCGCCTGGATAGGAAGTTATTGGTAGGCTTTGCGTTCTGTAACGCTCACCTGATTCCCACGGAGGCGCCGACCCGTTCTGGACTGCTACAACTTCTTCCACGGTAAAGCGTAGTGCTTGGAAGATGGACTGGACTGGACCCCCAAACCTCGTCTGTCTGGCCTATAGAATAATCCTTCTGTAGATGGGAAAAGGGAGTTAACTGTCTGCTAGATTGTGTGTGAGATTTCCCCCCTTTTTCCCCTTCCTCGAGCCCTAGCTGTGCCTTCCGCAGACTCTCACCTTAATTTCTGTATGGACGAGCTCTCCATCCTGCTTCTGACGCAGGGGCGCGTAGATTTCCAGTTACTTCACTGGATCTCGGATTTGGCGAGGGTTGGATGTCTGCTTGCCTTTAGCAAAATGCTGCCGTAAGTATATAGTTCAAAAGATGAAGTCTTATTTGTCCCACTGTCTGCTAGATTGTGTGTGAGATTTCCCCCCTTTTTCCCCTTCCTCGAGCCCTAGCTGTGCCTTCCGCAGACTCTCACCTTAATTTCTGTATGGACGAGCTCTCCATCCTGCTTCTGACGCAGGGGCGCGTAGATTTCCAGTTACTTCACTGGATCTCGGATTTGGCGAGGGTTGGATGTCTGCTTGCCTTTAGCAAAATGCTGCCGTAAGTATATAGTTCAAAAGATGAAGTCTTATTTGTCCCTTGGCCTTTGTTTAATTTTCAGGGACTAGGTGAGGAATCCGTGTGGAAGAATGGATTCGCCGAGGTAAGCTCAGGTGAGTACTTTTAATGAAGGTGTGCCGTAGTGGTTTGCTCCGACACCTTAATGAGTGTCTTATTTCCCCATAGGGGCCGGGGTACGGAAAATCCAGAAAAGCCGCTCCGACCCGAAAAGGGAACTGAGGTCCCAACAAAATTCAGGTAAGACTTAAGGTGAGCAATCTGTCCTTTTGCAATTAGTTCGTTGCTCACCTTGTTTTGTCCTTTTTCTCTGTAGGTCTTGAATGCGACCGATGTCTCCTATGGGCACTGAAAAGGTTGCCGGCGCCACGTGAAGGTAAGTGGAAGCGGCGCGGCAGCGTGAGATGCGGAGCGCTTCTAACTATTGTCTTTCTTTTCCGTAGGTGCGGGATGCGGCCGATGTCGCCTATGACCGCTGAAGAGCTAGACAGCGCCACGTGAAGGTAAGTGGAAGCGGCGCTGCAGCGAGCGATGAGATGCGTTTCTAACGCTTGACTTTCTTTTGCAGGATCGACGGAGTGAAGAATCCGGATGCTGGATGAAGGTAGGTAATGTCCTAATGCTTGCCTTTCTCTCCTTGCAGGTGTTCCAGGTGCTGGCGGGCGTGGCAGGAGCCAGGATGCAGGAGCCGACTCGGTGAGCGTCCTGCTGCAGATGCAGAATAACGCGAAGCACGTGTGGCCATCCGGGCGTGGTTTAAATAGCCTTGGAAGAGCTTCAAGTGAGTGTTCTTCCACTGGCCCCACCCGAGTAAGAAAAGGGTTCCTGAAAGAAAATAGTTCCTCCCCAGCCTTAGTTGGCTTGGAGCTTCAGACAGCATGGTCTGCCTCGGCTGAGTATGCAGCATGGTCTGCCTCAGGTGAGTTCACCCAAGCATTACCATATGTTCTGCCATGATGAGCCTGGCGCCAGGACAGATGCCTTTTATGAGCCTGGCGCCAAAGGCACCAGGACAAGGTCCAAAGAGCCCCTATAGGGGTTTGCTGGGTCCTGCTTGGTGAGTATGAAGTCTGCTTCCGGGGACGCTGGGCCTGACCTGGCTCCTCGGGAGCAGGCATCATGACATCACTCGAGATCAGGGAGGCAGATATGTACACACGATGGGAAACCTGTGGGAACGCACTATTTCTATGATCGCCATATATGCACCACCCAACCTACTAACTCCTCTGACCACCGACATTACGCCCCTAATTGTTGACAACACCGAAGGACTCACATTAATCGGGGGAGACTTTAACGAAGTCATGGACATAGAATTAGATAGGACACATGTACGATCCAGAAATACAGATATACGTACTAAACTTGCCACATTTACAGACGCACTAGGATTACAAGATGCATTGAGATCTCTCCACCCTAATATAAGAGAATATTCGTACCACTCTGGTGCACACGCATCCCTATCCAGGTTGGATTTCTTCTTTTTACCAACATGTAATATACATGAGGTGTGCGAGGCACATCTGCTCCCTAGAGGTATTTCAGATCACTCACCACTCATGCTAACGCTTAAAACCAGCAGGGCACTCCCACCACCTAGTTGGAGACTGAATAGTTATTACCTAGGGTTTCCTGAACTGATAGAACATATTCAAGAGGTTACTGAATCATACCTGGAAATAAATACAGATTCTGTAGACAACCCAACAACACTATGGGAGGCACTAAAAGCAGTATTAAGGGGTGAAATTATAGCCTGGACAGCAGCTTACAAGTAAAAGCACCTTGAAAGGATACACACGGCTGTAGCTAAGGTACAGGCCGCAGAATCGGCTCACCTGTCTCAGGATCTACCAGAGACACACCGAGCGCTGCAGCTAGCACAAAACCAATTGCGACACATAGCTTTAGATAAAGCGAGGCAAGCGCATGCCGCAATGCGAGCAAAAATATACGAAACTGGGGACAAAGCGGGGAAAATATTGGCGTGGTTGGAGCGGAGGGACTCAGGTCTTACTCAAGTCAGGACATTAACAACAGGGAATCCAGATCCACTAGTAGAAGGCCAAGATAAAGCGGAAGGGTTTGCTAGATATTATGCTGAATTGTATAGTGCACCAACCACACCGCCATCGACCGAAATACTAGAAGAAATTACTCTTCCTACTCTAGTCGAACAACAGGTGGCCATTTTAGAACAAGAAATCACAGAGGAAGAAGTAACCTGTGCAATGTCAGAACTCCAGTCAGGGAAGACACCGGGCCCAAATGGCTTTCCCATCGAATTATGGAAAAAGACAGGAGCAAACACAATTTCTCCACAGCTCCTGCGCCTGTTTCAGCATTCACGCTCACAGGGTTGCCTCCCGCCAGACCTCAGGAAAGCTACCATAATAGTTCTGCCGAAAGCAGACAAACCACCTGACATGTGCAGCTCCTACAGACCTATCTCTCTGATAAATTGCGAGGCTAAAATACTTGCGAAGGTGCTAGCTAATCGACTACAACAAGTCATACACACGCTCGTACACCCAGATCAGTGCGGGTTTATGCTACAAAGGTCCACTAGGCAAAATATATATAGATTACACACAGCGTTAGAAAAAAACCCTCAGATACAAATCCCCCTGGCCCTGTTATCCATAGATTTTGAAAAGGCATTCGACTCAGTGCACTGGGAGGCGATTTGGGAAATTATGCGACGAATGGGCATAGGCCCCTACTTTATAAGTTGGGTCAAATTGCTATACCACCTTCCAGTAGCGGTAACAAAGGTGAATGGATACACCTCTAAACCATTCCAGTTGGGTAAAGGCACGAGACAGGGTTGCCCCCTATCAGCACTAATTTTTGCACTAGCAATAGAACCCCTAGCAATCCTATTAAGATCCACACAAACATGGAGTGGCTTCAGATGAGCAGATGGGTGGGAGGACAGAGTGTCCTTATACGCGGATGACCTGTTGATCTACATGGCGAACCCGCAGGTTTCCTGTCCCATTGTGTCACTTTTGTTAGAACGATACGGAGCGTTCAGTGGACTCCGTGGCAACTGGTCAAAGTCCATATTATTCCCGGTAAAGCATACAGATATGGCAATACCGGAGGTGTGCCCCTACCGCATTGAAAAAGAACAATTTAGATACCTCGGTATACAAATTACACACAATCTAACGGACTATGTGGTGAAAAACTTATATCCAGTAACAGCCAGATTTAGAGAGGACGTTCGCCATTGGATGTCCCTACCGCTTACACTACTGGGACGCGCGGCGCTTTTCAAAATGATGACTCTCCCCCGTTTCCTTTATGTATTACAGAATGCACCATTACCAATAGCACCCAGTGAGTTTCACAAAATAGATCAAATTCTTAGGAAACTGTTATGGAAAGGGGGACACCCAAGGATGGCACTTACCACTTTGCAAAGATCCATATGGGAGGGTGGGATTGGGATCCCTCGACTACAGACTTATTACTGGGCCAGTCAAATGGCAATAATAAACGATAAGTTGCATGGGGATGCCACTTTACCGCATAACATACTACAGGACACCGACGCGCAAGAAAGACCCATCATGAGCCTCCTATACAAGAAAAGAGATAGATCTGCTGCCCCGTCCATGGCATCGCATGTAACCCTGGTCTGGGCGGATATACATAAATACTTAGGTTGGGATAAAAGACTAACCGTAGCACAACCACTGTGGAACAACAGACACCTCCCAGAGGTGCACAAACTCCCTAAATGGCAAATATGGGCCCAGCTGGGAATTACAAATTTAGGGGATGTGGTACAGGACAATGGGATAAAAGCATTTGCAGATTTGTCCGTCACCTATGGACTTCCTCCTATTGAACAGTACCATTATATACAGCTAAGACATGTGTTGCAAGCTCACCTCCCTGAATTGTGTGATATACCTGATTACTCCCCATTCGAGCGTAATATATTCCCGGAATTACTTACACAGAAAATCACATCGACCATGTATAGTGCCATCAACTCCTTTGCTACGAAGGAGTTAGCAAGCTTACAAACCAAATGGGAGAGAGAAGTGGGTGACATACTCCCAGAGGACTGGGTGACTGGATTAATGTACCCTAGAGAAACGGCCATCTCCTCCAGGCTTAGACTAATCCAATTAAAAATACTACATAGGGTTTACTACCCAAGAGTGGCACTATTCAACTGGGGAAAAGCTACAAATCCATATTGTTTGAGATGCAAGAGGGAGGAAGGCTCCTTTTATCATATTTTGTGGGAATGTGCCAACATCCAGCAATACTGGCAGAGGTGTTGTGATGAGCTGTCGAGGGTACTGGGAAAGAGGATATGCGTAAAGGCTAAACATTTATTGTTGGGAATAGAAGAAGACATTGATCTTACGAGGTATGAGAAAGCGCTCTTATCCACGACCACAGCGATACTCAAAAGAAACATAGCGCAACTCTGGAGCTCCGAAAGAACACCAAGCTTTGAACATTGGATTACAGATGTGGATAGCTGCATCGCAATGGAAAAAAGAGTTTACACCGCAAGGGGATGCCCAGAGAAGGCACAGAAAATATGGCAACGCTGGGAAGCGGCGCACTAGTAGCGACTTAGAGGGATGTGCAGTTACACCATTCAGAGATCTGCAGATGGACTGGTGTATATAACACATATGTGGAAATCGGCAGTGATGCGTTTGGAAGCTCACTTATAAGTTATCAATGCGGGGGGTTGTTGGAGAGCGGGCATGGGTAATTATGTTCACTCCGCGGTGCGGGGCTGTATGTTTTATGTTTTCAAAAACCAATTAAATGTTATATTTAAAAAAAAGAGTGATAGGCCTACTACGTTTGGCCTTCTCCAGAATTCTGGCGTTGTCGTGGTAGTTATTAAAGTGGACTAGGACGGTCTTCGGTCTGCCAGCAGTTCCCCCACTCTATGTATCCTTTCAGTCTTTGGCTTGTCAATGGCATCATCTTCGAATAAGAGCTCCATAATTTCATAGAGTGCCTTTTTCAAGTCCTGTTCAGATTCTCCCTCTCTATTTCCAGAATGCCAAAAAACCGCAGGTTGTTCCGTCGTTCTCGATTCTCATAATCATCCATCTTAAGACGGAATTCCTCTTCATGTGATTCTTTTTTGGTAATCCTCTGATCCATTTGGGTCTGAAGGGTGTTAAGTGAGGTTTGTTTTCGACTACTTCGAGTCTCTCCTCCATCTTATCAATTCTCTGAGTGATTCTATCGACCTTTCCTCCAATGTCTGATCTCATATTTTTGATTTCCTCCAGTAAAGCTGCCACGTCTCCCATGGTCGCTGCAGCCTCAGACCCTGAGGTCGCCATGGTGGATAAATGGGGGCTCTCCAGTCCAGAGCGAAGTGGAGTGTACCTATATGGTGCCAGTTTGTCGTATTTCCATGCAGTCTAGAACCAGCTGTTAAGACGGATTTCTGAACTCTGTCCTGGTGGCGCAGAAGTTCAGAAGGACAACCTAATTACTTGGAACAGGGTAACCTCTGGACGAGCCAGACCAATCAAGGAAGCGATCGCGGCGGTCAAGACTAGGTCTCAAGAGGGGTGAGGGTGACTGAAAGCCCGCAATGAGCACACAAAGCAAGATCACTTACAAACTACTCCAAACAGTTGTTATGAAAAAAATATATACACATTTATTTTAAGGCCTTTAAAACAATGACCGTAGCGAGAAAATCACAATATCACAATATTAAACCAACACATACCATATCAACACAATATATATACAAATACGACAGTCGCAAGGGTTATGTGCACGAAATGTGTAGTCCACCTAAAAGGAAAGGAAAACAAGCAGTGCAAAATAATGCTTAGACCCAGTTCGCCTTCAGCGGCACCTAACTAGATGGAAGTCCGAGCCCTGCGAAGAGTGGAGCCTTGTGCTCAAAGTACCTGCACGCGCTGGTGCCAACGGGCAAAAGGAGAAGCTCTTCGAAGGAAATCAGGCAGTTCAGTTTAGTGCGCAAAAGGAGAAGAACAAGTTCCGCGACTCAAGCGCAGCCTCCACAGTGGGCAGAAGCAGAGCGTGAGTACGGACAAGGGTGCTGTTTTACACAGCGGGGAAAAGCAATGGGCTCCTGCAGGAGGGCGACCAGATCCTAGCTATGCTACTCACCGGTCCCCGATGCAAGCAGACCCAGGCTTCTCCGCGTCAGCTTCAGCAGCTGGCAGGTTCAGAAGAGCATGGAACGCCTCGTCGTCGTGTTGAGTAAAAAGACGTCCCAATCGAAGAAACCCGCACAGTTTGTTACCACAGCAGGGCAACGGAGCGGCCGTGTGTATCTGAGCCAAATGTACACTACTCACTTCAGACTTGGGAACGCCAAGTGTACGAAGCGTGTGAGAGTGACAAGGACTCGAAATACTACACAACCTGGCGGCGGTTACAGAGCAAGACTCCCGTGTAAGCTGGTCAGTCAACTGGATGGCCCAGAGACGCTTCCGAAGGCTTACTGGCAGGAGATGGTGAAGATGCCGAGAATAGCTGTCCCCGCTATTCCAAGGGTCGAAGTACCAGTATAGGCCTTCTGGTTCGATCAAAGGTGAAAAGGGTTTCACAAGGCGACAGCAGTGCAGAGGAGAAGTCCTTCAGCGGGTCACCAGCGATTCCTCGGTCCAGCCTCTTGGTTGCAGGATACTTGGCTCCTGTATTCCTTCGTTCGTGAGAACTCAGGAGATCGACATGGTAGTGGTGTTTCCAGCCCCCTCTTATCCACGGTTCCCTTCGCGCCAAAACGGAGGGGACCCAATGGGAGATCCGCTCATCAACACTCACACCATTCGTGGACCAATCACGGACCACGGTGGTCCCAGGCATTCACACCACCCTAGACTCTCTGGCACCCAGGATGTGTATTGGGACCAGACATCCCAGCCCACATCCTGGAGGCACACACAAGACATGTAGAAGCCCGCGAAAGCATCCATGTTTCGCGGGAAAGTACATGCCCAAATAAGGAAGGCCCCGGGTCGGCTCAACCTGGGGAAGGTGAAGGGAGCAAGACGGTCAGCGGACAGGACAAAGGAGCCTCGTGGTCTGGCCATTTTGGGAGCCAGGCCACCATTTTGGGTTAAGCGCGGAAAACGCGCTTAGAACGCCAAAAGGAGCTCAAAATACAAAGAAACGATCGCTGCCACCATTCACGTCCCTGAATTACTTGCACCGATCAGAAACAATCCTAAACGAGTATCTAGGGCCTGTAGAAGGCTAGAGACCCAAGAGAGCTGTAACTTAGCTTACAGTGCCCTCTTGTGTCATGTTGCACGAAAGCTGCAACATGATAAAAGAAACTACGGGAAACCGCGTTCCCCGGTACTGACTGTCTTAAGGGCATGTCAGTTTCCCCGTAAGAAAGGAGCGAAAGCCCAGAGGAGTGCGGCAGAAGGCTGCACTTCTCTGGCAAAGTCAAGAACAAGGTGAAAAACAACAGCAAAAAGTTTAGGGGTTGCCACATGGAAGGAAAATTACCTACAATTACGAAATCTTTCCTAACACTCGCCCCTCCCAGACTATGGACAGGGGGAACTAATCCACCCCTGGATGAGTCTCTTGTTCAGGTCAGTTAAACATTCTGGACAACCCATCAGCATTGCTATGTTGGACACCTGGCCTATGCTCAATAGTGAAGTCGAAGCCTTGTAGACTTATGGACCACCTAAGCAACTTTGGATTCTCCCCCTTCATGTTCATTAGCCACTTTAACGGCTTATGGTCAGTTTGCACAGTGAAGTGGGTCCCATAGAGGTAGGGCCTCAGCTTCCTTAGGGCCCACACAACAGAGAAACATTCTTTCTCTACCGTGGACCATCTGAGCTCTCTGTCCTTAAGCTGGCGACTAATAAAACCGATAGGGTGTTCCTTACCCTTCTCATCTACTTGTGATAGTACAGCTCCTATCCCAGTGTCAGAGGCGTCCGTCTGCACGATAAAAGGTCTTTGATAATCAGGGGCCCTGAGGACAGGGGCCTGGCACAAGGAGTCTTTTAAGCCATTGAAGGTCTTCTCACACTCGTCGGTCCAAGTTACCTTCTTGGGTTTCTTCGGAGTTGTGAGGGCATCAGAGGAGCAGCTATGGTGCCATAGTCTGCCACAAAATTGCGGTAATACCCCGTGAGTCCTAAGAAGGCTCTCACTTGGGTTTGCGTAGTGGGGGTAGGCCAGTCTTGTACTGCTTGTACTTTACTCGGAAGAGGCTGTATCCTCCCTCCACCTACTTCATGTCCAAGGTAAACCACTGAGCCTTGTCCAATCTGGCATTTACTAGCCTTTATGGTCAGGTGTGCTTTCTGAAGAGCCTGGAGCACAATCCCGAGGTGTTTCACATGGTCTTCCCAGGTGGCACTGAAAACTGCTATATCGTCCAGATATGCAAGACAGAATTCGTCCAACCCATTCAACACATGATTCACAAGCCTCTGGAAAGTGGCAGGTGCATTCTTCAACCCGAACGGCATTACCCGGAATTGGTAAAGGCCGTCTGGAGTAGAAAATGCTGTCTTCTCCTTGGCATGTTCTGCTAAAGCTATTTGCCAATAGCCAGCAGTGAGGTCAAACGTGCTGAGGTACTTGGAGGCACCCAAAGTATCCACCAGCTCATCTGTTCGAGGCAAGGGGTGTGCATCTGTCTTGGTGACAGCATTCAGAGCCCTGTAATCCACGCAGAACCTCAATTCAGAAGTGCCTGCCTTTGGAACCAAAACCACAGGGCTGGACCAAGGACTACTAGAGGGTTCAATCACCCCAAGGTCTAACATCTTGTTGACCTCGGTCTTAATATAAGACCGTACTTTGTCTGACATCCTGTATCCCCTACTTTTGGTAGGTACACTGTCTCCTGTGTCAATGTTATGTTTGCACCAAGGTGTCAAACCAGGCGACTGTGAAAACAGGGGGGAAAACTGCCTAAGCAAACTTTTCACCTCAGCCTGCTGATCAGAAGTCAGGTGAGGGGCCACTCGGACACCCTCAAAGGAGCTATCTGAAGGACCGCTTTGGAACAGGTCGGGGAGAGGTTCAGACTCCTCTTCCTCAACATCTGAAGCCAGTAGCAGTGCTGCGATTTCGACTCTTGGGACGAAAGCCTTCAGCCTATTCACGTGAAACACTTTTGGAGCCTGTCCAGGCCTTCCAAGGTCCACTAAATAGTTGACCTCACCCAGGGGCTCCACCACTGTGTAAGGGCCTGACCATTTGTCCTGTAAAGCTCGAGGCCTTATGGGATTCATGATCAGGACTTGCTGACCAGGTGTAAAGTTGATGAGGGAAGCTTTCTGGTCGTACCAATGTTTCACCAGCGCTTGTCCTGCCTTCAATTTATCACTAGCCAAGCCCATCAGAAGTACCATCCGTTTTCTGAGCCCTAGCACATAATCAACTACGTTGGTAGTAACAGGGGGAGTGGGCATCTCCCATCCCTCCTTGACGATGGCTAAGGGTCCCCGTACGGGATGACCGAACAGAAGTTCGAAGGGGCTGAAGCCAACACCCTCCTGTGGTACCTCTCGGTAGGCAAACAGTAAGCATGGTAAAAGAAGATCCCATTTTCTTCCCTGAGGTTCCTCCAGAGCCCCAATCATGCTCTTTAACGTTCTGTTGAAATGTTCCACCAGACCATTGGTCTGGGGGTGGTATGCAGAAGAGAACTTGTAGGTGACACCCCACATTCTTTCCACATAGCCTGCATATACTTCGACATAAAGTTGCTGCCACGATCCGACACAACTTCTTTAGGGAAGCCAACCCTAGTAAATATGCCGAGTAAAGCTTTTGCAACTGACTTGGCAGTTACAGTTTTCAATGGGATGGCCTCAGGATATCTGGTTGCATGGTCGACCAGCACCAGGATAAACCTATTGCCCGAGGATGTTTGCGGGTCAATGGGACCAACGATGTCGATCCCTACCCTTTCAAATGGTACCCCCACAACTGGGAGCGGTACCAACGGAGCTTGGATTGTCGCGCCAACCTTACCAGACAACTGGCAGGAGGCACAACTCCTGCAGTGACTTTCTACTTGCACCCCCATCTTGGGCCAGTAGAAGTGCATGGATAACCTTTGCTTGGTCCTCTTCATACCAAGGTGACCAGCAAGGGGAACTTCATGCGCCAACTGCAGGAGGAAGGGCCTAACAGCAAGGGGAACCACCAACCTCCTCTGGTCTCCTTCTGTAGACTCTGTGGGCTCACTATACAGGAGTCCACCTTCCCAATAAATCCTATGCGTCCCAGGAGGTTCACCCTCAAGCTGGGAGCAGGCCTGTCTCCTTAGGCCTTCCAGAGATGGGCACTCACGTTGGCCTTTACTGAATTCGTCCCTATCAGGACCTCCTTCAACTAACAAGTCTTTTAGTTCAGGATGATCGTTGGGGTCAAATACTTCAGGCATCGACACCTCCTCGTCAGGCCCGGGCGATTGACCAACTTCCTCCACCGCAGTGGTAGGCGAGCTCGGGGGAATATTCTCTTTCCCTCGTCTTGACTTGTCGACTCCTTTCGCCTTGGGTTTCCCCTTCGACTGGGGCAGCGTATTGGTCTTGGCCAATGCCGCCCGTGCTTGAGACCGTGTGTAGGGTCTTTCGGCAGTGTCTCCTACGAGCCCTAAAGCTCTGAGATCATTACCTAACAAGACCTTTCCCGGGACGTTTCTCTGAATGCTCACTGGAATCCTGACTGCTGTACCATTTAAAGTAAGATTTACAGGTATTACTGGAAACATACGGAGGGGGCCGTCAGCCAACTTAGTGGGCATCAGAGTAGCTCTGGCAACTTCCTCTGAGTCTACCAAGGTAGAATCCACTACAGTGCGACTGCACCCACTATCCCTAAGAGCTGGAGTATCTACTCCATTGATCAGCACACTGTCTTTAAAGTAGTGCTTGGTATTATCCGGAATCCTAGCATAAGCCTCTGCGACTTTAGGCTCCCAGGAACCCAGGGACACTAAAACTACCTCAGCCTCTATCCCGCTGGGAAATGAGTCTGAGGAGAAGGATGCTCCTGTAATCTCTTCTTCCTCGTAGGAGGAGAAGGCCAGATTAGCGGAGTGGACCCCCAAAGGTTTAACCTTACACCGGGGATCCCCCTTCACGTGGTCAGTTGCTCCACAAGCAAAACAAGATCCATTGGGTCTGTTTACATAGGGAGGCTTATTGTAACCAGAGTTCTGTTTCGGAGGCTGACCTCCACTACCCTGCGAGTTCTCTTGTGTCTTACCCTTATTTTTCTTTTTGTGGCCCTTATGAGAAGAAGATTTAGCAGATTCTCCACCCTCCATATCTTTGGACTTTTTCCCTTCCTCCTGCTTACCAGGATGAGTTTTGTCCTTATGGGACACTCGATGTGACACCCATAAGTCTGCTGCAATGGCCAGCTTCTTAGGATCTATCTCCTTCGAATCGGCCAAATGCTGCTTAAGCTCCGGGGAAGAAGATGCAAAAATGTGTTCCAGCATGACAAGATTTATCATGTCTTCGAAGGTAGAAACCTTATAACCTTCGACCCAGCCAGTTAAGTTTTTCAAGGATTCAGTGACATAAGATACCCAAGTACCACCTTCCTTTTTCTTATACTCTCTGAAACGTTTCAAATATTGGGCCGGAGTCTTCCCAAACTTTAAAATGAGAGTTTGCTTTAACATTGCGAAATCAGCTCGCTCAGCCTTCGACATTTCCATAATGGCACTACAGCCAGAATGGGGCAGTCTGCTGAGTAACCATGCAATCTTATCAGCATTGTCAACTTGTTGAACTTCGCATGCATACTCAAACGCATTCAGCCAGTCCATAATGTCATTCCTTTCTTCATACACACTGAGCAGATCTTTCGGAAATCGTGGATGAGAGGAGGCCCCAGACCCATGTCCAGGACCCTTGGACCCATTTGTAACTTGAAGCTTGGCCAGTTCCAACTGGTGATCCCTGTCTTTTTGTTTTTCTGCATGTTCGATTTTTAGTTTGGCTATGCTGAATTCAAGCTCCTGCTGCCTAAACCGCAGCTCTTGCTTCTTGAATTCAAGCATAGCCTCCCCATCAACACTGGCAGAGGAAACATTAGACATCTCGTCCTCCCTGTCCTCGTGGTCGCGATGGATCAGTGCAGAGGCAGAACCGTCGGTTCTACCAGTGAGAGCAGCCCCACCACCTTCCGCACTGTCCTCAGAAGTTATAGCGTCAAGCTGCGCTTCTTGCCACGCCACGATTCTTTGGATCATTTCCAATTTCGTGCCTTGAGAGGAAACACCTCTCTCCGCACACATCTTTTTAAGTGTTTCTGATTTGGAAGCATTTAAAGTTAACAAGGTATTTGTTTCCATACTGTTAGATAGGACTATGGCCTTTTTAAAGTTATACTACAACAATTCACTACGTGTCCTGGTTGGAATAACCTGAAATGCCTTAGTTTGTGCGCAACACTGGATACCTTCAGTCGTATCCCACCGCTGTACACCAATTTGTTAAGACGGATTTCTGAACTCTGTCCTGGTGGCGCAGAAGTTCAGAAGGCCAACCTAATTACTTGGAACAGGGTAACCTCTGGACGAGCCAGACCAATCAAGGTAGCGATCACGGCGGTCAAGACTAGGTCTCAAGAGGGGTGAGGGTGACTGAAAGCCCGCAATGAGCACACAAAGCAAGATCACTTACAAACTACTCCAAACAGTTGTTATATAAAAAATATATACACATTTATTTTAAGGCCTTTAAAACAATGACCGTAGCGAGAAAATCACAATATCACAATATTAAACCAACACATACCATATCAACACAATATATATACAAATACGACAGTCGCAAGCGTTATGTGCACGAAATGTGTAGTCCACCTAAAAGGAAAGGAAAACAGGCAGTGCGAAATAATGCTTAGACCCAGTTCGCCTTCAGCGGCACCTAACTAGATGGAAGTCCGAGCCCTGCGAAGAGTGGAGCCTTGTGCTCAAAGTACCTGCACGCGCTGGTGCCAACGGGCAAAAGGAGAAGCTCTTCGAGGGAAATCAGGCAGTTCAGTGCGCAAAAGGAGAAGAACAAGTTCCGCGACTCAAGCGCAGCCTCCACAGTGGGCAGAAGCAGAGCGCGAGTACGGACAAGGGTGCTGTTTTACACAGCGGGGAAAAGCAATGGGCTCCTGCAGGAGGGCGACCAGATCCTAGCTATGCTACTCACCGGTCCCCGATGCAAGCAGACCCAGGCTTCTCCGCGTCAGTTTCAGCAGCTGGCAGGTTCAGAAGAGCAGGGAACGCCTCGTCGTCGTGTTGAGTAAAAAGACGTCCCAATCGAAGAAACCCGCACAGTTTGTTACCACAGCAGGGCAACGGAGCGGCCGTGTGTATCTGAGCCAAATGTACACTACTCACTTCAGACTTGGGAACGCCAAGTGTACGAAGCGTGTGAGAGTGACAAGGACTCGAAATACTACACAACCTGGCGGCGGTTACAGAGCAAAACTCCTGTGTAAGCTGGTCAGTCAACTGGATGGCCCAGAGACGCTTCCGAAGGCTTACTGGCAGGAGATGGTGAAGATGCCGAGAATAGCTGTCCCTGCTATTCCAAGGGTCGAAGTACCAGTACAGGCCTTCTGGTTCGATCAAAGGTGAAAAGGGTTTCACAAGGCGACAGCAGTGCAGAGGAGAAGTCCTTCAGCGGGTCACCAGCGATTCCTCGGTCCAGCCTCTTGGTTGCAGGATACTTGGCTCCTGTATTCCTTCGTTCGTGAGAACTCAGGAGATCGACATGGTAGTGGTGTTTCCAGCCCCCTCTTATCCACGGTTCCCTTCGCGCCAAAACGGAGGGGACCCAATGGGAGATCCGCTCATCAACACTCACACCATTCGTGGACCAATCACGGACCACGGTGGTCCCAGGCATTCACACCACCCTAGACTCTCTGGCACCCAGGATGTGTATTGGGACCAGACATCCCAGCCCACATCCTGGAGGCACACACAAGACATGTAGAAGCCCGCGAAAGCATCCGTGTTTCGCGGGAAAGTACATGGCCAAATAAGGAAGGCCCCGGGTCGGCTCGACCTGGGGAAGGTGAAGGGAGCAAGACGGTCAGCGGACAGGACAAAGGAGCCTCGTGGTCTGCCCATTTTGGGAGCCAGGCCACCATTTTGGGTTAGGCGCGGAAAACGCGCTTGGAACGCCAAAAGGAGCTCAAAATACAAAGAAACGATCGCTGCCACCATTCCCGTCCCTGAATTACTTGCACCGATCAGAAACAATCCTAAACGAGTATCTAGGGCCTGTAGAAGGCTAGAGACCCAAGAGAGCTGTAACTTAGCTTACAGTGCCCTCTTGTGTCATGTTGCACGAAAGCTGCAACATGATAAAAGAAACTACGGGAAACAGCGTTCCCCGGTACTGACTGTCTTAAGGGCATGTCAGTTTCCCCGTAAGAAAGGAGCGAAAGCCCAGAGGAGTGCGGCAGAAGGCTGCACTTCTCTGGCAAAGTCAAGAACAAGGTGAAAAACAACAGCAAAAAGTTTAGGGGTTGCCACATGGAAGGAAAATTACCTACAATTACGAAATCTTTCCTAACACGAGCACATGGGCATAATTTTGCAGTCATTATTTGTGGTCTTCTCCCCCACAGTTGCTCTATCCCCGTAGAAGCTTGCCATTGCAGGTGAACCGTCAGGAGCAGAGCCCTCAGCCCTTTTTGCTGGGGTGCAACTCTGGTCTCGTGTGGTTTTCATGGGCTCACGCCCTGGAGGAGGGCACATGCCCCAAAAAAGAATGGCGGCTCAACCCTCACAAGGCCGAGTTGTTGAGCATGTCAATCAATGCTTTTCACCGGTTTTACCACAGGAGACCAACGCTGGATAACAGGGGTCTGGCAGCTTCAGATTGGAGTGTCTTCAAATGAGGGGGCAGGCAAATGGAAACCGTGTGTACTCACTACAGCTCCACGATCGTGGTTGGGACCGTTACAGCTGGCCTATGCTAGGGATCCCAAAGGAGGGCACATGCCCCAAATTCGGGGGCCAAACCCTTCATCCCCTCTCATCAGCTAGTGGAGGCTAACATCCGCCTTAGGGCCTAATCAAGCAGTAATTAGGTCCCTTATCACCGAGAGGATATGCAGTAGGTGGTGGGTCCCAGCGTTGTGGTTAGAATCCTTGTATTCCGCAGTGCTCTTTCAGTTAAGGGCATGTCCTCTTCTTGCCCTTCATCTCTAATATCGTTCAGCTTCAATGCTTCATCAATGCCTCCTCTGCCCTTGGCCTGTGTTGTTGCGACGTATATATGGTGTACCGTTTATTTATGTGGGAGTTTAAGTTTTCAGTGCACTGAAATGGGGTGCACTTAGTTCCTCACTGTCCCTGTTACGCTTGTCTTTCCTCCCTTTACTTGTATTTCTTGGGGTCCTGGAGAGGTCAGGGTGCTGGTTGTGGGCAGGGTCTCCACGTCTTTTATGGCGTAGGGTGTTTCACTTTAGGGGCAGACTAGATGAGTGTTGTACCCAAAATGTATCGTCCCGTATTGAGGGAGATCCGATTTATACTGTGCAGAGCGAGGACACGTTCCTTGCCATGCACACAAGTAAGCGTCGGGGGAGCTTGAGGGGAGCGTTCTCTACAGAGATGCAGTGCCGTCACTCTGCCATCCGGTTCTCCCGCAGTGCGTCGGATACACAGCAATGCCTGCAAGTTATTGCCTCCGCAGGAAGGAGGCTGTCAGCTCCACAGAGCTATCCCTCTATTGGGGGGTGTGCACTAGGAGGTGCCGAATCCCCAGGTTGGGACCGTGTACCCGTAGTCGAGGCAGGGGGGGCTGATGGCCCTTCAATCCTATGTCCCACGACTGGCGTAGTTCATGGACCACCAGCTGTGCCCGCAGTCTTTGTTGGGTTCTCTCATGTTTATCTGAGAGTGTGCTTCAAAGCGGGTACATCTTGGCGCATCACCGGGCAAGCGGCCGGTCCTCCGATTTGCCGAGAATGCACCGCAAGTCTGGGCCCCGGTCTTCTCTGCCAGGCAGAGTCAGCATACCTCATGTAACCCGACCAACCTCATCACGGGTTCTCCAGGGGAGCTTCTCCTGACGGTGCTGAATATGTCAGGTGGCTCGGGCCGTGGGCTTCCGCACATGATGAACCTGCTGACCAGTGCCGGCTGGGAGGGAGGGAGTCTTTCTCCACCGTTGGTTCGTGGGACCGGTGCGTGGGTCCTTCCCCACCCGGGGCACGCTCACAATTTCTCCCTCTGGATCTTCCTCATGAGGAGCTCACAACCACCCCAGAGTTGACCGGAGGGAGGGGGGGTTCCAGTACCTGCAGTGCCACTGAGGTGATTCTTGTGGGCAGTGCGTCCTTTCCCTGGGCCTCATGCAGCGCCTCGTCTCACCAAACTACGCAACTTTGCCTCGAGGCTGAATTTACTTTCGGTTTTGGTCATCGCTTGAGGTGCTGTTTCTCCCGCATTCAGTGGCAGATTTTCTTCATTCTTTTTCCACTCTAACGCGGGGGTTCACACAGCCTGCAGGCCGATCACTGCTGGCGGGTGGCGGTCCAAAGTAGGGGTGTAGACCCTCTTTCAGGACCCTCGAGCCAGGAGCTCACATGGAGTTAGACTTCATTCACATGCCCCCTGGTGGCAGATCCTCTCTATAACTTTTTAACATCTATATTCAGTCTCTGTGGTGCCTAATTCATTGCCATGGCTTTCTTTTTTTTTTTTCCTATGCTGATGACAATCAGCTTTTACTCAATCTCGATTTTGAACATGAAGGAACAGCTAGACATTTCAGATCCTGTCTTGAAGCCGTGAGGTATTGGATGAACCAGAATTGGCTGAAACTTACAGAGACAAGACCGAAGCCCTAGTGGTAAGCCCACCAGTTTTCTCAGCGCTTTGGACAAATGATTTTTGGCTATCCACCTTGGGGCTTTTACCAATCCCATCTCAAACAGTCAAAACATCTTGGCATTAAAATCTCGTCCTCTTTATTAATGGAGGCTCAAGTTAGTTCTATTTTTAGTGCTGGCTTCTTCAAACTCAGTTGAAGAAAGCAATGTCATACATTCCAAATAGTTTTCATGCCCCTGTCATAGCTTCCTCCATTAACAGCAGCGTTGACTACTACAAGGCAGTGTTGTTGGCACAGCCCCTGCAGGTGTTGCAGAATGCTTCTATACACCCTGCCAAGGGTATTCCCTATGGATATTTGGTTACAGCTGCTAGACGTGGCCTTCATTGGCTTCCTGTCATAGCTCGCATTAAATTCAAATCTCTCTGTATCATTCATTGTGCGTATAATGGCAAAGGCTATCTTTCTCTACAAAAGAAATGTCAATGTTACCGTTCTGGGCAGACACTGTGTTCTGCGTCTTCTTTTCTTCTTGCTTTCCCACTGTTTAATTGGGAACGTTGTGGCGAAAGTGCTTTCTCAGTGACGGGCCGCAAACGTTGGAACTCTCTTCCTGTGGCTATTAGAGGTATTGCTGCTTTTAATCACTGCAAAGCTTGGCTCAAATCCCATCCTTTTATGTAATCTTGTAGTCTGTCCATTGGTTTTCTTTAAGCGCCATGATGCCTTTGGTGAAAGCTGCACTATATAAATATTAGATTGATCAACACGTGCAGACCAGTTGATTCTCTCCGATGTAGAAGAGAATGAAAGTTAAGTGCACAGAAAATACCAGATGTGGAACCTAAAACAGTTGCACCACGGTCCAAAAGACAGGATATGGAAGAGGCAGTATAAGTGGATACAAATATAATGTGCCAATCTCTTAAAGACAATGGGACTCATTATAAGTTTGCCGGTCCAGAAACAACAGTGCCGGTAAGCCTACCAGCAGAGTTGTTTCGGGACCGGCAAACTACAAGTCTGCATGCGGGAGCCGCTGTGCCCGACAGGTCTGACCCTCCCAGGCGCAGAGGCCATGGTAGGCAGACTTGTCACAGGAACACCGGCATCGTTGTTAACAGTGCCGGTGCTCCTGTGTCCTCATTCCCATAGAGTCCCATAGGCCTCTATGGGAATGGGGATTTACGAAATTGCCGGCGACTGACTTCCCAGCTGCCAGGGTTGTAATCCCTCAGTGTTACCGGGAAGTCGGGTGCCGTTAATACATTCCAAGTCCGGCGGCAACCCGTCGGTAGCACCAGTAGGAATGAGGCCCAATGTCTCTACAATGCATGTAATTGTGATATTTGACTATGTGAATAAGATAAGATATGTGCGTAGCTATACGATACTTTGATGCAGAAATTAACTGCAACAATGGCATCTTAGAATGTGAAATAATAATTGAGGTTTGCTACATTAAAAATGTGGGTTTCAAAAAAATATTGTTGTAAATGGGTGGTTAAGCCTGACAATTGACTTAAATGTAGAAGGAACTAAACATGTCCAGTTGATTCGATACGGTTAGATTGTATAAAATTGAGCACTTTGTAGCACTCACGCCCTTTAGGTACTAAGCTACTATTTTTATGTGTTTTGACTGATTGGTTGACAAGGAACTGTGTTTTAAGGGATCAATTATACCTATGTGTCACTGCATTTATTGATTATGCATTTGTCATATGTTGTGATTTAGGTTAAGAGACCTGTAGACTTGCAGCACAACACGCTATGCCGATGGGTTATAAAAAAAGGCATGTAAATAAACCCAGTACGTTTTAGAATTAATATCAAAATGAATGTTTAATCTAGATCATACAACAGTGGGTTTTCGTTGTGTATATGTCACAATAATGGGGTAACCTACTTTGCTGTTTTGTACGCTGAGGTCTCCATTTGTGAAAAACCCTATCATGACGGGCAGCAGAGGAAATGCTTTGGAATTAGCTCGGATATAATGTGCAACTGACTATATATAGCAACGCTTTGATGTATTGGCGCAAAAAAATTGAGCCGTGTCCAACACTAAGCAGGTTAGAAAGAAAATATTTGTTGTGCCCCAATTCAAGTGTAAACTCTGCACTTTCAGTGCAGTGGGGGCATTCAGAGACAGAATAACAACTTTGCCAGCTGAAAGTGTAGAAATCTTTACCATGCTGAAGATGAAGCAGTGCTTCCTACTCCATAGGGTTTCTGTTCCAGATGATGATAACTTCCACATCTGGGAGACTTGATCATGTTCCTGCTGCTGTTGCTTACTTAGATGAGGATGATGCAGAGGATGGCACCATCATCCACTAATTTTGCTTTGGTCTTCCACAGCCCTCTGCCCTAGAGATATTGAGATATGGCAAACATGGTAGGATTGTTTAACACCTATGTTAAAGACAGCCATGAGTGTTTATATTTCCTTCTTCAAACATGATAGCTATGTAAATCATATTTAATTTCTTTTTAGGAAATTGTTGATTAATGCCTGGAAACACTTTGAGAATTACTCCTTCAGAATGACTACTCGCATCACAGCACAACAGAAAAAGAAGACCAACTGAGGTTGAGTGTACATCATCCTTTATCAGGACTTTTTTCATTACTTTTCTTACAGCAGATATTGTGAGCGGTCAGTAATGCGAGGCGGACAACTGCTTGTATGTTTCTTAGCATACAGCATTTTATCAAAAGAAAAAGATGCAAATAAATCCTTGCTAAACCTACACGATCTGGGAGCTCCCTACCTAGTCTAAGAACTAAGGAGACCACTCCTAACAAAAGGATGACCTTCACCTGTCCTGGGTAAATCCCTTCCCTAGGATAGTTCAAAGTAAATTTCCCCAAATGTTCAAACAGAAGAATAAAGTCTTGAACCAGTTCTTGTTAGTTCCAAGTGAAACAAAAGTTCACCAAACAAAACTTAGCTTCCAGTTGAAAATATCTATTTCCAATTTTAGCCAAGGAAATAGCACTAATGGTAATCCTGGATGACTTCCTTCCAGAATCGCTTTGTTACAGTTCACAAAATAGATTAGCTCCTTATTCTACAATGCTACAAACGTTCATAACCTCTGCAGTACAGCTGCTATAATTATCAGGAGGATTCTTCTTTGGTGGTTGTTCTCCTCTTAACAACCACCCTTCTACTACTGTTACTATGGAAATCGACTCCTTGGTTCCACAGTGTGCCACTACTTTAATCATCTTCAATGTCACATTTACTGACAGTCTTATACATAACCACAGTTCTGACACTTCCTTTGCAACTTCATGTATGAAAATGGTTAGGCATTTTAAAGACAAGACACTTCGACCTCTACAGGTATGCAAGGCACTCTTCTTTTCTATGTTCCACGAAAAAGGCAGCCTATTTGCCTCTTCAGTCTGTCTCACTGCACTAAGGATAACATGTGTCTGCCTCCAGACTGACTTTCTCCCCACTTCAACAGTCTCAGCATTGTAATGGTTGTTAGTTAAATCTTCTTACAAGCACCCAGATCCCTTCCCCAGCTTTGTATACAACTTCTTGGCTCTAGTAGCTATCCTGAAGCTGAATTGCCACAATATCAACTTTAGATAACAATGTCTCACTTGTGTCAGACAACACTGGACCTTCAACAACTTCCCTGTTAGGTGGATTGCTTTAAACAGGGGTTTCTTTACTATAGAAAGGGTTCACCTCTTGGCTTCGGTAGTGCTTCTTCTTATTAATACAACAACTTCTCCTTTTAAAGAATATTCGTTCTTAGAGTTACAAGATTCAGTCTTGAAAGGAAAAATTATTTTAGGTATACGTGACCACTCTTTTAGGAAGATAGTCAACTTTATTTGTATGTAAAGTTTTTTATTACTGCGTATAACACAGAGATACTTTCTGTTCCAGTCAAGAATCATAATTGGTCACACGTGACTTTCCTTTGATGCCTTCGGTCTTGTAACAAATATGAAAGTTAACTTCAGAGTTTTCTGAGTCTTTCGAAAACATTCCTTCTTTTAATTGGAGACACATGATCACTCTGGTAATATTAAAACATTCAACAATGGGAAATGGAAAGCTTTTCTTCATATGTGAACACTACAGCTTTTACTCAAAGTGTGCGTGATACATTTCCATTGTATAAAACAACTTCCACAGCGACAAACAACTTCTACTCGCTTCCACTCTCACGCGAGGCACTTTAGAGCTGGTAACAATTACCGGTAAGAGTTTAAGAGTGAACCTGAAACACCAAGCCTCACTCAACGGCTCCAAGGTCACTGCGGATGAGATCTGCTTAAACTTCCTGACTTCTGCTTCTTCTACGGCTTTAGGCACACTTGGGACCCACGCCCCTTAGCAGCACGGGTGTCTCCGGTCCAGCCACACCTTCTTGGAGTTTCCTGCACGGCTCCTAGGGGAACATGGGAAGACCTTCACTTTCAGAAAGTCTCTCTCAGTAAAGCCACGGCAAGGCAGGGTTTGTGAACACAGGACCCTCTCAAAACTTGCAGGTGAAATCCGTTCTTTCCTTGTTCTGGCATCCCTTAAGTGATCACACTTCCTCATGAACTACCAGCCTCATGTTCTCCAGCCTTCCAGCTCCTACTACCTTCACCATCCTGCTGCAGCCTTTTATGCCTCTTAGGTGGGGCAATTGATTTTAGGTGCAGGCTATTATGTTTAATTGCCTGGCAAACCCTATTAGGCCCAATTGCCTGTCTACTCCTTTATACCTCTTCAGCCCTCTTATTTGTCTCAGTCCCTATGGGATTCTGGGACATGTAGTTCACTTTATCAAAGTTAGGTCTTCTTCTTCTTGTAAGCTTTTAAGGGTAGATTTAATTCCCTTAGTGTTTTTAACAGAGGGGCCATAAGTGTGAACTCTATTAGAGGAAGGTGTGGTAGAGAAGTCAACAGTTTCACTGTTCCTAATAGTGTACCTTTGATATTGACGAATATCTTTATTTTTAGGGGCCAAAAGAATTTCTTCTTTTGATAAGATAGGGTTGGATGTTATAACCTTAGGGTTTACCATCTTAGTTTCAACAGGAGGTTGAGATATATTAAAATGACAGTAAACATTAACCTGCTCTGGCACAGTGGTAAGAATATTCCCTTCAGAGAAAGAATACTGCGTCTCATCCAACATAATCTCTTCACTACCCTGGCCCTGGGTCCACCCAGGGGATCCTCCCGCTGTGCACCAACCATAGGCTTGGGATCAGAAAGCATCTGCCTTTCCCTGGCCACCTAGGAGGAGACTTTAGGCAAGGCTTTAGTGAGGGGTCCGCAAGATTCTTCAGACTATGTTCTACATCTATGCCTCCATTTTTGTATCCAATTTTTTTAATGCATTACTTAATTTACTTTACAGCATTGCGCAAAAATGGAAACACATTCTGCCGTCCTCGCACCTGGTCAGTGTGACACCTGTCTAGTGGTTCTATTGAGCCAAACAACATGACAAATGTCTCAAGGACTTGCAAACAGTGTTTTATTTCAAAGAATAATTAATGCTGTCACCTCACAGCAACATCTAGGGAAAAGGAAAGAGTGACCAGTCACAAAGAAATAACCTCAAAAAATACAACAAGCGAGCTATAGAAAAAGTCACCCGTCGGAAGGCCTGGTCTAGTCTCGGCCTTAAGTTGACCAATCATGGCCCGTGCTGTCCAGCCTGACCTACATTCCCTACACCTTCCAGTTTATTGTTGTCATGATCTTATACATACATGAGTGTCTGGTACATAGCATGTTGTTGGTGTTAGGTGGGCTTCTCTTTTTCCTTCTCATGGGGATTTCGTTGCAGGCTGAAGGCTATCTAGACACAGTCTAGACACACCCAGGCAAACTTTTGCTGCCACAATGACGTTCGTGTAGTACTGAAAGACCCAGGCAGCAATTCATACAGATACTCATATAAGAAAAAAAAACAGTATTGTTGTTATTATAAACACTATTCAACTACACTACTATAATTATTATAATTCTTTTTTTATAATTTTTTTTTATGCAAAGAGGTTTCTAAGCATGGACTTGGGATTCAAACCTGTGGTGCTCCGCGTCATCTTGCTTCCAAGACGAGCGCTGTGCCACTGGGCATTACTACCCATGCCTACAGTATAAAATAGTTTAGTATCATGTTCAGTTTTAATCTGGAGTTTTTAAAAGTGAGTCAAATTATTCACTGATTTGACAATTTACTTGTGGTCACTGCTTAGTTATGCTGCTGTTGCAGGCCTGGGTTTCTTAGCTGTCGTACCTTGAAAATGCAGGCGTTCAAGCAGGTCTGGCTCCTATCATGAAAGATCAGCTCAGCAATGACTGCCTTGTTTTGTGGTGTACCGCATGCCAATTCAAGGTCCATTTTTGGCCTATCTTACTTGGAGAGAGAGTATGCCTCCCACCCCACTCAAGAATGAGGAGTATATAACATGCCAAATTAAGTATGAGGCAAGCCACAATCCACTCATTAGACCACTTGCTCCTCAGGCCCATCTCCAAAAAGAGAAATGCAAAATCCTAGAAACTGTCACTAGAAGGAGAGTAAGTGTAATCTGGTTGATCTGTTGTGTAAACAGCGGCCCCCCACTGCCACTTATGTCATGTGGATTTAGGGCCTCATTTTGAGTTGGGCGGTAGCCCTTAAATGCGGTGGCAATTGGCTTATTGCTGCATTTACCGCTTCACCCAATCTTGAGCCCAGTGTGTTTACCACAAGCTCAGAGCTGGGGGTAAACATGCCAGGAAAATGCCTATTTTTTGTGCAATTACCGCCGGTAGTATTACTGCACGGTAATTGCACCGGAAATTTCCCATTGAGTCCAATTGGGCGATGGGGAGTCATTTTCACCACTAAATGCGTGATCCACCGGTAATACCGCCAGACGGATGGGCGCTAAAGCAAATAAAGTTGGCCGGCATCCCAGTCAGGATACCGCCCAACTCTTGAGGAGGCCCTAATTGTGAATAGATTTCCCAAATGTGATAGGGTCACTTTTGTTTTCCTCTAAATGTACTTTAGCCTGGAATACAGCTTGCACATTTGGTTATGTGTGTTATTTTTTTCTGCTGACTGTGCCATAGGAAGTATTACACTTCACCCACCTGGTTATCCTTCAGTACATCTATATTTGTGTATGATACTTCATGCACAAACATGTGTGCAGATTTTTAGCTGCAAAGAGAATTGGTTGTAAACGTTATCCATTGAGTGAACGCTGGATAAAAAAACTTCACCAAAGGCATAAGTGGGAACAAATGTCAAAATGTACATAGCTGCGAAGTTGGGAGCTTCACAACATCACTGCAGTAAAAAACAAATGTTGCACACTCCGAATTGGGGGCAGGCCCAAGTCTGATTTTGTATATTTTGTTCACCTTCCTGGGTTAGCTCAAATGGGCATTCAATGATGGTGTGCATATTACCCATAGGAATTCCTAGTGGTTGTGATGAATTCAAAGCTTTTTTAACTTTCACCTCAAACCCTAAATCATCCTAAAAAGTCCCCTACACTTTTGCATCTATCGGTTCTACGGTCCCATCCCCTTTCTGAGTGGAGGTTAGAGGTGCCCATTGCTGGCATTTGTGAGGAAAAAAGGCAGCCCCAAAGCGACAGAGATGGAGAGGCCATGCTAGGCCCCATTGTGAGAGTGAAGCTGGGTTAGTGTGGCGTTCCATTGAAATATAAAAGCAAGTGCAAAACAGTGATTTCGATATAAGGCCTAGTGAATGAGCGAGAATTGGCCTCCCTACATTTTGTTAGAATGTAAATGCACTCAGCTGAAGAAGTGTGCAACTCAGATCTGTAATATGACTAACTTTGTGCAATGGATTCCAAAAAGACATGGGTGCTGCAGCTGCTGACTTTGTATAAAGGCACATGTGACAGATTTCAGGCTGCAGAAGTGCACATGGATGGAAACAAATACATTGGAAATACTGTGCATTTGGAAGCTAAAAAGGAGGAATGATGCCTTACTTTTTAAGATATAAAGTCGAATGTCAGACTGCGTTTTCATGCATAAAGAGACTTAAATTCAGTACATAAAATGACAACATTTATAGGGAAAGGCCTATTTCATTTTGTGTAAAAGCGAACACTAGTTTCTTATGTAACTATGGCCTATTTGTGTGAAGAATACCAAGAGTGATCTTATTTCGTTTATACTGTATATAAAGAAAGATTATATTGTGAACAACAGGCCCTGGTGCAATATTGGAAGTTACATGTACATGGTGGGTAAATGTAATATACTAGCTTTTCAGACTTGTGAACTGCAACTTGTTTTACTCTCTGAGCTAAAGCTTCGACCCCAAGACCTTTGGGGCTGGGTTTATCAAGGAAACAGGCTTGGAGCTTCAGTTAAAAATGTAGGAAATGGTGCATTAGAGATCAGGGATTTACAGATAACATGACCAATAGAAATGACCTTTAAGGTCAGGTACCCCATAAAGTGTGCATTAGCTGTGAGCAAAGGCCCTTTGAAGCTTAGGAGTCGAGGGTAGAATACATTGGCCCGAGCAGAAGGCCTAGACACATATTTAAGGAGAAATGGAAACCTACAAGGGAAAAGGTGGGTGATCTGAATGTGAAACTACCTCTCATATAATGCATTGCCCTATGTTTAACATTGAACACATTTTCCTAAATAAAAAGAGCTTTGTGTGCCCCAGTGCCCCAGTGAGCACAGTCCGGATTCATATTAAAGGGTAAATCGAGCCCGTCAGGACCTTGGTAACACAACTTTTTTGTGATGTACATAACTTAAGTTCTGATAAAATTTATGATTCTGGCATTTTCATAAGTCGAAGGAACTGGAAAATTGATGAAGTGGTAGGCGGTGAAATTAATGTTGGGAGTATGTAGTGTCAACTATTATTAACTATTATGACACAGCCACAAAGCATGATAAATGGTGGCCCTGCCCAGGAAGGGCGTGCCGACATAAAATATTTATTTTCCTACTCGCCATAAAATGTAAATTTAGAAAATATATAGATTTATGTAGTTATCTGCAAAATTAGCATAGCTGTCATGTCTTAGATCTTAAGAAGCCAAAAAGGTAAAACCCACCTGTCATTTTGGGATGATGTATTTTTCCTCCTCCTTCAGCGTCCATAACCCATACTTGCCCATTTCTGGTCCCATCAGCAGCCAGTGAGTGTTTTGGTGGGAGGTGAAGGGAGAGTGCTAGCCAATCCTTATCATGGGAATTATTATAATGTAACACTGTCATCAGCCCTATAAGCGGTCAATTTTGCATCAGAACAGGGCTTTTTCACTTTATTCCTGGAGGTAGTCTACTGCCGGACCCTTGCAAGGAACAACTAGCAGAGAGGTCTCAATCCTTACATTGGAGACAGTGACAGGGAAATCTAGAAGCTAGCTTGGACCCCCATCAAAGGAGCCAAAGGAAGTATGGGTGCAGGAGAAAATCCTTGACTGAAGCCCTTGACCAGATTTGTGCTCTCCCCAGACGAGCCCTGCTGCTGTTTCCTCATATGCCCCATAATCAAGGCCACCCATGTAAGTGGATATATGCCAAACCTATCAAAAGTGTGGGGAAGGGAAACTGCCAGCCTTAATCTCCATCTTGCATAGCGGGTAGGGGGTAGTACTGGGAAGACCCTTGGCACATGTTATTGAATCCAATTCAAATTAATTCAACTATAGAAAATCACCCTATCCAGTTAGTGATTTGTGTTGGGGACTACGTGCCTTAATCTTTTCCATTAAATTGTGGGGAGGGGAGAAGCTGTGTAGCTCCTTAGCGCATTGAATTAAAGGGAAATTAAGTAATTACCCTATAGAAAATCACGGGATGAGTGTTGTTAGAGTTAGAAACTAACCAAGTTCATGCCCAGTGTGTTAGTGCACGTATAGACAATAAAGTACTTGGGTGACTGTCCTTCTGAAACCCCTGACTTCTGTCCAGAAGGGAGGTGGGGTCCTGAATCCCAAAATAAGTAATCCTAAAATGCTACCTTTCAAGTGAATGGGCAGGGGGTCAGAACGAAATTTCCCTTTATTCGCATGCATCCCAAATCAGAATTACCAAGCATTGCATGTCCTTTGAATGTGTTGAAAAATGATTTTGCCATTGAGTTCCTTTTTCATAACCTTGCCTTTCAAATAAAAGCTTAAAAAACAATTTACCCAGTTGAATTCCTTTTCCAAACCTTTCTTTCCAAATAAAAGCCAAAACGATTTTCACATTGAGTTCCTTTTATTACCTTTCTAAAAATAAAGCCAAAACAATTTTCCCATTGAGTTTCTTTCCTAAACATTGCCTTTCTCAAAATAAAGGCAAAACGATTTTCCCATTGTATTGTGAATGTTTTCTATTGGCTAATTTGCAATTGAATTGTGACTGCCAAATTCTAAATTTGACCTTTGTGTTGTAATATTTGGAAGTTCATTAGAAATATGTCATTCAATTGGTACAAGAACTTTGAATTTGTGATCTTTGTAGTGCCACAGCTTTGGTGGCTGATGTGTTGGCTGCTCTTAAATTTTGTCAAACCTTAAATAAATATATATATTCTTCCTATACACTGGCCTGGTTCCTAGCTCATTAGTGGCATAGAGGGTATTTGTTGGGGTGGGGCGAGACGAGTTGGAGGCCTCACTAAAGTTGAATCTGTGTAAGCGCTTTGGGCACCACCTTGCTTGGGGGGTGGGGGAGACCTCCTGAGTTGAGAGTGACCACCTAATAAACCGTGTGCTTTGGGTGCATGCCACCTTGATTGGGGGGGGGGGAGAGGAACTTCCTGAGTTGAGTGACCACCTAATAAACCGCAACAAAGCTGGGGGCTTGTGGCCGGGATTAGAGACAGTGCAGTAGCAGCAGACAATTCATTTTGGTGTAATTGCAATGCAGTGGATGGAAAGTTGTATTTGCATTGTTTAGGTGCCACTTAGACCTGCACCCTTGGTTCCAGGGCAGTGTACAGATAAAACAGTGTTGACCTTGAGCTGTCAAACTAATCAGGAACAGGGTTGAGATTTTTGCCCTTGCATATGAAATATGGTATTTATAACACACCTATACGCAAGTATTTCAAGGCAATAGAGAGTATGTAAGGTGCAGAACACATTTCAGAATGAGCACCACAGAAACCAATATGGCCCGAGAAGGTGCTGTTGCGCAGCTAGGGAATGGCTGCTTGATCGCGTGTCTCCATTCCAGACTACATCCTATGTAAGAAAATATCCTGACTGGTGCTACTCAGTGGCAACTAAATGAGGAAAAGTAGGAGTGGAAAGATTAGGGCAGAAGCTGGGTTGCTCTCAGCTTTCTCCATGAAGCGGCTGCTGTGAAATCCTTGGTAGCTTTCACCCGGTGGGAACAGCAACTGAGACCTGCATTGGACATCCATAGGGCGGGGAGCCCTGGCGAGCGTAAGAGTGAAGCGCTGCTTGCCAAGAACTGGGCAGAGATAACTACGAGGGAGTGAAGCGGGTCCTGAAGGCCAGGGCTGATAACACCCGTGAGTATCGGAGAAATCTAGTAATAATATCAGCCCCACTTTTCAGCAAGTTCATGAACATCAACGTTCCTTTCAGGGGACTATGACTGATCGTGGTGCTGGTGCCCCCCGCTCTCCTTGCTGGGTCTGCATCGGGCACTGGACTGCATGACCCTGTGGGTTGATTCTGATAAGGGAACCCCCGTTGATTGTGGGGGTATCCTACCGGTGGAAGAGGAGAGCCAGGTGAGACGCTGTTGTTTCCGAGCTGCTGTTGTATGCATGGCTCATCCGAAGGCTGAAACCAAAGTTGGGTGGCGATCATTGCTGTTCCATGATCCCCGGAGGGATCAGATGCTGGCTCTTCACATCAGTGGAAGCCCAATTGCATAGAGGGGCAAACAACGTTGGAAGGTGCAGCGAGCACTTCAGGTATGTTGTATCTCTACCGACATTCAACCATATAGGCATAGAAAGCAGCTGGCCCACCCGACACAACTGAAAAGGGGAAAGCAAATCCCTACTACAGGTTATCTGCATGACCCCAAGGTCCATCGGCCCGCCGCTGAGTACTAGCTGCATTAAATGGGTGGGGGGAAATCAAACCTCGGTGCAGCGGCAGTCACTGGTGATACACGGCACTTCAGTAAATAGTTGCCTACAGGGGTAGAGAACCCAGCTGGCTCGCCCTGCAGAACTGTTGGAGTGAAGGAAATCTGAATCATCTACTAACTACACATGCTTTAAATGCAGGTATCCCCTCACATAATGAAACATCTGTGAGGCTGGCCTCGCCGCAATTCATTAGTTGGTGAGCAACTAACAGGCTGATCCACGAAGGGCATAGCTTGTATCCCTTCGCTGGTGTCACAGACAATAATATTATAGCGGTCTGGAGATGAAAAGGGATTATATGTGGATCCTGGTTCATCAAGCTCAGATCTAAATACGGAGGAGGCAACAGTCCACCCTACTCCATGAAGGAGTGAAACACACTGGAAACAGGTGAATGGTGGCTGTGCAGGACTACCACACAGGCTGAAACAGCACTGGTCCTCCAACACATTACCAACACACGCTTATTTGATCAACAGCCCTTGCCCCAAATAAATAACAGGTTCAGGAAATACACATCTGTGTACATCAGTGGGGAGCGGAGTACTGATTGCATACTAGTCCCAGGTTCCCAATAATACGGTAATGTTATGCTGTGTGCAATAACTTGATTATGTGGAACAGGCCCTTGAACATAGGGGGTCTACAGTTCACCCTGCGATCTATGGCGTAAACTGGAAAAGGCACACACAACGAGCATTGGATCTGGGGCGCAAGATGCTACTATATGGATAGCATCCTTTAACCCTGAGGATTTCTTCGACGGTAAGCGAGGTATTGTCCTAGGTGTAAGACAGGACAGCCCGATCCTTAACTGACTACATAATCCTGCAGCTCAGACAGAATACCAACATAGGCAACAGCTGGAACATAATTATAAATGAGCTAGCAAGGATGTTGACTAGCACCAGTGCTTGGAAAGAATTGGTCGGACAGGCCAGCTACAATACTCTGTACAGATTGTGCCCTTTAAGCAACCTAAAGACTTGATTGGTCATAGTGGACTATCCTTTGCATAACACATTGATAATGACAAAAGGCGCAGGAGGCAAGAAGAAGGGCCCTATGGATGCTTTCACCAACTCCCAAACTCCTGTGGCAAATGTGCCAGTGACCCAAATGGGCAATGTCCAATCAACATCTGTAACCCAAGAGAAGACCATCTACTAACAACTGTCCAGTCAGGCTTTCTATCCGTAAATGTCAAATTGGATGACATAGTAGCAACAATTGGGTCGCTCAAGGCAAAATTGGATAAATAGAGGGCTCGAATAACAGAAACTGAAGCCCGAATCAGTGTGACGGAAGACAAGGTGGATCATCTCGACTGAGAAATAACACTCCTGAAGGGAGAGCTGAGCAAGATAAGGAGCAAATGTGAAGATATGGAGTCAAGATCCAGGAGGAACAATGTACAAATTGTCAGTGTTCCAGAATCTGCATAGGGAAAACTACATTTCCCAAGCACCACGCACAGCATTCCTGGAGACGTCATCAGTTCTGTCACTTCATGGGTAAGTCGGTCTTCGCGGGTCCTTACTGTCATCAGTGTTAGTGGCCCAGAAGTTACAACACTTCTCTATCCATACTATGCAGTGGCGTGCTGCCAAAGTGACGCTTGACATTTGGAGCTTGAATCTCAATATATCAAGACATTGGGTCAATCAACACATCTTATACTTATACAAAGAATGTAATATCAGGATACTCCTGACAGGTGTGGACACAGAAGTAATTAGTGACTCAGAGTGGTGAGATCACGTGTGACATTTTTGCAACACCCAATCTCAAATTGAGAGGGTATAGAGAACTACATATGGGATGTGAACCGAACACATGAGCCTTGACCAAGAAGTATAAAGAATACAAGAAGACCGAATGGTCACTACATAACAGACTGTTGCTATACAAAAATTAACCCCTGA